>NC_092794.1:32660376-32978698 GCF_918797505.1 Bemisia tabaci
TAACTGGCACTTGCTGCCAACCTTACTACATCTAAGATAATTTTTCCCAAAAATTGCACACGATTAGCCTTAAAAATATGTAAAGAAGTCGCAATGGTGCATTTGAGTAAATTTCTCGTTACGATGAGCAAAGAAAACTACATTTTGAGTCATTTTGCATAAAATTAATGTATGGCGTCTGTCATTTTTGGGTCCTAAGGGCTCCATTCAGCCATTCAGCCAATCAGAGGTGGTAACACCAGTGGCCATTCTCTCTCAATATAGGTACTCTACAGCCCTCCCTCCTGCGTTTTAATTGTACGTACTTTACATGATGGGTACAAAACTTTTTCTATGCGGTACATTTGGGTTCAAAACTAGTACAAAACTTTGTCGACCTTGAATTATAATATTGGGAAGGAGGGGGGGGGGGGTCTGGAGGAATGGACCTCCTACAATACGGCCGTGGACTAGTCACACGTAGCGGAAATTCAAATCGCCATGTATTCTTATAGGGAAATCCCATTTCTCTACGCGCAAATTCTTTGTGTGAGAGTAGAACTGAAAAGTTTTTATGAGTGAAATGAACAACCAACGTGATAAAGTATGTGTTCTAAAACTTTCATCTGAATAATAATTTTCCTCGGTGGAATAATCGAGCTTGAAAAGAAGGTCTCAAATGGTGGGAAAACGGAAAACTTAGGCACTATTCTTTTGACTGCAAGAGCTTCATATTCTCCCATCATGCTCTGCACGACGGAACTAGTCCTTTTTGCGCTCCGTTTCGATTGCGACTGGTCTACAATCCGAGCCCTCACAATCAGTATTCTAGGAAATGCCGCGATCAGACGCTGAATTTAGCACCTGAATGTGGAAGTCAACAGTCATCGCCCAACGGCTGAAATTTAGCAAATTCGAGTTATTTTCATTCAGATGTGTATCAAATCTACTCGAATAGTTCAGACAAATTCAAAATTGGTCCGATGATTGCTGAGAATCGTTGCTGAATTTTGCGCGTGACGCGCAAAATTCAGGCATCGGGCCGATGACTTCCACATTCAAGCCACATTCAGCTCCCACATTCAGCGTGTGATTGCGGTGTAAGGTCTCTATTTGTACGTAAAATTTTGAAAGGGCAGCCAACCTATGAATTCAAATTATCCATAGATGTATGCACACAGTAGTGCATTTTTAAAAACTTGTTGAACGAAGAGAACATGATAACATACAATTACGGTCTTTTCGCGAGTTTTAATCTCGTTTCAGTGATACGAGTAACAAAGAGGAAATCGATTAAGACACACAACCAGGGATCTAGAAGCAAAACGGGGCACTCGCATACCCCTTCTTATGGCAGAGAACTATAGATCTCGCAGCCAGCCAATGAGAGTTTCGCACGGTGTTCCTGAAAGGGCTTTAAGGTGAGTCTGTACACCCCATTTAAACCCATGTAAAATATGCTCATACAAATGACCCTTTTTCTCAGGAACTGTTAAAGTTATCAGTCTGAAAGGGGTGGGTGCAAAATCGACAAAAATTCCCCCCTCATGGATGTTGACCAATTTTCAGTATGTCATTCCTCACTATGGGATACGCCTTTTCCCTAAATTTCAAGGCCTGAAATGAATTTCTTTCCGCGCAGCAGCGTTGCCAAGTTGGAAACCGTCGAGTTCCATATCTTTTGAACGAAAAGAGATATTGAGGTACGGTTTGCCCTAAAATTCTCCACAAATTGCGTTCTTTTGAAATTTATACTCAATTTGATCGGTTAGGTAATTTCAGATTGCAATGATGCCATTTTTCACACTTTCTTAGGGGTAAATTTTGTTTCAACCCTAGTATATCGTCAAATGCCGGATTCTCGATTCGAAAAAAAAACAGTTCATTGTATTATTCGTACTTTTCCATTTCTTTTGATATATTATAGCTCCCAGGGAAACGATTGGTAAGGGAGATATGAGCAATTTAAGTTTACGCTCCGCGCGCGCCGACTGGAATCCGGGCGCCGCTCGCCGCTCTGAGTCGTCTGTACACTCCCTTCCTTGAGCTTCACGAGGTCATTCCTACATATTTTTTTGCGTACTTTCCATTTCTGGCCTTTGAAAGGGGCTCCGATAAATTTTTAGGGGTCTTGCGGTCCATTGATACCATTTTTGCTCGTATTCAGGGATTTTTCCCTATTTTACTCACAATTCTACTGAAAAAACTTATTTTAAACGGAAAAACGGTGTGCGTTGAGGGAAAGAACGTAAATTAAAAATAAAATTTCATGTATGGGTCATTCCACGTCAAGTGTACCAGGCTCGGAACCCGACCCCCTCCGATTTGGCTGAAAATTGGTATACGGGGTCTTTACATAATTATAAGAAACTAATTTGAAGGGTTTTCCCATCTGACGCCCCGTTCGCGAGATATCGACCCCCAAAGATGGGGTGAATTTTAGCGATATTCAAAAACGCCCGTTTTAGCGATTCTCATTTTCTCGACTTCCCTCTCTTTGACTCTCCATAGCGAGACTCTGTATCAATCCATCATACTTTGAAAGAGTGTTTCTAGACCATTTTTTCATGTAGATTCTGAATATGCCATCGAAATTTAGCTAAAAATTATTCTAATGGCCGTAATTTAGGGTTTTTTAAAATTTACGATTTTTTCGCCATTCAATGTTCAAACTGAAAACTCGAAAAAACTGTCTCTCAGATTTTCGATTTTTTATTTTTTACTTCAAGCTTAGGATGTATACTTTCGGTTCATATACTTTTTTCAATGGAACTCGGACGGTTAAGGGCCTAAAAAAATTCAAATAGGCCAAAAAAGGTCAAAAATGGTAAAAAAAGACGAATTTTTACATGTTAATCCAAATCTTTCGATAGTAAACTCTTCAATTATCGATATTTTTTCCCTTTCTACCCTCTAATATGTATAAAATCAGACTAGCAACGCTTCCCATACATTCACCGATCGATTAACGGCCTGAGGGAAACCGGAAACCGACCAAATATCCTCGAAATTTACGCAAAAAGGCGATTTTTCACATCGTAACCGATGCATACCATGGATTGTAACTGCAATTTCTAATTTTCTCTACCTATTTCAACCTTAAGGTATATACTTTCGAGTAATAAACACTTACTAACGTGCATCGATGGGGCACGGATCTAAACGGAAATTAAAACCGGCCGGAAATGCTCAAAAATGACGGCGAAAAAACGATTTATTACACGCGAACCGATGCATCTCCTGAATAGTCACTGAAGTTTTAATTTTTTCTCTTTACTTCAACCTTATGGTGTAATCTTTCGAGTACTTAACACTAATAAAAGTGCATCGATGTGTTACGGAGCTAAACGGAAATGGAAACCGGCCGGAAATGCTCAAAAAAGGCGGGGTTTCCCACGGTAATCCGAGCATCTCATGAATAGTCACTGCAATTTTAATTTTTTTCTCTTCTTCGAACTCAAGGTGTACTTTTGAAAAGCTTACATTACACATTATCCATTTATTGGTAAAATATCTAAAAAAAAAACCGAATTAGAAATAAACCGAAAATTCAAAAAAAAAAAAAAAAAAAAAAAAAAAAGGCGATAAATGACGTTGAATAAGTGGAGTTGATTTGAATCGATGATATGATTTAAAGGAGCCGATGCTTGCATCATAAAAATCGCCGATTATAAACTTGACGGTGGAAAAATATGATGCACTTCATCGATCCTTTGGAGGACCTTTCTAAAGGTAAAGGCAGCCTGACACTCGTTTCAAAAAAGTTAGAAGCCAAGATAACTAGCTAAGAATTACACCCCTACGGCTTCTGAATAGAGGCGATGAAGAACGGCTAGCCCTAACTTTTTTTTTTTTCTCACGTGGAGGAGGTTGAGGGGAATCCGTCGGCGGACGATGTCCAATGAGGGACCAAGTGTGCCTTAGACTTCGACTTGACTGAGAATTCCAGCAATAGTTACAATAAAATGAGGAAGATAGTTCGAATAAGAAATGGAGGTTTGACTTGGACCTGATTTACGGGCAGGAAGAAAATATCGTTCATTAATATTGACAATAAATATTGCAAAAAAGTAAAAGCTAAAATTTGAAAAAGGGTGAGACATCACGCTGCCTTTCCGTACACCCGTATAATTTATTTGCTGGAAAACTCAGAATCCCAAATTTGAAGAGCGGATTTAAACCAAAGAAAAAGCGACGATACAAATGAAATAGAGCAAGGAACAAAACCATCATTAATATAAACTTCGAAGTATTCAGACTTTCAGCGATTCTACCTTTTTTTACTTTTTCACTCGAGAGGTTGCCAGATTGTGCGATAAATGTGAATATTTTACATGGATTTGAATTGGGAAAAGTGTTTAAAAAAAAACAACTTATCTGGCAACAGTAGAGTCCGGGGGGGACGAGAGGCTGCCTTCCTGGGAAAACCCATGATTTAGCCGGAAATGTCATTAAAACAATTGATTCCGTTTGAAGCATCAATTGTATACCAGGGGAAAGCTATTTTAAAATAATAATTGTAAATGGACACAGATGCTACAGAGAGGGAAAAAGGGAAGGGAAAGGAAATGAAATGAGGATATGATTACTAATATGCAATCAGAGAGAATAAAACAAAAACATCAGAGAAATTTATATGCGATGAAAGTATAAGAAAAAAGGAACTCGAACTATATTATCGTTGAGCAGTTTTTAGACCCCTACGCCACCGATAATCTTCTTAAGAGGTAAAGATGAACTTTTGCTACTTCAGCAAGTCAAATCGCGGAAGGAGATGCATGGATTGTCTTTTTCCGCCACCCGATGGGATGACGTCCCAATCAAATGCGTTTGTGAAGAAATGATCGATCCCCATCATCGCTTCATCTCCACACATCTATTCATGTGCAAACGATGGCACGCTCCGGCAACAAGGTTCTGTGACGAAATCATCTTTGCCTCCAGAGTCTCCAAAATGTATACATCTTAGTGATCAAATGTCCAATCACTGAGAAAAATAGCTCGCGGAGCGAGCCGAATGTCACTCGCGTAGCGAGTGCTCGGGGGTCAAGGGGGCGCAGCCCCTTGGCTGGCCGTGACGGACGCGCAAAGCAAGTCCAGAACGGCTAGTAAAACCATAAAAACCAGAGTTTCAGAAAAGAAAGAGGAACCTAAGGTCTTGACTTGACCTGACCGCATCACTGGAGGCCGTACTTGACCACTGAGCTCAATCAAAAGAGAACGAAGAGGCCGACCCCTGGGGCAGTTACTCTGAGTCACCTTCTCTTTGTTATAGCTCAGGAGAGAAAAGATTAGAGGAACTGAAATATCAATCTACGGAGTGGATTATATCAATCTAAAGGAGTGTCAGGCTGCCTTTACCTTTAGAAAGGTCCTCCAAAGGATCGATGAAGTGCATCATATTTTTCCACCGTCAAGTTTATAATCGGCGATTTTTATGATGCAAGCATCGGCTCCTTTAAATCATATCATCGATTCAAATCAACTCCACTTATTCAACGTCATTTATCGCTTTTTTTTTTGAATTTTCGGTTTATTTCTAATTCGGTTTTTTTTTAGATATTTTACCAATAAATGGATAATGTGTAATGTAAGCTTTTCAAAAGTACACCTTGAGTTCGAAGAAGAGAAAAAAATTAAAATTGCAGTGACTATTCATGAGATGCTCGGATTACCGTGGGAAACCCCGCCTTTTTTGAGCATTTCCGGCCGGTTTCCATTTCCGTTTAGCTCCGTAACACATCGATGCACTTTTATTAGTGTTAAGTACTCAAAAGATTACACCATAAGGTTGAAGTAAAGAGAAAAAATTAAAACTTCAGTGACTATTCAGGAGATGCATCGGTTCGCGTGTAATAGATGGTTTTTCGCCGTCATTTTTTAGCATTTCCGGCCGGTTTTAATTTCCGTTTAGATCCGTGCCCCATCGATGCACGTTAGTAAGTGTTTATTACTCGAAAGTATATACCTTAAGGTTGAAATAGGTAGAGAAAATTAGAAATTGCAGTTACAATCCATGGTATGCATCGGTTACGATGTGAAAAATCGCCTTTTTGCGTAAATTTCGAGGATATTTGGTCGGTTTCCGGTTTCCCTCAGGCCGTTAATCGATCGGTGAATGTATGGGAAGCGTTGCTAGTCTGATTTTATACATATTAGAGGGTAGAAAGGGAAAAAATATCGATAATTGAAGAGTTTACTATCGAAAGATTTGGATTAACATGTAAAAATTCGTCTTTTTTTTACCATTTTTGACCTTTTTTGGCCTATTTGAATTTTTTTAGGCCCTTAACCGTCCGAGTTCCATTGAAAAAAGTATATGAACCGAAAGTATACATCCTAAGCTTGAAGTAAAAAATAAAAAATCGAAAATCTGAGAGACAGTTTTTTCGAGTTTTCAGTTTGAACATTGAATGGCGAAAAAATCGTAAATTTTAAAAAACCCTAAATTACGGCCATTAGAATAATTTTTAGCTAAATTTCGATGGCATATTCAGAATCTACATGAAAAAATGGTCTAGAAACACTCTTTCAAAGTATGATGGATTGATACAGAGTCTCGCTATGGAGAGTCAAAGAGAGGGAAGTCGAGAAAATGAGAATCGCTAAAACGGGCGTTTTTGAATATCGCTAAAATTCACCCCATCTTTGGGGTCGATATCTCGCGAACGGGGCGTCAGATGGGAAAACCCTTCAAATTAGTTTCTTATAATTATGTAAAGACCCCGTATACCAATTTTCAGCCAAATCGGAGGGGGTCGGGTTCCGAGCCTGGTACACTTGACGTGGAATGACCCGTATAAATTTCTCCTTCGTTGCCAAATTTTCGAGGAAAATCGTGCCATAGAGCCAAATATTTGAAAAATTGGATAAATCCCCACGCCACGGTTTATGGAAGTGGGGCATAGCTTTCATATTGACGTACTTACGTAACAGATCTTACCTATCTATACAACATATCAAAAGAGCATAGTTGTATTTGGATTCCCACGATCTGAAAATTGTCCGGGATGTCACCTTTTGCGACCTTTTCTTATGAGTAAGGTAGATATTTTGAATGTTTTTCGACCTTTAGTCGTCTTCCGTAAAGGTGTATCGTTTGTATTTTTGCTGTAATTTTCATTTTTGGCAGTATAAATTGCTTGTGATGAACTTTAAAGGACCTTACGATCCATTGTTGCCATTTCGGCCAATTTTTAGGGTTTTTTTTTTCAATTTTACATGCGTTAGACTTTATTCAACCTGTAACCGTGTACAGCGTACACTCAGATTTTTGGAAATAACGTAATAAAGTACATCATTGTAACGTTCTTTGTAACTTTTTCTTACGAGACCATATGTCATAGAACGTAGAAGGTTTTAGGAAATGAATAATGACTTTCATGCAGAATTGAAGAGCTTTCCGGAAAAAGGGCACATACGGAAAAAACGCGTTCTGAGAAAAACGCATTTTAAGTTTTCATTCTTACATTCTGGGCAGTGATTATGACATACGTCGGAACTGGGGCACTCATATCAACGTTCATACACCCTAGAATGAATAACGACCATTGGTAAAACTTACACTTCTTTCAGTGTTGTGGGAAGAATTTTTTAAAAATTTTCCGTTATGTTCCCTTTTCCCGGAAATGGACCGGTGGTCATAGGTTTTGGCTTTTGAAGCTGAATTTTCGAGACTTTAAATAGTATCTAAACAAGAGTAAATAATTCCGATTGATTAATAAATAATAATTTCGATTGAGAACGCGCGGGTGGATCATCTTTGATCATTATTAATGAAAAAGACTGCGAAACACGCGAAAAAATCGAAAAATTCAATCTCACACCGAGACCGTTAAAAATTAAATCAATAATAATTACAAAAAATCACGTGTGACAGGTGCAACGCGTAGATAATCCCTACAATCCCTGCAACCCGATGCTATTGCATTGATTAGCAGAATCAGTGCGATCGTCTGTAGTGAGGGATCCTTATCAGTATCCATCACCTTCCTGCCTGCCTGCGCGCTATCTCCTCAACGTCGCGGCGACCGTACCCAGAAGCAAATAGATGAAATACGTTTGTGACCCTTGACGTATTGTTAGCCTCACAAAACGTGGTCTCGAAGCTCCAAAAATTGATCAATTAAGCTGGAACTCGGAACATTTGTTTATTAGGATGCGAGAAATCCATTTCAGAGACGATTTGCAGATCGTGGGAATCCAAATACAACTATGCTCTTTTAATATGTTGTATAGATAGGTAAGATCTGTTACGTAAGTACGTCAATATGAAAGCTATGCCCCACTTCCATAAACCGTGGCGTGGGGATTTATCCAATTTTTCAAATATTTGGCTCTATGGCACGATTTTCCTCGAAAATTTGGCAACGAAGGAGAAATTTATACATGAAATTTTATTTTTAATTTACGTTCTTTCCCTCAACGCACACCGTTTTCCGTTTAAAATAAGTTTTTCAGTAGAATTGTGAGTAAAATAGGGAAAAATCCCTGAATACGAGCAAAAATGGTATCAATGGACCGCAAGACCCCTAAAAATTTATCGGAGCCCCTTTCAAAGGCCAGAAATGGAAAGTACGCAAAAAAATATGTAGGAATGACCTCGTGAAGCTCAAGGAAGGGAGTGTACAGACGACTCAGAGCGGCGAGCGGCGCCCGGATTCCAGTCGGCGCGCGCGGAGCGTAAACTTAAATTGCTCATATCTCCCTTACCAATCGATTCCCTGGGAGCTATAACATATCAAAAGAAATGGAAAAGTACGAATAATACAATGAACTGTTTTTTTTCGAATCGAGAATCCGGCATTTGACGATATACTAGGGTTGAAAAAAAATTTACCCTTACGAAAGTGTGAAAAATGGCATCATTGCAATCTGAAATTACCTAACCGAACAAATTGAGTACATATTTCAAAAGAACGCAATTTGTGGAGAATTTTTGGGCAAACCGTACCTCAATGTCTCTTTTCGTTCAAAAGATATGGAACTCGACGGTTTCCAACTTGGCAACGCTGCTCGTGGAAAGAAAATCATTTCAGGCCTTGAAATTTTGGCAGAGTTAAGAAATTTCATGAAAGATTATAAAAAGAAATTTCACGAGGAAATTTCATTTAACACTCAGAATTCAGGATTAAACCCTAGAAACTTAGGAATCTCATTAAGTCTCTTTAAACGCACGTGGTAAACTGTCAAAGGGAACTTTAGAAATACCCAGGAAGTTGAGTAAAACAGCAAAAACATAATTTTGAATTTTTTTTCTCAAATTTTGGTTGAACACACAGCCGTACCGGTTGAACACCAAAATAAATTTTACGGATAAAGTAAGACGTTAGCTTTCATACTTGGAACAAAACAAATTTCTTGATTATAAAGAGTCCTAGTACCCCCTAATAGTATATCCTTCTTTTTTGGCACAAAAGGGAGGGAGGGATCTTGAACTATCCTTGAAACAATTTAAATGATTTTTCCGAAATTAACAATTTCCTTCGCTAACGTACTTCTTTTTTGAAATAGGAAATATTTGATAAATAAGTAGAGTACCTGTATTTTTGAGCTTTGAAGTGATAGATTTTGAGATCAGTAAGTAGGTAGGTATTTTACTTTTTCTTGAATCTGAGAGAAAATGTTTCAAAATGAAAGAGTAAGCATTTTGTAAGTATAAGAGAAGACGAGAAGAGAAGAACTAAGAAGAGGCAGCGCTCCACTTGGTCTAATTGACGAATATTATTCTCTTTAAAAATAAAAACAAATTCTGTTAGAAAAAACAAGCATTTTTGATATTTTGTCGGTGGAAAGAAATTTCATGAAATTTCTTGTGAAATTTCACGAAATTTCATTCGACGAAATTTCTTTTAGCAACTCTGAATTTTGGGAAAAGGCGTATCCCATAGTGAGGAATGATATACTGAAAATTGGTCAACATCCATGAGGGGGGAATTTTTGTCGATTTTGCACCCACCCCTTTCAGACTAATAGCTTTAACAGTTCCTGAGAAAAAGGGTCATTTGTATGAGCAGCAGTCATCTTTATGAGGTGGTGCAGCACTGGTACTAGGATTAAGACTTTACCGACATAGGAAGTGAACTTTCTTGAAAGTTCAAAGTTTGTTAAAAAAAACCCCTGCTTTTTTAGCTTTAGGAATATTTTGAAAAAAGTTGAGTTGAGTTACACAGAATATCCTCGTTCCACTTATGCTCCTTACCTACTCTTGTGAACAGATCAAAAAAAAGGTTATGAAGATATCTCTTTTAGTTTCTGAGATAAAGGGTCATTTAGTTAAAAAAACCAAACTTGCGGAAACAGTAAAAATAGAAAAAAAAGTAGCATTGTTCCAGTAAGTATTTGGAAGAAAATAAAATCACTCACATATTTACTCAAAAGGAAAGTATAGCATGTTATATACCATTTTAATCAGCAAAGTAAGCTGTTCAAGAATAAATTATAAAACGAAAATGCCATTTTTTTTATTTTGGGTGTACAGACTCACTTTAACCAGGTTCAACTCGAAGTTGGTCACGACTCAAAAACTTGAGCTAGAATGTCAAGAGGAGCAACACCAGATACTAAAAACCGCAATTTCGAAATCGGTTGTTAGAGCTCCTGGAGAAATAATCGCGATTTTATGGTTTTATTAGGCTTTCTTCAGAAAATAGGCTCATGTAGGGCAACTAGATTTCCCCCATGCCCCATTTCCTCTGGGATTGATCTGAATTTTGAGTATGTTATTCACCGATATGAAGTACGACTCTCCTGAAATTTTCAAGATCGAGAAAATTTTTTGCTCCCGTAACAACGTTGCAAAGTTTCAAACTTGAAAATTATAGTTTTGAAAAAGAAATTGTGACACTGGCCCCCTGCTTCTTGAATTCGTCTGAATTTATAGAATGTTCTCTTCCGATATGAGGTTAAAATTTTCTGAAATTTTCATGGCCGGAAAATATTTTTTCCTCTCGTTACAACGTTGCCAAATTTTCAACTTGAAAATTTTGGGTTTGGAGGTAACACGATGGCATGGCCCATGTCTTAATTAATTGATCTGCATTTTTGGTGCTTTATTCTTCCATATAAGTAGCAAATTCTCTGAAATTTTCATGACTGGATAATTTTTTCACTCCAATTTCGACGTTGCCAAGTTTCGAACTTCAGAATTACGGATTTGACCATAAAATGATGTCGTTTGGGCAGAACACCTTGCAGAACTTTTTTTATTTATGAGTAATTTTACTAAGTGTTTCGATAATTTGTCTCGTCAAAACTGTAAGCTTGCCTTGTTGCCGTTTTACTAATTTTATTCCGCATGAATGTTTCTATAGTGCATCTTGCTGCAACTGCAAGTGCTGGTTTGTTTCATTTGCTTTAGCAGCATCCATTCAAATATAAAATGATACGCCATCAGTTTGTGCATGTGCACTGGAAAAATTTACATTTGCCTCCACTACATCTTTGAATAGGTGAGTTTTAGTTTTTCATTATAATAAATTGCATTATAATAAAATAATTTTGAAATCAGCTATTCCTGGAAAAAGTGAAAATAAAAAATTATTCCCTCTGTGATGAAAAAGGAGGAGTGAAAAAATCTGCCAAAAAAGAAACCCTCGTGAGAGTTCGGAACTCATCTTCTGTCCGCAGAGAAATTGGAGGGCCCCAATCCAGGATTCTTCACCGAAAAAAAACCTCCACAATTTATTATAATGAAAAACTAAAACTCATCTTTTTAAAGATGAAATGCGGATTTTATTCTACATGTGTATGTGATAACTCTGATGATGACCATCAGGCCGAGAAGCTTGAGTTTGAAATAAATATTAATTGTTTGTTACCTAATCATGTTCCATAATTTTACTTGAAAAGTCTGAAATAAAGAGGTAAACCAAATAGAGAAAGGGAACAGGAAGTTTCTTTTAAAAAGTACTAAATAGTATTGTTTCTTGCATTGTTATATTTTACTACTTTTTTTTTCAAGCTTTTTACAATATTTGTTCGAAAAGTTTTACCCCTTATGCTACAAGGGAACTCTAAATTTTACAAGAGAAACAACACATTTTCCATGCAGTTTCTTACAATATGTTACAATATTTCTTCAAAAATTTAAAGCCTAGAATTATTCGTGGCAGAGTTATTTTCTAAATAGAAAGGACCTTGAATGAGAGAAAACGGAAACATTCTTATTGAGTAACAATTCACATCTTTAGGACAGCAATGAGAGGTTCGAGAGCTCATAATTTGTTATAGGTTTTGGAGAAATAATGTTCTTTCTAAAATTAGAATCTTACAGGTCTAGGGAACTATCGATGGTGGAGCTAACCAACCACAAATTTCAGTTGCGTTTGAAAGGAACCCCGCATGATCCTTATGAGGACACCCCCCCTCCCACGGTTATATCTGATGAAACTTGCGTCCGTTGTTCCGCTAGTCATTCTAATCAAAAGTTCTGGTGGGCCGAAAGAGCGCCTGTGTACGGTTTTCGAGATATTCGCCGTTTCATGTGCGTGAACGGAATTTTCGCGCGCTCCCGCCGGCTGGAATATTGTACGGTGCTACTCGTGCCCTTCCCTCCCAGCACAATCCGGTCCCTCTTCGCTACCACGCTTCCCGTACCTAAACTTCTCTGCAGCTCCAAATCTGACGCTTACAGAGTCCAGCCCGCACACAAACTACGGGCTTCTAAGAGGCTCATCGATGGAACTGTTGACTGCTGCCTTTCAAAGATCGTTGGTTCGACGATCTTCGAAGGTAACCGATGTGTTTGGGACACATCAAAAATCAGATCTTGAAATTTTCAAAGAATTTTGAGCAGAAATGGCTAAGAAATTGAAGAATTCTTACTAGTTTGAGAGCCCCAGATCCCCCAGTTTTCAGGTGGGCTAGATGCTTATGAGGCAGCGCCCACCATCAGCGGACCCCGCCACACGCCCCATGCCATTTCCTCACGCCGCTCAATGATGGTGGACAGTTCTGCCGTCCTGAGGAAAAACGCCGTATGAGCCTCCAGGCGGTGGCAAATTTCCTTTGATAAAACATGAATTTCCCAGTGGACTTATGAATATTTACCTTCTAATTTTGTAGACAATTTTTTCATCTGAAGTTTCTGAAAATTTCAAGGAAAAATATCCATAACTTTCCTAAAAATAAACAGTTTATCAGAGGAAATTTGGCATCTCTCGAATGCTCATACGGCATTTTTCCTTGGCACGGCAGAGTTGGACACAGCCTTGTAAGCGGCAGAGGAGCCAAGGCACCGGTGGCGAGAAAGCGGAAACGGGCCAGAGGGGACTGGGAGGGAAGGACACAAGTAGCACCGCACAATGGTTCGGCTTCCAGTGGGAGTGCGAAATGTCTGTTTATACACATACACGGCGAAAATCTCGAAAACCGCACATGGGATCTTTTCGAACAATGCAAGCTTTTAATTAGAATGACTAGCTGAGCGACATATCTAAGTCTCATTCGACTTGACCGAGGGGGAGGGGGGGGGGCGTAAGGTGATTCCATGTGATCTAGGGACGAGGTCCACCACCATGTTGCGATACCTCACGGTTTGTGTCTTGGAGGCAGTAATTATCGTGATGTACAAAATAATGAAAGAAACTGATCCATAGCGTGTAGCAGCATTAATACTGGGTAGAATGACATCAAATTTGGGAACAATCATTGAAAATTTACATCTGAAACTACTTTAACGAACGTTGCCTGTTGACGCAATGTGTTAGAGAGAGATAACATGACAACAACTCTCCCTCATACATTGAGTCGAAGTGCCACGTGCATTATGGTAGTTTTAGTTGTAAATTATCAATAAATCTTCACAAGGTTGATGTCATTATACTAAGTAGTAGTCTGTCGTCTAAAGGAAAAACGCTGTAACTCCATTCCAAATTTTATATTTTTTTTCTCACATACTGCTCTATTACAAAAAATCCAACTAGGTACTACAAGGCTTCATTATTTAATATTCAGTTCTTCATGGTACCGCCAAAATCGACTGAGGAAAGTAAAGGGTTAATATTTCTTCATCTTCTTTATAATACGGCAGTTGCTTGAAAAAAATTGAAAAATGTTTGAATGGAAACACAGCGTCTACATTTTGGATGGGAGTAATGCTCCTACACATTATGAATCTAACTTGTACGTGTCGACAATTATTGCTTCTCAGGCACACACCGTGTGGCAGCGAAAAATGGCGAATCTCGTTTTAATATCAGATAGAATTATCATTAGGATTGTGCAGGGTTCTTTCTGCTCATGTTTTAGTTAAGCAAAAGAGTACAACTCTACATATTTGCACTAAATTTTCAAAGAATGCTATTGAAGGGACGGAGAATAATCAAACAAAATTGTGTGCAAATACTATGATCCGGCTCTCTCTAAAAAAAATAAAGCATCGTATGAGATTTGAAGGTCTGTGAACCAAGATACACATGGTTTGGGGCTTTCACCATCAATATGAAAATTTTGCTTCAATTCTGTTCTGCACATTTTCTGAGGAGGCTCACTGTTCAACTGACCTCAGTAACCTCACTCCACCAATGACCTTCATGATGACAAATATTACTCTATTTTACGGAGGTCCAGTGACTGGTAACCTTTTATAGTCTATCTTATCTAACTGTACTAAAGGCCTCAACTGCTCTGCAAAATTTTTCATATCTTCCCCAATTGCATCTTGACCATTCGGAGCTAATACACTTAACTCAACTAGATATGACTGAGACATTGGCTCCACGCTCTCAGGAGGTTTGCCTTGGCCCATCTGAAAAAGAGAAAAATAAGTGCTGCAACAATAATGCTCGTCTATTCAAGTTCACAAATGAATCTCCTTCTTCTTCTATGAACGACTAGAATAGCCATGTTCGTCAGGCTACTTGGCAAACATGAATGGAGTTACAGAAGTTCTGTCAAGCGAAAATCTTCAAATTTTACTTCCAGAGACTAGACAACCACAGGAGATAAAGAAAAAGAGATGTTTAATCATTTGTTTTCTGCAAAAAGGCATTGTGAACTTCATTTACGAGGGGAATAAAGAATGATGGTCGCATCTCGCACCGTCTCTTGACGTCACACGGTATCGCAGACATGGGCCGATCGTGGCGGGGGGGGGGGGGAGGAGGTCTCGGATTGCACAGCAAAACCGGTATAGTACAGAGGCTTAATGCAAGTGCGCTGCAAATCGTGATTCAGTTTTGCCACTTTGGGAGGTCAAACTATATGATATTTTAAGAGTTTTGAGTCGAAGAGGCATTTCCAAAATGGTGGCAGATCCAAGACGGCGGCTATTCAAAATGGCGTCCGGGCGCGTACTTTGAGCCGCTGTAGATCGAGATCCACTGAACCAATTTCACTTCTCTTTTTCTTGTTAGAAAGATCATTTGAAGGTAAATGTAAGAATATTACAAAATTTGTGATTTTAACAATATATAGGGTGTTTTTTTTACACAAACCGGGTCTAGTGAATCGGAAAATAGCTTGTGATCCATATATAACTTTTAAAATCGCATTATAAAAGTCACTTTAAATATGTATCACGTTAAAGAGTGTGTTTTAAGCTTTTCAACGATACATGATGACGCTTACATGATGAGTCTATGATTTACGGTTTCTGTGCCCCTGCGATCCGCGCGGCGGCGGCACAGCCGGGCCTGCATAAAGTAGTCCAGAGCAGGGACTGATAGCAAAGGTTGACCCCCGGCATACGTCGAGATGCCGCATACGTAGGTATGCCGGATGCTCAAGTAGCCGGATCTGCCAGCATAAGTTGGTAGCTGGATCTCCAGGTGTGTTTTTTTTTATTTATTTATTTATTTTATTTGCACAAGAAGATGTAAAATTTTACAATAAACACTTACAAATATATCAGAATGTCTTTTAAAGCTTGATTTAACTGAAAAATACTTAACTATTAATTACAAACATTTTATTTTGTTTGCTATTACCTCTAGGAATTGAGGAGGAAGGTTAAGATACAAATTTATTACTAATAAGAATGTCTTTTTGTTCTCACTTTCAGCGCCTTCTGTTTTATTTGAGACTGCCGTCAACCGTCACCAGTCAAAGACCAAGAAGCCCCTGATCCGTCCGAAGATACAGGGAGGCACACTGGTTTTAAGGGAATACTTTTGTGAGACCCTGAATTCCAAGCTCATAGGGCTTACGTCTTTTCAGCCTGCGACCGCATCGGTCCCATTCCAAGAGCGCAAGCGCTTCTTGGTTGAGATGACAATGCAGTCTCATATCGTACGTTGAGTACATCTTGATGATGTAATTCTCAGCTGAGTCAATGTCGAGGTCAGCGCGAATATCTGCGTTTCTCTCTTATCATTATGCTTCAACTATGCTGCGCAAAATTTTCATCTGCATTACTTCAATTTTATCTAGATTTGACTTGGCTGCACAACCCCACAATTGGCAACCATAACTCCAAACCGGCCTCAACATTGACTTGTAGAGAAGCAACTTTAGTTGTAGGGAAAGTCAAGATTGGCGCACCATGAGCCACTGCATATTTGAGAATTTAGGACACAGTTGAGCGACCTTTTTATTAATGTGAGCACCCCGTCTGAGCCTGGAATCCAGGTGGAGGCCAAGATATTTGGCGAGAATGTTGTTAGGGATCTGAACTTCCCCTACAAGTAAGGGAATGTGGGCAAACGGCCTATTAGTGAAAACAATTTCAACCGATTTAGACGATACGTTAAGTTTCGTTTTGTCTTTTTTAGTTATTTTGTTAAAATGTGACTGTGCATTGTCCCGTGCCTCTCTGCAGCTACAAGACGATGCTAACACAAGAGCGCCGTCTGCATAAATGCCCAACTTTCCTCCCTCCCAGACTGTCGGATGTCTGTGGTGAAAAGAAAGTATAGAAGAGGAGAAAGACAAGAACCCTACGGAGCCCCTGCCCTTACACATATTATGCTGGAAACTGCCTTTTCATAGCGCACGCGGAACTATCTGTCCGTAAGGACAGATGACAGGAGCTCCGCATGATTACAAGTCCCCCCCAATACCTCCAAATTAGAGCGAAATCGGATGATTTTCAGAGCTGCCGCAATGCGGTTTTAGTCGCAGCGAAAATTTTTTAGACTCCCCTTTTCAGCGTATTGGGCGCAACTTTTAAAGGCAGTTAGCAGCAATTACAGGCATTAACTAACTCTTCTGTTGAGGGATGCCAGGTTGATATTGAGATACATTTTCGGCTTTCACAGAAATATACTTAATTTAAAAAATCAGTTTTTAGGCTGTTACTGCGCCCAACGATCATTTTCTTTGAAGTTAGTAGGTAAAAAGGATTATAATGCCTCTACATAAATGCAAAATCAACAAGCAGTCACTATCAGCGATACTCGCGCACCGAAAACAACGATACCGAGTTGATTGGCACATGAAAGGCCTTCACACGTACAATTTGTTATTCCACCCAACGCTCCAGAGACCTGACTTAACTCGGGAAAAAAGGGTTTTTGCCCTCCAGCCAGGACGCACCTATGTTCCACCTATACCACGGTATAGTCCATGGTAGAGAGAATCCGATGAGCCGATGCACAGTGGGAAAAACAGCCAATCTAGCGCCGAAAAAGTCTTGACGCTCGGAGTGTTCACTTTCCCATTGGTTTTTCACACTTAGTTGGTCCTATATATCTACCTAAGCATCAAAGAAAGCATAATGCGCCGATTTTTCGTAAATTTCAGAGGTATCGAGCTAAATTTAGTCGGCAAATCAGCTGTAATTCACATTCCTGGAGACTGTGCTTTGGTTTGTGGTTCCTGATCGGTCAGTGGAATTAAAATAAAATATTTCTTGCTTTTTATGTTATTGCTGGTTACTTTCTACACTATGAAGTGTACTAGTCTTATTTCCCTTTTATTTTCTTTTTTTTTGGAATGGTTTGCGTGCTCAATGATTTTCCCTAACTTTCCAGCTCCTCAAAATCTTAAAAATATGAAGTATTGCACATGCGCATTTTGTTGAATACAGTACGAGAGAAACAACTAAAAAGTGAAAATTTGCAAGGATAAAGTATAAAACATCTGCTTCGGCGGGGATCGAACCCGGACTAAGAAAATAATTGCAGAGCACGCTGTCCGCTAGGCTATCGGTGACAGCTTGTCCGCAGGCGGGAATAGCTGTAATATAAGAGTGCGTTGGGGGAGTGCGCAACGCTCTGCGCACGCACTCTCCCTACGCTACTCAGCGATTCAACGCTGAGCTGCTAGGCAAAACGACAGTTACAGAGCGCATGTTTTGACTCAGTTTTGATCAAATATCTCTGAAAGGCTGGTTTCAACCAAGGATTTTTGTGATCTTGATAGTATAACGAGTAACTGGATATGAATATCTCCTTGGATATCCTTGGATATTGTAAGATGCAGTTTTTAGAAGTTTGAATTTCTGACTATTTCAGAGGTTACTTTCAAAAATTGCTGTAAGTCATAGAAGTATGTAAAAAAGAAAAAATTGTTCTTATGTTTAGGTGAGCAAGCCTTTCTTGAAAAAAAATTAAAAGTCACTTATGACACACTTAGACGAACACACGAGGCTACTGAATGTAACCACTCTGAGGCGGTCCTCAACCAGCTCCGCGGTAACCGGTGCATTTCTTATTATTATCGCAGATAAGATCGATCTCATGAAGTAGAACTTGGCTGATTCTTGATCAGTAGATCCTAAGGAACACATACATACCAATTATGGCCATTTTCATTGATGCTGATTTTCCGACTTTTTCGG
This sequence comes from Bemisia tabaci, assembly GCF_918797505.1. Taxonomy (NCBI): domain Eukaryota; kingdom Metazoa; phylum Arthropoda; class Insecta; order Hemiptera; family Aleyrodidae; genus Bemisia; species Bemisia tabaci. The sequence goes on from NC_092794.1 coordinate 32,679,077, forward strand.
CGCTAGATCGGCTGTTTTTCCCACTGTGCGATGGGGGCAGTAACGACTTATACGCGTAAAGGCCATTGTGAGCAGGGCCGGATTAAGGGGGTGGCCACATGGGCCGCGGCCCATGGCGGCAAATCTAGAGGGCGGCAAATTTTGCAATTTTTTTAAATGTAGGTATAAAAAAAATCGGATTTAGAAAAAAATTACAAACGAGAAAAAGCGACAAAATCTCTCATTTCCTGAGAGTATAGTAATTTCTAATTTCGTCGTCTTTCAGCAATAGAGACAGCACCTTTAATCAGTCGAGTTAAGAGAGAAACCAAACACGCAATTTGGCCTGGAACGACGCGGCGCAGAGAGCAATGATGACGAGGACTTGAGATGAAAAGGAGAAGCCCTCGGCGCGGCAATCGGCATGTAACACATATTAGCGCCTACAAGACTGCACGAATAATTGACGCATTGCTACAAACACAGTGCGGTCATTGCGGTCAGCGTGAAACAGATAGCGCCTACAAGAATGCATGAATACTTCACGCATTGCGCCAAACACAGTGCGGTCAGCGTGAAACGCATGGCGCCTACAAGACTGCGTGAATACTTCACTCATTGCGCCAAACACGGTGCGGTCTGCGCGGCGGCGGAAGTCAAAATCATTAAACCACATTCATGTTTGTTCTATCATAATTTGTTTGTTCATTTCTTATGAATGAAAGGCCATGTCCACAAGAGATAGGTTTACGACACCTAACTTTTGCTAGTAGTGTTGACAGGCCATTCCCAAAACATGTGTTCAACACGAGTAAACGCGTCTTAGGCACCCCTCCCCCGCTGGCACGTTCACTTGATGATTTTTATTGATGTTTCAATACGAATGAGAAGGAGGCGGCAAAATACAGGCGGCCCATGGGCGGCAAGTAGGTAAATCCGGCCCTGATCGTGAGTGCGGGGTCCTCAATTGTACCTGGACTGCTGCATATTTACTCTCTGGGAGTTTTTAAAAGGCATTTTCAGGGACCCGCTGGCGAGCGGAAGTGGATAGTCGCTCTTCGCCCCTCTCTCGAGAGCGCTCTCGGTCCTTGCCGTTACACAGAATAAGCTTCGTTTCCGCTAGGCACACTTATGCGCTTTTTCCTCCAAGCCCCTCAAATGGAAATAAACAATTAAGACTCCCACGTACGATGACAAAAACATGGTGGGATGGCGGCGAATCATCAGGTAATCCCCCGAGCTCTCTGCTTGACGATCCTTCCGTGAGCTCACAGGCGAAATTAGCGAGGCACCTATAATCGGCGAAAGAAGAGACATAGAATTTATAACACGCGTTGAGAGGTTAACGTTTCCTCACGGTATCTTACCGGAATGCATATATGTGACATTCACTTACAGAAAATCACACAATAGTAGTCACTCAGGTGGATTTATTGGTGGCTTGGTACCAAAGACATTGAATAGAGCAGACCGTGCACTCCCTATCTCCGCCGTGTCAGCTGAGCGAGGCAACTTCGGCGGGACTCCGTAATGGGCGGGCGGGGTGGGAGCTCGCGACTGAGCCCCACGCAGCATGAGCCGGCGTTGCGCGTACTTGGAAAAATTAGTTGCGCGCTCGGATTTTCGCGAATTACTCGTTTCCACTTCATTTTCCGGCAAAATTTGTAAGGACCACATGTTAATAGCATGAAATTTACTATTACTCTGAACAATTTTCGTTTCTCTACAGTCATTACTGACCGGAAAAAACGCTTCATAATTGAAAATAGAAGGATGTTCTTATAATGCGTGCAGCTTGTAAAGATGACGGCGTGGATGAGAAGTAATTTTGTAAAAGGTACAAAAAGGATTTAAAATGAGGTCAATCATATAGGTAAATCAAGGGTACAAACGAGGAATAGTGTTATGTATTGTACATAAAAAGGCAAATAAAAGTTACGAGAGAGTTACTTAAAGCTATTGTCCATCTTGATCTAAGAGAAAGATTTGATGAAAAGCTGAAAAAGAGGGGCAACGATTTAGGCAGTTTCAAAGTACCAAGATTTAAGATTATTCCACTGAAAAAGATAATGTTTAAGCATTATTATCAAACTAATTTGCGAATCGCAACTTAATGTTACTTACTTAATCTGCTCAAAAATTTCAAAATCAATACTTCAGTCACTTGTTTATGACTGGCGATCGTGAATATTGTTTATTTTCAAGAAGTATGGGTAAGTAATTGCTCTTAATTCCTTTGCATTTTTAGGCGGCTCTGTGATTAAGTCGCTGCGCTCGAGAAGGGCAAGCACCTCTTTTTAACGATGTTCCAGAATCTAATGTTGCTCACATTTGTTTAGTAGAGTAGTTTCTAATGGTGAATTTCAAGGATTTTTTTCACAGAAAATTCCAGAATCATGAAAAATAACTCAGTAGAAATTTCAACGAAATCCATGAATTTCCTTCACTGATGAAATATTAGTAGAGATTTTGAACCACCACAACCAAGAAGTGCCATTCTTGCACCCAGTGCCTCAATTTTTCTACACATTGCAGTGCAGTGGATTCTATGAAATGAGTTTTTATCATGTCCTTACTTTCCTCTATAAAATTAAAAAAAACACAGTACTTATGCAAAAGCAAAATGTTGTTTTCAGCAAAATGCTGAGGGCATTTACTTAATATTACATTTATCTCAAATAAATATCACAAACTGAAACAACACTATTTTGAAATTGAAGACACTAAGTTGACTACAATATTCAATGAAGAACTGCTCTTTCTGGCTCATTTTAGAAAGAACAAAATGTGCCATTAGTTCATGATCCGTTGTTGTGTCGTGTATTAGTTTCCTGTGTAGATAGGTAATAAAACAAATGAACCAAAAATAGTAATTCCTTAAGGCTAAATGTAGTCAAAGTCTAAAAATTATCATCGAGACATTATCATTCTTGTCTCTTGCCCGGTTCATCAAGAATTTGCTCATGTATAAGCATACCATAAATTGAGAGTTGTGTGGTGTTTAATCATGAAAACTAAAACACATCTTCACACAGAAACATTTGATTATAATCACATCAGCCGAAATTATTCGCACTAATCAATTAATGATTAAAGATTTCGGAGCCGAACCGTACCAACCTCGTACAAGCGCACTGTTCGTTTACCGCGAGCTGAGGACGGCTGGGGCTCACTCACCTCACCGGTGCCGTTTCGGTGTCCCGCAGTCATCGGTCCGTGCGCCATGCGAATGAAAGAGAAGTTGCCTCCGCTCCATTTCACAGCGCACGGTCTACTCTATTCAATATCTTTGCTTGGTACGCGGCTAGGATTAGGTAATTCATAGATTTGAGATGGAGTTGAGAATAATCGCATTACTATTATTTCTGGGAAAACTTGCAGACCAAACTTCTGAGACCTTTTAACTCCTTTTAGTAAAATATATGATTCAAAAAATGCAAACCTTGAATATTTTGGAGACTGTGATTTTCATCCTGCCTTTACGGAACATATAACCGCGGAGAATATATTCAAAGTCCATCCGACAACCAAGTTCAGTCAAAAACTCTACAACAGTTGCATTGCAGCCAACGTCTATACTGCTCCTGACTATTGTAGGCCTTGATTTATCACCTGCCATAGTAAGCAAAATTAAAAGATTGAGGCTATTTTAGTGAGACAGCATCCTATCATGCGTACCCACCTCTGGATGAGCGGAGAGTTGATTAAGTCCGGTTATCGCCGCAATGCATTACGTCAAAAGGGAATTTAAAAGCTTCTATCAAGTGGACCTTGAAGGGAAAATTATGTCATTCTCTAGACATTGCGCTCCCTCCCCCTCTCTTCTTGGATTATTCTCCCTGTGGTTCGTAATGGGATAGAGTTGAGTCAATAGATGATTTAGGTGTTGGTTTTTCTTTTTCTTTTACAGTTATATTGACTCAATGGAGAATTTGCATGCAAATTTTTTATTGCTTCATCTGAAAGCGCTAAAAGAGCTGATTTCACAGTATTTGTTATAATTGTTTTTTTTTTATATGGGAAATATTTTAAGAATAGATTTAAAAGTTAGAAAATGCACCGCATGGTGATGTTATCTGGCGGCATTTACCATTTAAACACACATATTTTAGCAGATTAGATCATTTTGTCATTTCTTCTCCAATAATTGCTCAATTCATGAACCAAGGGTACCAATCTCTTGTTCAGTTCACTCAATGCTTTCCACTTAAACACGAAATTAATCATATTTCAGAAACCTGCAAATTCTCTGTTGTAGGAATACCTTCAGAAAGTAAGGATTTATCAAAAGGGTGTCGACTGGGTTTCATGTGTCCAGTGTTTCTTACTTGCTTCAAACTCATGTTCTTCCTATTTTACATTTTTGTTCAGTGGTTTACTCCCCATATACTCTTAGCAACATGTACAAACTTGAGTCGACACATCACTATCTTCTAAGGTTTTTGGCGTTTAAAAGTGGGTCCCGAATGGCCTTCCATGATCATGACTATCATGATACCTCGTCTTCCTTCTCGATTCACTCCGTTGCCTCCATCCACCTTTACAAAAGGTGACATACTTTTTTAAGATCATAAATGGCCTGCTGTCCTCTCCATAATAGTCTATTCTTTTTTGTCGTTGCACTCGCGCATACCCATCGAGAGATGAGCATTTCTGGAGAGGCAGACTCGGTCTGCCTCTCGGTCTCCGGTGCCGGTCTCGGTTTCATTTTTATTCGGCTGGCTGTAAGCTAGTTAGAGAGTAGAACGAGCTGCCTCTTGAGTTGCAAGAATGTCTTGAGCTTTCACCCTTAACGTTTTAAGCGAGGGGTGGGCCTTGGAGCTCTGCCCTGAAGAGTAACTTTTTTCTTCTTTGTTATGTCTTTTCTATTCCTAATACTTTTTTTACTGTCAAGTTTCTTGATTTCTGTGGTCGTTCATGTTATTTTCTTATAGCAGCTGTTTCTTTTTCGTTTGGTTTTAGGGATTGTTCCCGTATTGTTATTGAAAATGGGTAAATAAATAAGTAGACTTACCTCACTTTTCTCCACCTCTGTCTGGACATTTCTGGGATTGTTTTGATAGCTTTTTGATGCCTTAAGCGTAGAAGCTCCTGCCTTGACACCGAAACCAGTCATTCACAGCGCACAGCACTTCTGAATCAGTGGCAAACCGCTTTCCGCCGAGGAAGTTTTTCGGGGCAGAGAAAGGCTGAAAGCCAATGGGGGAGGGAGGATGGGGGGAAAATTTCCAGTGCAGTGCGGTTCGTAACTAAGTCAGAAGTGAAGTGCGTTGTCAATGACTGGTCATTGACGTGGAAGGCGTCTCGAAGCGGCTAGATCAATCTCGGACATGTCCAGACAAGTGGCAGGTAGGTCGAAAAGTAAGGTAAGGTCTACTTAACATAAGCTTTGAAATACCTCCTAATGTGATGCTTTGCAGGTATGACCCGAGTTTGAAATAATGGACTTTTCGCATAACCGGAGGTGAGCAGGCAGTGACAGGAGACTTTTTTTTTTTTTCACTTGCGATCGATTTTGAAAACAGTAAAAGCTGTTACTTACAATTTTGAATATTTAATTAAAAACTCACGCTTTCACTATGATTTCTAATGTTTCAACGCGTTTTAGTGGCTACCCAGGCCACCATCATCAGCTGACTTGCTCTCAGTCAGTTTGTCAGTCTTAAGTCAGCTGATTTGGTGGTCTAGGTAGCCGCCGAAACGGAGTATATGAGAATGAGGCTGAGCACGATAAAGATACAAAGTGGATTAAAGAGCTCCAATCTAACTTTGAAATGGAGTGGAATTAAATAACAGAGGTTTTAGGTGGCAAGCATCATTGGTTTACTACCGAAGACAAGAGACAGTATCCCAAAAAACTACAGACCCATCACTTGTCTGAACAAATTGTACAAGCTATAAACAACTTTCTTGTCATTAGCTACAGTCTATATATCATTAAGTGGACAAGTGAGGAGCTTCGTCGACTTGACTCGGAAGCTACTGGCATGGCATGGATTGCTACACCCAAGGGCAGATGCTGACCGGCTGAACGTCCCAAGAGAGGAAGGAGGAAGAGGCTTTACAGAGATTGCAGCGCTTAGGACTGCCACGAACGTAGGGATGGCTGACTATATAAAAATCAAGCACCAAGAGAAACTTCTAGGACTTACTTATCATCATGAGAAAAATATGATTGAGAACATCCTGGCGGACCTTCCTACTCTTAAGCAAATTGAGAACACCGACGAAAACAACAGTGATACCAAAAGAGTGAAACAGGCTAAGAAAAACACCAAAACCAAACTCGAGGAAAGAAGAAAGAGTAACTGGAACGAAAAGAAAACGCACAGCCAGTTCCTTAAGGAAAGAGAAAAGCAACACATCGGGAAGGAATTAACTTGGAAATGGCTCAAAAACGGGGATCTAAAGGGAGAAACTGAAGAGCTGATTATATCATGCCAGGACCAGGATCGCCACAAATTACTTTAAAGAGAAGATACTTAGAACATCAGATGATCCAAAATGCAGATTCTGCAAAATGGAGTCGGAAATAATCCAACATTTAGTCTCCGCATGTCCGATCCTAGCAAAGAAAGAATACATTGAGTAACATGATGCTGTGGCAAGCTATTAGTCCAGTCAAATTAGAAAAATTAAAGGAAAAAAATCCAAAATAAGCGATTTTTGGCGAAAGTTGTTTGCTAGGGCCTGGAGAGGCACTGGCTGAAAGTCCCCACTGATACCCTTAGTGCTTAGCCCTCCAGTCCCCTCCTCCCAAAGCCCCCCATAAAGGCAAAAAATCGGTTTTTCCGTTTCATCTCGAGAACAGTTGGAGATGGCAAGTTGCGATTATTATTTGGGAAAATGTTCCTCATCAAATTCTGCAAAAAAAAGTTTCTTCTGCTTTTTCTTCTCCAGGCACTCCTTGACCCTCAAAATAGCTGCCCCGTAGGGGCGTCATAGCACGCTTCCTCACGCGCTTTGCTCATTTTAAAAACCGTGAATCGATCTACAAATGATTTTAAAAAAAATACCATGCAAATATGTAGGGCGATAATTAGGATTAGAGTGTCATCGAAATATGTTTCCTTTCCTTCTAGTTGTACCTCGCCCACAGGCTATTGCTCAAGCATAAAAGTTTACTGACTGAAAACAAAATTTTGCATAGCAAACAAGGTAAGAGTACATAATTATTGCATATCATGTAAATTCCAGGCATGTATAGAAGGTGACGGGGTGAGAAGGTTGCGATACTCGACGGCTTGGCAGCGCGGTCTAGAGCCGCACCTATGCGTTCCTTACAGTGAGGAAGCGCGCTATGACGCCCCTGCGGGGCGGCTATTTTGAGGGTCAAGGAGTGCCTGGAGAAGAAAAAGCAAAGGAGACTTTTTTTTGCAGAATGTGATGAGGAACATTTTCCCAAATAAACGCAACTTGCCATCTCCAACTGTTCCTGAGATGAAGCCGAAAAACCGATTTTTTAGCCTTTTTGGGGGGCTTTGGAGGGGGGGGCTGGGGGGCTAAGCACAAATGGTATCAATGGGGACGTTTAGCCTGTGCCTCTCCAGGCCCAGCAACTTCGCCAAAAATCGCTTGTGTAGGAATTTTCCCCCTAATCTGGGATTTTTTTTTTTTATCTCATTTGACCCTACTACATCTGCACTGGAATGTATGCAGACACTACAGGGTGTACCAAAAGTCCGTCCCACCCCTGCTAACTTTTGAACGAATTGAGCTAGGGTAATGAAACTTTGGAACTGTTCCTATCTCAAAGGGGACCATCTTTTGGGGGGGGGGGTCAAAATTTTGGTTCCCCTCAGGGGGGGCGCGGGGGGCCCCCAACTTTTTTTTTCAAATGGCAACCCCTATCTTGTGATACCTCATTTGAAAGAGCATAAAAAACTAAGAATTTTGGCGCAAACCGCAGATCAATATCTTAATTTTTGACCGAGTTATGATAGGTCAAAGGTCAAATTTGACCTATTTTCAAAAAATCATAACTCCGGTTCAAATTATCGTAAAGAAAAAAATAAAACGGGAAAATTTACCAAATTGTGTCCGCTTTTAAGTAAAAATTGCAGAAATCACTTCGCTGTAATTTTAAGGGGGGGCTCGGACCCCCAAATACGTCAATTCAAAGGTCATTCAATTTTCCCGCGAAAAAAGGCAATTTCCCCTAGATTTGCGTCCACATTATCTCAGTAAGGTCAAAATTAGTTCAACATTACGTTGGAAAGTCCCCGAATTTCGGGAAAAGTTAAAAAAAAAAACGAAATTTAAGGTGATTAAATTTGACCGTTTAAATTTCGTTTTTTTTTAACTTTTCCCGAAATTTGGGGACTTGCCAACGTAATGTTGAACTAATTTTGACCTTACTGAGATAATGTGGAGGCAAATCTAGGAGACATTGCCTTTTTTCGCGGGAAAATTGAATGACCTTTGAATTGACGTATTTGGGGGTCCGAGCCCCCCTTAAAATTACAGCGAAGTGATTTCTGCAATTTTTACTAAAAGCGGACACAATTTGGTAAATTTTCCCGTTTTATTTTTTTCTCTACGATAATTTGAACCGGAGTTATGATTTTTTGAAAATAGGTCAAATTTGACCTTTGACCTATCATAACTCGGTCAAAAATTAAGATATTGATCTGCGGTTTGCGCCAAAATTCTTAGTTTTTTATGCTCTTTCGAATGAGGTATCACAAGATAGGGGTTGCCATTTGAAAAAAAAAGTTGGGGGCCCCCCGCGCCCCCCCCCTGAGGGGGAACCAAAATTTTGACCCCCCCCCCCCCAAAAGATAGGAGCATTTGAGATAGGAACATTCCCAAAGTTTCATTACCCTAGCTCAATTCGTTCAAAAGTTAGCAGGGGTGGGACGGACTTTTGGTACACCCTGTATAACATCAAACTAGTCGAAAAATGGTTTGAATACAAGCCAGAATCCAGTGCAGAGTCTGAGGATGTCACAATTATAAGGAACATGCAAGTACACACAGACCACTACATACAAAGAAAAAAGGCAGATCTGATCATCAAGGACAAATGACTAAACATCTGTCTGTTGATTAACATAGCTGTTCTTTCGGACTACAACCAAGTGAAAAAGAAGCCGAGAAAATTACGAAATATTCTCTAAAAATTCTAAACGAATCTAGAAATAGAGGTAAAAAGAATGTGGGAGATGAAGACAAGAATTATTCTTGCCATCATTGGAGGAACTGCAACTATCCCAAAAAGTGCAGAAAAGTATATTGAAGAAATCCCAGGGAAGCGCAACATTACAACGCTCCAGAAAACAGTCCTTCTCAAATGGCACACATCGTAAGGAAAGTCATTGATTGAAGTTTCCCCTAGAAGTATGGATTACCTCCGGTGAACCAAAGCGTACAACCTAAAATTTAACCGCCACGGCATGAAAAAAGACATAGTATAATAATGAGAAAAACCCGCAACAAGGTGTACCTGATTTGTACCTTAATGTAAAAATTAAGTGAATAAAGGATAAATGAGAATAATAATAATAAATGAGGCGGAGCATAATAAAGATGCAGAGTGGAATGCAGAGCTCCGATCAGACTTCGAGCTGTAGTGGAATGAAATAACAGAGGCAGAGGTAACAAGCGTCACTGGTAAAACAGCAAACTGGAAGGTACCAGGATCAGATACAGTGCAGAACTATTGATTAAAGCATTTCGGATCCCTACATAGTAGAGCGGAGCGCTAAAACTGCCTTTTTGCGGCGCTATGATTGCATCATGATTTTTAGAGACCAAAAAGGCTAAAAATAAGCTCAAAAAATCTGGGATCCTGAAACCAGCCCTAGACCCTTGCACCGTGGCTTAAAGAGTTGAAATTTGAAAAATTGAATTTGGACGATTAAAAAGTATTAATTCCTATTGAAATGAAGAAGAACGTGTGCGTTGCGCGCAAATTCCGTCCATTTTGGCGTACCTCGAACGGAAAAGGCATAAAAGCCCTTTCTTGAGTGCGCGTCAACCACCTAGGAGCGTCGCCGCGGGCCGCGATGCTCACCGCGCCTCCCCGACCCGCAATACGCATCGCGTTCTAAAGGTAAAAAAGATGATATAATAACCAGTAATTAACCGTATAAACTGAACTGTGTTGGAAATTTCGTATTTGCGGAATTTTGCTCATTAATATGGTCAAGTATTATGAATATGAGACAAATTATCAGTGTATAACTTACCTGAGCTTCGAAACGTTTTGACAGCAGAAGATAATGCCAAAATCATATACCAAAGGCGACTTTAAATTTTGAGACATTTACAGTTTGAGATCTTGTTTTTGCATATGTGATAAACTTCGTGTTTAAAAATCTCATTCGTCCACTAGTCCGTTTCTCGGTTGCTTTTTTTTAAAATCATTGTAGAGATTATAATCGTGTGAACCTTTGACGGAAATGGGTACTTAGTGTAACTACTATTCAACGAAAACTACTTTTCGAAATTCAACTGTTTTATTTACTTTCGATTCCAAAAGTTCAAGTGTTGAATCATACCATGAGGTGCTTAGTGTTATATTATAAATTCAAATAAATGGAATGGATTGATCAGTTAAAATGTATGAATTAAGAAATCTGATGTAGTTCAACGCGGAAACACCTTCCCTGTTCTGGTAAGTTATACACTGATAATAATTTGTCTCATATTTGTAATTCTTAATCATATTAATGAGCAAAATTCCGCAAATACGAAATTTCCACCATAGTTCAGTTAACACGGTTACTGTTTATTTTATCATCATTTTCACCTTTAGAGCACTAAAAATGAACCGTCAACTTTACTTCAAAGTGAATTACTGATGTTCAGACATCTAGTAGCAGGCAAGTGCGCGGCAGCGATGCGCGTTCCGAGTCGGGGAGGCGCGGTGAGCATCGCGGCCCGCGGCGGCGCTCCTAGGGGGTTGACGCGCACTCAAGAAAGGGCTTTGGCAATTTTCCATTCGAGGTTCGTTTGTTTTTAAGTAGATTTCGATGAAATATCTACCAATTGCAGACGGTGCGACCTCGTAATTTTCGGGAGTTTTCGCTCAAAGAGCATCGATCCTGAAGCCCTGAGTCGAAAAATGTAGCTCATAAAAAAAGTACGATATATTTATAAAATGCATGATATATTTATTTATTTATCTATATTTATTTTAATTTATTTTTGTTTTATTTTCATAAAATGCAATTTTTTATGAGTTATCGGTCACGAATATTTTTTGTATGGATTTTTCCATACTAGCGAGAACCTCATTTGAGGAGAGTTGGGTGTGGGTAAAGAAATCGGGCCTGTTGTCAGCGCCACTACCGGTTTCACGCTTGTTAGCGATCGTCAGGAGTACATAGACAGCCGGTCCCGATTTGAAGCTCGAACACTCTGAGATGCCTACCCCACCGCCGGTGGGGAAGAAGACCTAGAAAGTGCAGTTGAGAGAGGTGAAAAGGTTCAGTAAGGATACATGTATGGAGTTTAGCTTAGCAAAATGCCATACATTGCCAAAGCAGAATTCAACGATGGTATTTAAACGAAAACACAGAAAACGCTGACCACTCACTAGCTGCATCACCCATCCATCAGCGGAAATTCACAGACTCTACGTGACAAGGAAAAAAGGAGGTAGAGGCTTAAGGTGAGTAGAAGCTGCGTTCAAGTCCTACATGATAAATATGAAACAGAGGGTATTTAGAAGAGAAAGTAGCAGAAGATCCTCATATAAGGATGGTGTTGGAAAAAGATCAAAAAGCCCCGGCCAAAGGGTCCATCGGAAAACAGGCCCACGATTACTCTGCAGAGGAGAATGCTGTCCACAGAGCGACTATTGGACCAGAAAAGAGGACTAAGGAATCTACGAAGAAGATCAGCCACAACTTAGAAGAGAAATGGAAGCAGAAGCCTATGCACGGACAATATCCCAGAATGATTGCAAAGGAAGAAATAGATGCAGCCAAGTCAGTAGTGTGGCTGACGAACGGTCACCTGAAAGGGGAGACTAAGAGCCTGATGGTAGCAGTTCAAGATCAAGCCCTGGCAACGCGGTACCGTAGTGTCAAAATCTGTAACATCCCTGGCATAACGAAGTGCAGGTTGTGTGGACGCTACGATGAAACGATTGATTACGTGGTTTCAGGGTACCCCGAACTAGCGAAGCAAGAACACACTACCAGACACGGAAAAGTGTGAGCCCAAGTGCACTTTGAAGTCTGCAGAAAGCTGAACGTACAAGTTGAGGCGAAGAAATGGTACGTCCATTTCTCCAGTCTCACGAATCACACACTTCATTCAGCATGCGGATATCATGCAGCAGGCTGGCTTGCCTCTTCCAACCGCCCTTCTTAAGGCCACCACTTCCTAGAGCACCACATTTGGTCTTTGGCCATAACAACATAAAAAGAGAGAAGAGACACAGACAACAGACACACACAGGACACAGACACAGAGACACAGTTAGGACAAGACTTTAAGGTTCTTTGGGATTGGATTCTATATTCTATGAAAATCAAAAAATATCTATCAGAACTGTAATATTCATTTTGCTTCTACGGTCTCCTGTCATACTTTACTCATTTTGATTTTTATTATTTTACGAATTAATAGCCAGGCTAGTCAGAACGACCATTTTTTGGTTGCTTGCAGAGGTAATCACAAAGACTGGCATTTTGTATTACGCGTATTCGTTGCTCTGCAGTGCGATAAAGATGCTATCTGTATGTCTTGCACAGAACTTAATGCAGAACTATTCGCACAAGTAATCTTGTGACTGGCAAGAAAAAAACACTAAGAAACGCACTCCAATGCACCTGCCTGAGCTGAACAATCTCTCTCCTCTCAGTCTTGTGTTAGTACTCGTTAGAGCTAAAAAATTTTTACTCTCATTGAAAATTTTTGGAACTTTCAGGCCTTGTTTTCCCGGAACAATAGTGTGGACACAGCACTATTGAACGACCTTGTAACTTGAGACTAGCGTCATGGCCATTGACAGAAACTATGGTTTGACGTTTTTGTATTTGGTTGTTTTCTTTAGCTTTTTTTGGCTCATTAGGAACAATCATGCAAGAACACTTTGGTAGGGAAGGTGTTAAATATTGAGCAGTTGAGAAATTGCATGAAAATTAAATTACCCAATTCTGACTGTCCAATGTAGCGCAGTTGCCATGGCATATCTTGGTAATCTAGTGCTCTTCGGACTCTTAAAAGCAAAGGCTGTGGACTCGTTCCACCTATTTCAAGAAGATAGAAACAATTAAATTTACTTGGAGGGAGTATTTAAGTTTTGTTTTATCATGAGCACCTAATATTATCAAATAATTGAAGGAAAAATAAAACAAGAAAAAAAAAGCTTTCTAGGAGCAGTTTTAAAGTGAACAATAAAAGTTTGAAGGGAAAATTGCAGCATAGAAGTTTTGAAATGGCAGATGCGCTCTGGACCTGTCTCATCAATGCATTTCACTGACATTGGACTGATGAAGAGCCAGAGCCCAAAATGTATCTGCCTTCTCAGAATTCTGACATTGCGAGTGAAGTTTTCTTAATGTATTCAAATTGAGAACTAATGAAGCTTTTTGTTCCCTATCATGTGAAGAAGATCTTAATTTTCAAAACTTGCGAGCAAACTGTTTGACAATTTCCATTTATGAAAGTTACAATTTTGAAAACACTATAAAAAGGCAATTTCTTCGGATTATCTGGCTTTATGTTTTCCATGTATTTGCTGGCATTAATGTGTACATTCAAAATTGACTCACTGAAGGCATTTTTTGTCTTAGAAAAGTAAAAACAAGAATAAAAAATTGCGAGACAACCAAGAGGCCATTCTTGAAAAAATGAAATACTCCACAACCTGCCTTCACAGGTAAAGAGACATCAAAATGGGAGGAGGCAATCCGCTTGGCTTGTAAACAGAGGCTGAACAATTACATTTAAGGATGAAGATTTCCGGTATACTGGACTGCTACCTTAGTAGCCAAACTACTAGTATCAGATATTTACCAAGTGAACACCATTATTAATACATATTAATATCTATTTTAAGCAGTGTTAAATACTTGGGATGTTGGAGTTTTTTAGCCAACGTGCGTAAAAAGTTCAGTTTAAAGCTGAAATCTCATTACAGAGGGAAAAAGCTCACACACAAGCACAGTTTTCCCTCTAAAAGATATGCTGTTTGGAGCAACACTAGTTACGTCCATTCAGGGAGGCAACTGCAGACGCGTTTCGGCCTTGTTGGGCCAATCCTCAGTGCAGTGCAGCCTCCTGAATTTCCTGCTACCAAGCTCGAGAGGTCGTGAAAACCAGCCTGAGACTTGGGCAAGCGGACGCGGCGGCGAGTAAACTTGCGCCATCTGGTGAGCGACTATCCAAATGGTTATCCAATTGGATTATCCGTGGTTTTCACGACCTCTCGAGCTTGGTAGCAGGAAATTCAGGAGGCTGCACTGCACTGAGGATTGGCCCAACGAGGCCGAAACGCGTCTGCAGTTGCCTTTCTGAATGGACGTAACTAGTGTTGCTCCAAACAGCATATCTCTTTGAGGGAAAATTGTGCTTGTGTGTGAGCTTTTTCCCTCTGTAATGAGATTTCAGCTTTAAGCTGAGCTTTTTACGCACGTTGGCTAGAAAACTCCAACACGACCTGTGCGTCCACCACAATCAGTTGGTATTAGATACTTACCTAAATACAGTATCTAAAACTTACATATCTAATACTTGCGAGTAGTTTCTGTGTTGGGCACTAGGTTTTACTGTTGTCTTTTTTTCAGAAATAACAAGTTGAAGATTTTTATTCCTATTTGGATGCATTTTCAGAGAGTTTCCACAACTTTACAGGAAGAGAGAATTTTTACCTTGGTTTTAAGAATAGTTGTAAAAGAAAACATGCAAACAGTCATGGCAAAGCAGGCTTCCAAAACATTACGTTGCATTCAGGGAGGGCTTCTTGGAAGACCTCGGAACATGATTGCTGTGATGATCCGCATTGGAGTTCATGATTTACTGTTAAATTAGCTCACTAACAAGGATAAATTAAAAAAGATCCTCCTGGGTTGGATCATCGTGATCCTCAGACAGCACCAAAAGAAAAGTTTTTTGCGAGGGGAAGGGACTTGATCTCGTTCAGATGTCTGATTATCTTTCACACAAGCATCTTAGGGATTCATACAGGGTGTGCGATGAGTCCTTGAGCGCCCTCTTTAACTTCTGAACGCATGCTGGTTTCAAAACGAAATTTTGGGGGTGCTTATAAGTTAATAGGAGCTACTTTTCGGCTCATCGGAAATTTCAGAGGAGGGGTAGGGGGGGGTTTAGGGTGGCCCAAGCTGGGTAACTTCAGAAAATGGGCCGCGAAACCTAAATTTGTTCCTTTACATCCAAATATGATAACTGCCAAATATTTTCGCTCTCCGACAATTATTAAAACGTGCCGTCGTGAGGCTGAAACTAAAAGTAAAATTACACTGATTTAAATGGGGCGAAAATGGGCTCTGCCGCGGTACTTTGTTTTCCGGGTAAAGAATGCGCCCAAATAAAAATAACTTGACCTTCACTGAAGGAA
The DNA here is from genome assembly GCF_918797505.1 of Bemisia tabaci. Classification (NCBI taxonomy): domain Eukaryota; kingdom Metazoa; phylum Arthropoda; class Insecta; order Hemiptera; family Aleyrodidae; genus Bemisia; species Bemisia tabaci. The sequence goes on from NC_092794.1 coordinate 32,694,591, forward strand.
GTACTCGGAAGCCTATTGTGAATGAGAAAGTCACATTTTCGAACCATGAGGAGGGGGGGGGCCGGGGATCACAGCGGAGCCGATTCATAGGCACCGCGCAAGGCTTCACGCGCCTAAGTGATAAGAGAGGTACGCACTCCGCACCCGCATATTCGAGCTCCCTGCCCCTTATTACGCATTGCCGTACCTCCTCAAATAGAATAACGATATTTCAAGGGTTTGAAAAGTAAATTAACTGTCCCACTGATAAGCACATTGCAACAATGGTTTTGCTGTTAAAACTGCTGAGCTTTGTAGAAAATCCCATGTTTTCTGGGATAGGAGTGAACATGGCTGCCAGTGTGTTCCAGGTCTGTCCACTTTTCGATGGTCAATGATTTCTTTTTCTGGTGATATATTTGTGAAACTATGGCCCTTTCAAAGCCATCTTTTCAGAGAGATTGAAACGAATATCTGCTCGGCAATTACTCCCCTGTAATTGAAGGGAATTAACTCCTTTCACAGAAAGAAGTTCTATGCATTTTATTCTTTAATTTACGGGAAGTTCAATTGACTCTATGCAATAGTGCTCACCTTGTGGCTCAGGAAGTTATCATTTGATCTTTTTATTGAATACACTGCTACTTATCGGCAGCCATCAGAAATTCTCGAGCCGGAATATGTTTTGACTATTTTACATTAATTGCAGTTTCCACTGTTTTCGGATATTTTTCAGTCTCTCTCAGGGAAATCAAATGTGTCTGAAACTTAAAATTCGTATTTTCGAGGCCTGGTCGAACACGAGTAAGGTACAATGCTGATTTTTTGCTAACATTGTGAAGTTTCATAATATTCGTATTTTTTTCTATTTTTTGCTTTTTTCAGCAATTTTTCCAAAAATCGGTCTCACGATGGCAGGTCTTAAAGTTATCAGAGAGTAAAACTGTGTAGCATGTATCGTTTTTGGATCGAGAGGAACTTTAGGGAGCGTCTCTGTCCATTTTCCGAAGTTGCCCAGAGTGGATCACCCTAGCACATAATGCCTTGCGCAGTGCACCGGCGCCAATGAATCGGCTCCACCGTGACCCTCAACCCCCTCTCCCCTACCCATGGGTCGAATAAGTGATTTTCTCATTTACAATAGGTTCCTAGGTACCTCCTTCAGTAAAGGTCATTGTACAGCCTAAAACCGGCGGATCAGCCTGTTTTCGCCCAAGAACCCCCCACAGAGCACGGGGGTCAGTGACTCTCTCTAAAAGTTGATGAAACTTTAATAGATTGATATAAAGTTCAAAATTAAGAGAAAGCCAAAAAATTAGCTCACTTTCGCGAGTAGAAGCCGAGATATTCGCGATTGAACCCGGACTATTTTCCGTGTGGCGGAGGTAAATGGGGGCTCCGCGTCGCCTTACCTTGCTTGAGCACTTCAGCCAGGAAACCCCCTCTCCTCACCAGGTAACTACGATGTCGCATTGTTTACACTCACTCCCTTCATTAGGAAGCTCCGTTTGGGCTGTGAGATATGGAGCTCTCTCCTTCTCGTACCTCTCACGTATACCCTTTTTGAATCCCCGTGCGTTCGCCGCCGGCCGGTTGAATCTGAAATGTAGTTGCTTAAACAGAATTGACAGATGCGGTGAGAGGGAGGGAGTACGGCATTCGCATCGGCCGAGCGCATAAGCATCTATCAACGCGTGAGGTTTGATCGAGAACGCCGAACGACAAGAGGAGAAGGGACTCGGAATTCTTCCACCATGCTGCGGCGTGATAGAAAAAAGTCCGGATTCAATTGTGAATATCTCGGCTTCTACTTGCAAAAATGAGCTTATTTTTTAGCTTTCCCTTAATTATGAACTTTATATCAATCTATTCAAGTTTCATCGACTTCTAGAGAGAGTCACTGACCCCCATGGTCGGTGCAGGGTTCTTCCAATCAATGTAAGTTTTTTGGAGATTTGCAGCGTCACGGCGCGGCGGCGCATCTATATACAGGATGTTTCAGACCACCCGTACCAGGCCTTTTTCTCGGTTATTTTAGGTCGTACGAAGTCGGGGTCCGCGGGGTTACCCGGAATTGACCCCAAGGAATCCGAATTTTGTGGTCCCGAAACCCCCCCACCCCCCCCTTGGGAGGTAAAGGGGGGGTCACGATGCTAAAAGTCACAGTTCCCGACCGAATTGTGGATTGATCGCATCAGAATTGAAAAGCACGGAAAATTTCACGTGAAATTGACCCCTTAAAAACCATAATCGGCCCATCCAAGGCCCAAAAATGACCCCCTGAAGAGGGGGCCAGTACCCCCCTCCATAATGTCTCTTTGGTCTCAAAATTGACGTAGATTCTCCAAAAATAGATGGTTACCCAGATAATCAACTCCGAGAAATCCAAATTTCATGGTCCCGAAGCTCCTCTAGCTCCCCTTGGGAGGTAAACGGGGGGCCCAATTTTAAAAATTGGGGCTCCTTTCCGAATCGCAAATTGATTGCATCCAAATTGAGGAGCAGAACACTTTTACATCTTAAGTGACCCCCAAGAGTTTTAATTGACCCCCCTGAACGGCAGAAAGTAACCCCTGAGGAGGGGAGCTTCGCCCCCTCCAAAAATTTCTCAAGATTCCTCTTTGGTCGCTGCATTGACGTCCATTCTTCAGAAAAAGACGATTTTCCAGGTAATCGATCCTGAGAACTCTGAATTTCATGGTCCCTAACCTCCGCTACCCGCCCTTTTGGGCAGAAACCTTCTTGTTCTGGAGAATCGACGTCAATTTTGCTACCAAAGAGGAATCTTGAGTAATTTTTGGAGGGAGCGAAGCCCCCCTCCTCAGGGGTTACTTTCTGCCGTTCAGGGGGGTCAATTAAAACTCTTGGGGGTCACTTAAGATGTAAAAGTGTTCTGCTCCTCAATTTGGATGCAATCAATTTGCGATTCGGAAAGGAGCCCCAATTTTTAAAATTGGGCCCCCCGTTTACCCCCCAAGGGGAGCTAGAGGAGCTTCGGGACCATGAAAGGAGGGGTATCGATAAGGGCCGATTTTGGCCCCACTTCAAAAAATCATCTGAACCCATATTTTAAGTACCCTAGGGTAGGTGCATTCTGGCGCAAAATATTTTTGCGATTGTGCATCGTTTTCCTGCCAAAACAGCCGACTCAATTTTTCGGCTGAAAAATGGTTTTAATTTTACGACGAGCCCAAAAAAGCTTTGTTTCATAAATACGAGAGGTTCACACACGTAATTTTTTGCGTACTTTTCAATGGAACAGGCGAAAATTGTCTAAACCCACTTTTAAGGGGTCATTCTAGACATTTTCAACGATTTTGGGGGTTTTTTGGCAATTTTTCACCTATAACTAGAAAACGGATGATTATACAACAAAAACGATTGCAGATTCAAAAAGAGCGTAAAAAATCCGTCAGAAATCATTGGTTAGACATTTTCTCAGCTTAAACTGTCAACACGAAAAACAGCTCTAAACTTGAGAAAACCGAAAAAACTGCATTTTCCACGATTATTAGTCTTCATTTACACCCAGCACAATTTTGCCACATCACCAAAATTTAACAGATTAAAGTTACATACCAGTACATGAAACACGCCAAAAATTACGGTGTGGAAAAATTGCGCTCATAGTTAAAAATGGACTTTTGTTGAATGGAACCATCCTTGAATAAAACATGAAAATTCGCTAACTCTCCGGGAAGATTCGCCAATCATTCATGGGATACCTGTATCCGGGTAATTTGTTGCGTACTTTCGATTGGAACGAGTGAAAATGGTGAAAAATCATGTTAAGTGGGCCATTCAGAGAATTTTTCAAGATTTTAGGGGGGTTTTGGGGTTTTTCTGTGGGGGGGGGGGGGGTTAGGGGTTGTTGGGGGGCTTGGGGAGCATTTTTTGTTTGTAATACACCAAAATAATAACAAATTCAGAAAGAACGCGAAAAATTCGATAGGATTCGATACTTGACACTCTCTCTCAGCTTGGACTGTCCACACGAAAAACGGTCTCAAACTCGAGAAACTGGAAAAAACGGCCTTTTCTCCAGCTCCCCAGTCATAATTTACATCAATAGCTCAACAAAAGGTTTTCTCGTTTTTTTTTTTTTTTTCGTAAAACCCCCTCTAATGGAGATATATTTTTAAATTTTTTTTTACTATAATTATTCATTCATTTATTCCTTTCATTATTAAACAAGTCACTTTATTCTGAACAATCATATACAAACTGTGTACTTAGTATTAAAATACATCGCATTACAGTTAAAAAATTAAATAAGGGCCTTATATCTGCCTTCTGCATACACACCCGAACCACCCTCTGGTATTTCTTCAATAAAACCTAGTGGAGTTATTGACCGTTAAAAAAAATACCGTTTTACCGTACGTCCTAACCAACTTTATTTGCGACGTGCGGTGATACGGTATTTTTTTTACGGTCAATAACTCCATTAAGAGGGGTTTTACGAAAAAAAAAAACGAAAATACCTTTTGTTAAGCTATTGATGAGCACTTTACGAAACCACAATTTTTTTCGGTTCCGACAATTAGGACAGCCACTGTGACGTCATATCTGAACACGTGCGGTATTTTTTTCAAAAATTGAACTCCCCGAAACTCGAGAACCACGCATCGTAGAGGATTTTGGTACGGAACTTTTCTGCTTGTTTTGAGCCATGGAACAACCCCTGGAAGTTTGTCGTCACTTAGTTGTTACACCTTGTATACTGCTTAACGATCTAACCTGTTAAGTGACCAGGATGTAAATTATGACTGGGGAGCTGGAGAAAAGGCCGTTTTTTCCAGTTTCTCGAGTTTGAGACCGTTTTTCGTGTGGACAGTCCAAGCTGAGAGAGAGTGTCAAGTATCGAATCCTATCGAATTTTTCGCGTTCTTTCTGAATTTGTTATTATTTTGGTGTATTACAAACAAAAAATGCTCCCCAAGCCCCCCAACAACCCCTAACCCCCCCCCCCCCACAGAAAAACCCCAAAACCCCCCTAAAATCTTGAAAAATTCTCTGAATGGCCCACTTAACATGATTTTTCACCATTTTCACTCGTTCCAATCGAAAGTACGCAACAAATTACCCGGATACAGGTATCCCATGAATGATTGGCGAATCTTCCCGGAGAGTTAGCGAATTTTCATGTTTTATTCAAGGATGGTTCCATTCAACAAAAGTCCATTTTTAACTATGAGCGCAATTTTTCCACACCGTAATTTTTGGCGTGTTTCATGTACTGGTATGTAACTTTAATCTGTTAAATTTTGGTGATGTGGCAAAATTGTGCTGGGTGTAAATGAAGACTAATAATCGTGGAAAATGCAGTTTTTTCGGTTTTCTCAAGTTTAGAGCTGTTTTTCGTGTTGACAGTTTAAGCTGAGAAAATGTCTAACCAATGATTTCTGACGGATTTTTTACGCTCTTTTTGAATCTGCAATCGTTTTTGTTGTATAATCATCCGTTTTCTAGTTATAGGTGAAAAATTGCCAAAAAACCCCAAAAATCGTTGAAAATATCTAGAATGACCCCTAAACCCTTCGTTGCACGGTGGTACACTTGTCATACCACTTCGGTTTTTAATTTTTACAGCGCTGCCAATGTGATGAGCGGGCTCAACTACTGAATCATTGGGTCCAATATACCTCTAGTTATCGTTGCTAAATGGTATGACCATTCATTTTTACAAAATGATATGGCTACAGCGTATTGTATGTCATGAAAACCCGGTATTTTAGGTTATGTTGGATCCGCATTGTTTTTCTTCGAGTCATGTGTGAAAAATAGGTGTTATTTTTTAGATAAATGTGATTCTCTAATCTAACTAGCCGTAATTTACTAGGTGCATTGCAGTTTTTACTTGATTTTTCATTTTGGTCGATTTTTTGAGCTGAAATAAAGTGGTATGACAGTTATACCACCGCACACACAGCATTTTGTAGATAACTCAATTTTCTGTGCCATCTCGAGGAAATCTTTCTCCCCGTTTCAAGTTTTGATCCCAATGTCACTCGAGAACCGACATTTCCTTGTCCTAAGCTTATTTTTTGGGTGAAGGGTGAAGCTACTACTTACCTCTCAAATTCAGTCGCCATCTTGGATTTGGGGCACCCTCTTTGACCGGGGTTTTTTTTTATGACTGCATGCTTGAAATGTGCGACTAAAGTGATATAAGAATTGAAATCTAACTTGTCTAATCACATAAAATCCAAAAAATGCTCCCTCCCACCTTTCAAAATTGGCAACCATCTTGGATTTAGGGTACTTTCTTTGAAAAGGAGGCCTTTATGACTTCATATATGAAATTCACAACAATAATTTTATCACAATTGATATCTGATATTGATATCAGATGCCTCATCACGTAAGAATTTAAAAAATACACCCTCCTGCCTTTCAAATTTGACCGCCATCTTGGATTTTGGGACACCCTCCTTGACCGGGGGGGGGGGGGTTGGTTGGTGGGGGTGTTATGACTTTATATATGATGTGGGTGTTATGACTTTATATATGATGTGGGTGACCAAAGTGACATTGGAATTGATACCTAACTTGCCTAATCACTTATAATTGCAAAAAATGCACCCTCCTGCCTTTTAAATTTGGCCGCCATCTTGGATTTAGGGTACCCCCTTTGACCAGGAGGCCTTTATGACTTTACATATAAAATTTACGAAAAAAGATACATCAGAATTGATATTTCAGGTGTCTGATCAAGTAAAAATTTAAAAAATACACCTTGCTGTCTTTCAAATTTGGCCGCCATCTTGGATTTGGGGCTCTGTCGTTGACTGGAGGGCTTTTATGACTTCACATATGAAATCGACGACTAAATTTACATCAGAATTGATACCTCACTTGCCCAATAACGTAAACTTTTTAAAAAATGCACCCTCCTGCCTTTCAAATTTGGTCGCCATCTTTGATTTGGGGCTTTTTCGTTGACCGGGGGGCTATTATGACTTCTTATATGAAATTTTGGACCAAATTTTCATAAGAATTGATATCTCACTTGTCTAATCACGTAAAAATTTTTAAAATGCACCCTCCTGCCTTCCAAAGTCAGACATCTTGAATTCGGGGCAGTATCTTTGACTGTGGAGGGGGGGGGGGCTGTTTTGACTTCATACATTAAATCTACTACCAAAATGACCCAGAAAATGATACCGCACATGCCACTCTTTATTGACCACAAATATTCTTTAGTTTTTTTCTCCCCCCCCCCTCCCACAAAAAATTTTCCCCTAGAACTTCAAATATACACCCCCTTTCTTTTTCTTCTTTTCCCCCATTCCTTCCACCCTAATTCTGTGTAGTCACAAAGTTTTTGGATTTTGACCTTTTTCATATTCATTTAAAAAAAATTTTGCTAGTGTTTGAAATTTAAATTTTGACTTTTTTTTTATTTATTTATTTTCATCTTGACTGCCGTTCTCCACTCGCTGGAACCCCCCCCCCCCCCTCCTATACCTGACCCAAAAATGATATATGTGATAATCGATATCACTAAAATTAGAAAGTTGAAATCATACATACATACAAATGTACTCTATATATTAAAATCCAATGTGGTCAGCAAAGTGGTATCACAATTATACCACCGCACAATGAGAAACCTGGAAGGTGAGTGTGCGGTGGTATGACAGTTCTACCACTTTTCCTACCCCTACAGTATTTTAGAGAAGGGATGAAAAAAATTTTTGCAGCGTTTTTTGTGCTTATCTTTATCATTAAAATTTAACCATAACATTTTTTTTTAAAAAAAATGAAAAAAAAATTTCCGTGCAACAAAGGGTTATTAAAAGTGGGTTTAGACAATTTTCGCCTGTTCCATTGAAAAGTACGCAAAAAATTACGTGTGTGAACCTCTCGTATTCATGAAACAAAGCTTTTTTGGGCTCGTCGTAAAATTAAAACCATTTTTCAGCCGAAAAATTGAGTCGGCTGTTTTGGCAGGAAAACGATGCACAATCGCAAAAATATTTTGCGCCAGAATGCACCTACCCTAGGGTACTTAAAATATGGGTTCAGATGATTTTTTGAAGTGGGGCCAAAATCGGCCCTTATCGATACCCCTCCTTTGGATTTCTTGGGGTTGATTATCTGGGTAACCATCTTTTTCTGGAGAATCTACGTCAATTTTGAGACCAAGAGACATTATGGAGGGGGGTACTGGCCCCCTCTTCAGGGGGTCATTTTTGGGCCTTGGATGGGCCGAATATGGATTTTTAGGGGTCAATTTCACGTGAAATTTTCCGTGCTTTTCAATTCTGATGCGATCAATCCGCAATTCGGTCGAGAACCGTGACTTTTAGCATCGTGACCCCCCTTTACCCCCCAAGGGGAACCACGGGACCACGAAATTCGGATTCCTTGGGGTCAATTCCCTATGCAACCCCGCGGTCCCCGACTTCGTACGACCTAAAACAACCGAGAAAAAGGCCTGGTACGGGTGGTCTGAACCACCCTGTATTGTCAGAGAGCGAAAATATTTGGCAAGTATCGTATCAGACGGAGAGGAACGAACTTCACGGTTTAGCTCACGGCCTCCACCACAGAACATGTCATTGACACTCGGAGACCCGAATTTCATGGTCATGGGGCTCCCCTGATCTCTCTTGATATCAATTATCCAGAATAACATAATCATATATGTATTGGCTACTAGGGTAAGACAATTCCATGCTTTTTAATTTTTGAGTCTTCCTCTTTGATTAAAAAAAACTGAGTGTGATTCAATTAAATATGAGCAACTATGTTGAGACGAGTACAAATTGTTAAGGTGAAATTTCAGCTTACGAATGCTAAAACACATTTCATGATCATGAAATGTTTCAGGCCCGGAGTCAACATTGTCGCAAAGACCTCTGAGTCGATGGAGGAGGACCTCCACAGCTGCGTCTAGGACACTGCCTTGCAACAGATATTCTTGGTTTGGTATGATGTTGCTTTTCAACGCAGCAGTTAAACTATCCATTGCAGTATTCACAGGCTGACCCCAATCCTGGAAGAGATGGAAAGAAACAACATAAATAACAGAAACAATCAAAAGAAATACTAAAATAGATAAGTCTCACTGTAACTGCAAAGACGTAAAATAACCGCTCGTCATATGGAGATATATTCGAAACAAATATTCATACGCATGAGAAGTATACGCAGAGCGACTGTGAGAGAAGAGAGAGAATAACGCAGAGAACACGATGATGTAGGTTAAGGCTACTTGCATCAGTCGCCATAGTGGAGGGTGGGAGCGCGCAGACAGCTGTGCAGTCAAATGAGAAACGATAAATTCAGTATTTTTTTTTTATTATAATTTTTCCTTCATAAGAGCAGTCCACAATTACAGAGACGTACACTATACATTTCGTTGATTTGATGGCCAGTATGAAAAATAAAATATGTCCGGTTTACCGCCTTACATGAAACATGAACTTGCTTATGAAAAAACTGCCTACAAAAAATGTCGAAGTAGTTGGATTTTCTGCTCTAATGCGCAGCCATTCAGGTACCGCCTTTCCTCCAGGGTTTCCTACATTTTGTTCTAGTACGGTTTTGAATGCTGTTTGGCGTTATCGTCTTTATAATATAGTTCTCACTTTCCCTTTTTCGCCCGATGTAAAAAAAAAGTAAAAAAAAAAAACGTGAAATCTTTTTGCATCGGGTGAAAAAGTAAAAGTGAGTACTATGCTGATACAACCCGATAAAGGAGGAAAAAGAAACATAACGTTATCGTCATTGCCTCCGAATGCAATTCTAGTCTCAAGAATTAATAAACTGTTCAATAATGTAAGTAATTCTTGGTACTTATTATTATTTCATCAAGTTATAGGCCCAGTCGCGCTTGCATGCTCTTATTTCTTCGTTTCGGTTCAGTCGGGTATACACGCTCGTGAAACTTGTTGTTGCTAATGTTGTGTCAATGTTGATAAGTACAAATGCTTGATTTCCGAATTTGTTCCATTCATTATGGATACAAAAATCGAACTGGAAATTGACAGACCAGAGAGCCAAAGAGAGTGGTGCGACTGGAAGTTCCCAGAGGTCATCTTGCAAAAATGGATTGGCATGAGAAATGTCGTCGAAGGAATTCAAGATCCCTCCAAACCACTGACTACATAGGTTGTCTCAAAAGTACTGCAGGTTTTTTTTTTTTTTTTTGGACGAACGGTGGTAGATATCAAAATGCGGTTTGTGTAATCTTAAAGACCGAGCAATTACCAATAAAACAAGACAAATCCGAGCTCTCTAAGTCAAAAAATGACCAAGTTACAGTGTTTTGAAAATGACTTGTAGAGGTGACCCCTCCAGGATTTTTAGCTTATTTTCTGGAAAAAACAAAGATTTGATTAATCAAAAAGTCTACAGACAAATCGTTGCGATCGAATGAAGTTGGCAACATAGTATCAGCCCGGACCTTTCACGCTGCAATTTTTGGTTACTCCCTATGTTGAAAAAGGGCTTAAAAGCAGGAAGTTTAACTCCATCAACGAGATAAAAAGAGCTGTTGAAACTTTCTTAAAGAACATCAGGCAAGAGGAATTGGAAAAAACATGTTTGAAGAAGTGGGAAGAACGGTTGCGGCGCTGTGTGGCAAGTGATAGAACATATTTTGAGAAGGAAACTAGTGTCCAGTGATCCAGTGAAGAAGAGTAAATGCTAGTGATCTTGGTAAGATTCTGCAAAATTGATTTAATAAAACCACTTGAAGCCATAATTCTTTGTTTTTTTTCCAGAAAAGAAGCTGAAAATCCTGTAGGGGTCTCTTCTACAAGTCATTTTCAAAACACTGTAACTTGGTCATTTTTTAACTTAGAGAGCTCGAATTTGTCTTGTTTTATTGGTAATTGCTCGGTCTTTAAGACTACACAAACCGCATTTTGATATCTGCTACTGTTCGTCCAAAAAAAAAAAAAAAAAGTGCAGTACTTTTGGGACAACGTATGTACAACTGCTACAAAAACTAACTTAGAAAAGCACCGTGCAGAGAAGAGAGCTTTTGCTACATTGGATTTTGGGGCTCTACAGATGATAGTGAGCATAATGACATGTACCGTTCGTCCATTGATTAACATGAAAAAAAAGTCCAGTAAAGAAATGTGGACAAAACTGAAGAGTGTTTTATCACCTAGAACTGCGCAGCAGCAAGACAGAGGAATGTTATCCTAGGATGACCAACGATATGTGTCATTCATCATCCTAGAATTCCTAACAACATGTCGTAGGATTTTCAATGACATGCATTCTTCTAGAGTACCTTTGTAGACAGAGTATGGCCATTCGTATCTTTTTACTGCAGAATAACTGTGCCCCTTTTTGATTGGTCGACGAGTTTTTAGGCTTCATGATGCTCTTACAGCCGTAAATAAACAAACAAGATGGCGACTCACCGTAATATTGATAAGAAGCTAAAATTTGAAAAACATTTCAATTATACAGCAGTAACAATTTAAACTAGCATATCTTCGAATAACACATGAAAACACTATTGAATCGCCTTTCGCCTTTATCATAGGAGGATGTAAGATGTGCATAACCTCAAACTTGCTTGCTGATAACAGCCATCTTGTTTGTTTATTTACGGCAATTTACGGCCGTAAGAACATCGTATTCGCCTATTTTCTCGCGGCCAATGAGTAACCGGCAAAGAAATGGCCATACCTTGCCTATAAGGGTACTCTACATCCATCGATGCTGTTCATCGTCGTAGGATTTTCAACGACATAATGGGGTTGAATATCTTTCAATGTCTGTAAGAGGAATGAAGAATATCCTTGGAACGACATCTGATGATAAAGTGGCGAAAGTTATATTTTTCTTGCGAAAGTTGTGAAGATTCATTGTCAGCCTCGTTAAGATTTGATAGGATGTATTTGCAGCATCCTACTCTGGAGGTGCGTTGGCTGAGGCTCCATCAAATAAGGCTATAGTCATTAATACTGTTATTTCGTCCGCTTTACAATTGAATCTATAATAATTCTTCCATCTAATAGCGCCGATTCAGAGAGGAGACTCTTATAAACAGGGTTTAAGAGGAATAATAAATTATCAAAACTAGCGTTTTAAAATATGGCTATTCTCTAGAATTGACTTCATATATATAAGCTCCAAGACCTCCTAATTTTGCGTAACTGATAACGCTTAGTTCAAACGTTCTACCGTGCCGATTTTAATGATTTTTGCGGCTGTCGACGGGCAATTGTCTCTAGATAAGCCAACTCTTTTCAGATTTTCAAAATATGGCCCAGGTTTTTATATATTAAGTGGTAAAGTTGCGAATTCTCCCATTTAAACAATGTAAATTTATACTTTTTGTCATAGTTCGTTTGAGCGTTCTACCGGGCCGATTTCTATGATTCTTGCGTAAATCGACAGGTAGTAGGCCCTAAATGAGCTCGCTCTAATCAGATTTTGGAAATAGGACCCAGGTTTTTTTTATAAACACGTTATAAAATTGAGAGAATTTACGGAATGCTCCGGGACTGCTACCGCTGTGCGCGGGAGGATGCGCAGTGGTCGAGGAGGTTGCGCAGTAGCTGGGTTGCCTCCGCATCAGCTCTATACTTATCTACACAAGATTCACGCCAATTGTCCTCATATGAGCGGTGGCCGAGTCGTCTAAGACGTCGCCGGATGCGTCCACATAGATCCCGATGTGGGCTCGATCCCCGATTCCTGACTATCTTAATTATTACCTGATTATCATTGTTCGTTGTTTTACTGCGATATTTCATCAAGCAGTCATTCCAAAACGCGTTCTTTTGACTTCAAAAAAAAAATTTTTTTTTCTTTATTCATCAAAACCAAAAATTATTTTATTCTGAAAGTAAAGCATACCTCATATCGTAATATTTTAGGGGAAAAATAAAACTAACACTGATAAAAGGGTAAAAATAGGGCTGCGAAGTGGCCCATTGATGGCGCGGAGCGCCTTCAGGGGGTTGGGCCGCGTAGCGGCCAGGGGGCGAGCCCCCTAGTATTTTCATACAAATTATGCATACTACTTATGCGATGTGTTCCAGAAATTAACTTATAAAATTATAGAAAAAACTGAACTAATAACATCTTCTTTTCAAAAGGAGTAAATTTCAACTAATGCCAAGATGGTCAGTAAACTGACATATTCTTATGAAAATTTGTTTAATACTTGTTGTTAAGTGTTTGTGTATTTGTTAAGTGTTGTTTAAGTTGTTGTTGAAGAGAGCAAAATATGTGGCCAGCAGGCCAAATCAAGACTGACAAGGGGAGGCTACCGATTGTCCACCTCAGATCGGGTTCAAATTTGGCAGAGAGGTAGAATAGGTTAATATAAGAACCCGTATTTTTTTTTAGGTGCCAATGCCCAGCCGTTTTTGAGTTATGAATTTTTGAAGTTGCCGTTTTTTCGTGTCAGCGACGCGCTCAATTTGAGCCTACTGTGCGCGCACCTTTTAATGCGATCCGAATGTCGGCATGATCATGTGAGACAGTTGGCCAAGCGGTAGCGCGCTCGCCTGTGGTGCTGCAGGTTCGGAGTTCGATTCTTGTTACGTACTCTTCATTTTTAAAATTGATTATTTTGTTTTTTAATCGCTTCATCACAAGAAATTGTAAGTCACCTTGTAGACGTTGTGATGCTAATTATGTTTTTTTCCTTTATTGTCAAACACTCATTAAAAAAAAATAAAATATAAAATATACATAAAAAATAATTAGAATCATAACGTCTACAAGGTGACTTACAATTTCTTGTGATGAAGCGATTAAAAAACAAAATAATCAATTTTAAAAATGAAGAGTACGTAACAAGAATCGAACTCCGAACCTGCAGCACCACAGGCGAGCGCGCTACCGCTTGGCCAACTGTCTCACATGATTATGCCGATATTCGGATCGCATTAAAAGGTGCGCGCACAGTAGGCTCAAATTGAGCGCGTCGCTGACACGAAAAAACGGCAACTTCAAAAATTCATAACTCAAAAACGGCTGGGCATTGGCACCTAAAAAAAAATACGGGTTCTTATATTAACCTATTCTACCTCTCTGCCAAATTTGAACCCGATCTGAGGTGGACAATCGGTAGCCTCCCCTTGTGAGACTACTTTTAATTTTTGTCAAAATTTTAGATTGAGATTCCCTCTTTCGTACTCACAGCTTGGGCACACTTCCTAGGTAATGTAACAATGAAAAGCTGTTGGAAAGTGCTGACTTATTCAGATGTTTTGATTAAGGATACACCTACTGATCAAAAACTGGCCAAGAAAATGATAAAAATAAAAAAAAGGAAATGTAAATAATAAAATAAAAGCAAATGTACATAATAAATAAAAGTAAATGTAAATTACGAATAAAAGTAAATGTAAATAATAAATGTATATGAAAATAAATAAAAACAATTATAAATATAAAATAAAAGTACAAGTCAATAATAAATATAAATGAAAAATGAATGTAAATCAAAATCAAAATAAAGTAAATGAAATAAGAGTAGGTAAATTTAAATAAAAAAATAATAACCTTCCCATTCTTTTGATAAACTGTCACTGCAGATTGAGAGAGTATTATTATTTCTTAAGATGTTTTACAAGATCATTTGCGTTAGATGATCCAAAAAATGACTTTTTTTCTGAGGGGATTGCAGATCAGGGCTCTTCAAGGGAGCTGAGCTCGAAAAATGTGATAATACATATCCGTGTCTACAGTTATTCTCGAGCCCTAATCATCCAATATCCTTCTTATTTTAAAAATGTTCAAAATGAATTCAAGACAATCAAGTATGCTTATCTTCTTAAAACAATCTTTGATTTCCTTGCTATATGTCCAAGTCTTAAGTCAAAGAATAAGAAAGAAATAGGAATAATGTAGAAAACATTCATGAAAATTCAAAATTTAAAAATAAAGCAAATCTAATAGCTACTCAACTATCTGCAGGGACGTATACGAAGTTTTTCCTTCAGAACATAACCTCTGAACATAACACACCTCTTTGACGATTACGGCCTAAGAAACATAGCATCAGAGGGAGGTCCATTTTTTAAGGTTTCAGCCCCTTCAAGGGTAAGAGGATGCAACTTGCTTGAAATTTTGTTTCTACAATATACCTTAGTGGGTTTTTAACAACACCTAATATTTCAGCTTTCTAGGTAGGTATGTGAATAAAGGTCTTAAAGGAGGAGTATCGTTTCGGGCCTTTTCCGGCCCCACCTGGATTTTACTGAATGTTTCATATTTTCAAAGTACTACTCCTAGGTAGACTCTGTGCCAAATATTTTACCGAACGGAGCCCATGCAAAGGTGCAGCAACGCCTCAAACCCAAAATCCAGGCATCAAAAAATTCTAGCTCGCAGCTGAGAAAATTTGTGTCATCACAACTAAATTTTATTGTGTACCATTTCCTTATGAACGGAAAGATTAATTGTAAGTACCAAGATGATTTTATATGTTGTCTGGATAGGAATGCACATAGTAAACAAAGTAAGGAGCATCTTTTCGTTTCAGGCACACTGTGCCCTCAGTGATGAGAGAATCATAAAAGAAAGCTCACAACCAAAAAGGTACCTAGAGAGGGATTCATGATTCATGTTCATGCAAAATTAAGAATTGTCACATTTGGAAGGATTATTCCTCGGGGCATAAAATTGAAAACGTTTCGTGCGTGCAATGAGAAAACCATTCAAGAATTTAAATTGTTATTAATTTCAGAAATAATTTGACAAAGAAAAAGAGAAAGGAGCCAGGAGAAATTGCAATGATACTCTGCTCGAATCCGATCCAAAAGTTTCGAACAAAACAATAACATAACCTCTATCTATAGCTTCTGTAGTTCCTATCGTAGCCAATGAGAAATAGGCATTACGTCAAGTGACCCAACTTGGTCACGATTTTAATATTGACCTGCGGTTTTTTTTCCGTGACGTACAGGGTGTGCCAAAAATATGGATCCTTCATATTGATGTCTCCGGACCGATTACAGGTTATTGACATGCGGTTTGAACGAAACTTCCTTCAAAAACGGTGGGCCACTTTTGAGGGGCGGAGGGGGGGGGGGCGTCGTTAACTCTCTGCCTCTCGCTCTCTCGCTCGGGGACAACTTTTAAAGAGGTTGTTCCACCTGCCATATGAGTTGGGCCCACAATGGAAATTGTTCATTTTTTCAGGTATCAAAGGGTATGGTCTGAGGTGTCCGAAAATGGCCAACTTTTTGATCTGCCCCCCCCCCCCCCCCCCGCGGAGAGGGAGGAGGGGGGTCCAATGAAAATCACTTTTTTGGGCATAACTCAAGAACGGTTAAAGATAATGCACCAAACTATTTTTTAAATGAAAAAAACATGGTAAAAGCTTTCGTTTGATGTATTAATAGTTAGTATTTAATCAATTTTTGAATAAGTTATGACGAATCAAAAATTTTGAAAAAGTAAAAAAATCGATTTCTTGAATTTTAAAGGTACGGCGATCGTTCTCAGAAGCACAAAAAATTCCTGAATAAAAGCCTTTGATCTTCTGGTTAAAATGAGACCAAGTTCAACGCAGGGAAATTATTCGTTCCGGAATTATGATTTTTTAAAGTTGCCGTGGCAGAGTCCGCGACCCACAGGGACCGCTTCCCCGAGTTCAAAATCGCGCCCGTCACGCAACTTTAATTGCAAAATCGAAAATTTTGCATACAACATGTAGTGGAAGGTTTTAGGTGCTCAAATGTAGCCGAATTAATTTAATTATGCCCCCCCTGGAGGGGGAGGGGGGGCCGGGGGGGGGGGCATTGAAAATCGATTTTTTTGGACATAACTCAAGAACGGTTGAAGATAATGCACCAAACTTTTTTTAAATGAAAGAAAATGAAAAGAGCTTCCGGTTCGTGTATTGAAAGCCGCTGTTTTGTGCTTCTGAGTGATTCATGACCGGTGTTGGCTTGACAGAGCCCGCATCTCCCTCGCGGGGGCCACTTTCTTCGCTTACAATTGCGAGCCTCCCGCCGTCCCTGCGTATTTCCTAAAATCTCAACTGTTACGAATTTCGGTTCCTCGCGAGTGTTAGGCGTATTATTTCGTCCGAATCTATTAAAGGGAGCAGTTACTGCACCTGCAAAAATGGTGCACGCACTGTAAACCCTTGTGCGCACATTGTTACACTCCTTTGGTACTTCTTTTACGGACGATTTGAAAATAAACCCGCCCCCTCAGCATATCTGAAAGACTGTTTTCCTTTGCGAAAGTGTGACTTACAATTCTCGGAGAACGAGGACGAGGAAGAAAATGAGAATGAAGAAAGGAGTACCGACGATGAGCAGTGACATAATATCATGGCTTGGTGAGTTTGATGACTTTCAGTTCTTCGAAATTACTCTCATTGATTTTTATAACTCATTGCCATTTTTTGATTGCTGCTTTCAATGCACAAATCGGAAGCTCTTTTCATGTTCTTTCATTTAAAAAAAAAGTTTGGTGCATTATCTTCGACCGTTCTTGAGTTATGTCCAAAATATCGATTTTCAATGGACCCCCCCTCCCCCTCCGGGAGGGGGGGAGCATGATTAAATTAATTCGGCTACATTTGAGCACCTAAAACCTTCCACTACATGTTGTATGCAAAATTTTCGATTTTGCAATTAAAGTTGCGGGACGGGCGCGATTTTGAACTCGGGGAAGCGGTCCCTGAGGGTCGCGGACCCTGCCGCGGCAACTTTAAAAATCAAAATTCCGGAACGAATAATTTCCCTGCGTTGAACTTGGTCTCATTTTAACCAGAAGATCAAAGGCTTTTATTCAGGAAGTTTTTTGTGCTTCTGAGAACGATCGCCGTACCTTTAAAATTCAAGAAACCGATTTTTTTACTTTTTCAAAATTTTTGATTCGTCATAACTTATTCAAAAATTGATTAAATACTAACTATTAATACATCAAACGAAAGCTTTTACCGTGTTTTTTCATTTAAAAAAAGTTTGGTGCATTATCTTTAACCGTTCTTGAGTTATGCCCAAAAAAGTGATTTTCATTGGACCCCCCTCCTCCCTCTCCGGGGGGGGGGGGGGGGAGATCAAAAAGTTGGCCATTTTCGGACACCTTAGACCATACCTTTTGATATCTGAAAAAATGAACAATTTCCAATCTGGGCCCAACTCATATGGCAGATGGAACAACCTCTTTAGAATGGGAACTCTCTTTACTTATACTTCGTAGAAGCCATACCAAAAATACGTGATATCCTTGTAAAAAAAAAAACAAAAAACTTTTTGTACCAAATTTCGGCCCAATCCAAAAAATGTCACTAATTACCATTAAAAAAAAAAAAAAAAAAAAAAAACAGGCACCCAAAAAATATGATGGCAGTACCGTTTGGATTCATCATTTAAAAGGCAATGATATCAAAACGGCCCAATTTTCTCTTTCATGCCCACGCAATGTACTATACACCCCAAAGTTTTTCACACTACAAAATTAAATACCTATAAGGTATGATGACCTGAACACGTTTTGATCCATCGCTTTAAAGTAGTAAGATATCAAATCGGCCCAACTTCTCTGTAATATGCCCATCGTTGATCAATAACTTTTTCGAGACCTTCCGACTCATTGCGATCATTACTTGACCCTTAGAATATGTCTACGTTTACCTAGATGTCAAAGAAGTCCTTATGAAAACTGTAATGAATTTTTTTTCTTTAAAAAGATAAAAAACAAAAAACCGTCATAAAATTGAAAAACATTCGAAGAAAAAAGAAAAAAAAAGGAACGGGCCGGCCGCCATGTACAATAAAAAAAAGGAGAAAAAAATAGATACATAGGTACGTCCCAACATTTTGGCATGGGTGACCGACCCGGTCTTGCCAACGTCCATGAAGTTGTTAAGGGAGAGGCATTTTAAGTAAGAGGCACATAATATTCGCGATAATACGCCAGGCTCAGTAAGTTGTGAGGCGTTCTGTCAGAAACTAACAGGGAATATGGCATTGCTTGAAAGTTGTTAAGTTGTTCACTCATGTGTGAATATCTTTCAGTAAATGATTGTATGATGATTTCAAGAAGGACTGATCCTCCTTTTGACGATGATACTTGTTCATGTATATGCAAGAGAGAATGATCACCCTATCTCTATACTATAAGCTCCAAGACCTCCTAATTTTGCGAAACTGGTAACGCTTAGTTCCAGCGTTCTACAGGGCCGATTTTCATGATTTTTGCGGCTATCGACGGGCAATTGTCTCTAGATAAGCCAACTTATTTCAGATTTTCAAAATAAGGCCCAGGTTTTTTTATATTACGTGGTAAAGTTGCGAATTCTCCCATTTAAACAATGTAAATTTATACTTTTTGTCATAGTTCGTTTGAGCGTTCTACCGGGCCGATTTCCATGATTTTTTCGTTAATCGACAGGTAAAAGGCCCTAGATGAGCCCGCTGTAATCAGATTTTGGAAAAAGGACCCAGGTTTTTTTTAAAATCACGTTATAAAAGTGAGTGAGTTTACAGCATGCTCCGGTACTGCTACCGCTATGCGCGGGAGGATGCGCAGTGGTCGAGGAGGTTGCGCAGTAGCTGTGTAGGCTGTGCATCAGCTCTACACTTATCTACACAAGATTTGCGAAAGCGACCTAACGTCGAGTGGTGGCCGAGTCGTTTAAGACGTCGGAGGCGTCCACTTTTAACTCGGTGTGGGTTCGATCCCCGACTCAAGCATTTTTAATTATTACCTGACTATCATTGTTCATTGTTTTACTGCAATATTTCTTCAAGCAGTCATTCCAAAACGCGTCCTTTTAATTTTAAAGTAATTTTAAGTGAAGTTCAAAATTAAAGTATATCTCATATCGTAATTTTTTAGGGGGAAAATAAAACTAAAACTGATAGGAGGGTAAAAATAGGGCCGCGAAGCGGCCCATTGATGGCGCGGAGCGCCTTCGGGGGGTTGGGCCACGTAGCGGCCAGGGGGCGTAGCCCCCTAGTTATCTACCACCAGTATGTACATACGGCCGACCGGCCCATTCCTTTTATTTTCTTCGAATTTTTTTTCAATTTTATGACGGTTTTTCGTTTTTAATCTCTTTAAAGAAAAAAAATTCATTACAGTTTTCATAAGGACTTCTTTGACATCTGGGTCTTTACCCAGATGTCAAAGAAGTCCTTATGAAACACCCCCTATATGTCCTTATGAGGACATATACTAAGGGTCAAGTAATGATCAATGTCTCCTCAGTGATGAGTCGGAAGGTCTCGAAAAAGTTATTGATCAACAATGGGCATACTTCAGAGAAGTTGGGCCGATTTGATATCATACTCCTTTAAAGGGATGGATCAAAACGTGTTCAGGTCATCATACCTTATAGGTATTTAATTTTGTAGTGTGAAAAACTTGAGGGTGTATAATACATTGCGTGGGCATGAAAGAGAAAATTGGGCCGTTTTGAAATCATTGTCTTTTAAATGATGAATCCAAAAGGTACTGCCATCATATTTTTTTTATTTTTTATTTTTTTTTTTTTTTTTTTTTTTTTTTTTTTTTTTTTTTTTTTTTTTTTTTTTTTTCTTTTTTTTCTTTCTTTAATGGTAATTAGTGACATTTTTTGGATTGGGCCGAGATTTTGTACCAAATTTTTTTTTGTTTTTAGCTATTTTCGTTGACTTTTTCGACTGTTATCACTCTTCCAGCAGATGTTTCCTATGTACTTTTTGCGTTCTTTCCGTCTCTGGTCTTTAAAAGGCTTCCATTAAATTTTAAGGGGCCTTACGGTCCATTATTGCCATTTTTAGGGTTTTATCAATTTCACACACACAGAACCCAATTTAAACTAAGAACCGTACCTATACGTTTTTGAAAAGAACGCAAAAAATGAATTAGTAATGTTCAGTGAAACTTTTTTCAACATTGCAAAATTTTTGAGAAAAATCGTTCCCAAGAGCCAAAAATGCTCAAAATGTAATAAATTGCCACGCCTCAGGTTCAAGAAAATGGAGGACAACTATTTCATTGACGTATGTAACAGCTCTTAACCACATATATGTTACGGTCAATGTTGGGGGGCCGGCCGATGCTGTCACTGAGCGGCCAATGATAGCATCGGCCGAAATCGAGGGCCATTGACATGATTGGCCGGCCAATCATGTCATCGGCCAAAAAGCCCGGTCACTGTTAACATTTTCACCGCGAGGTGAACAATGGCCGGCCGATGATGACAGTGGCCAATGACTGACGGCCATTGTTCGTTCACATTATAAAACACCGTAAAACTGAAAACATACCACATGAGAGGAAACAAATGAGTGAATGTGTAATTACTACAGCTGTTTGATTTATTTTTTAGAAGGTTTTTTTTAATTTATTTTACATTTCTTTTGACTTTGAAAATTGGCGCATTTTTTTTTCGTTTTTGTTTTTTTTTATCCCACAGCTGTAATAATTATTTCAAGAAGCAACGTTGAGTTTTAATTTTAAAGACATATCATCAGCCGGCATTGCTGGATACACGGTGATGCGGTTGCCGCTTGGTTGCTCAACTCTCTCAAGTTCAATTGATAAATGATAACAGATCCAACATTGGCCGTCACCCCTCGGCCAAACAGTACATTGGCCGGCCAATGACATCAGCAGCTGGTCAATATGTGACGGTTTTATTGTTAAGAAAACATTTCCCAAAATCGCTGACCATTGACGTCGTTGGCTGGCCAATGACATCTTCGGCCGAAATGCCCGGCCACGGTCAACATTGGCCGGCCAATGACATACACTCCCCCATTCCCTCACATTGACCGTAACATATACATCATATCAAAAAAGTATAGCTGTAAGGTGAGGTTGGGTAACTGGGCGGTGGGGTAACTGGGCAGTGCCCTCTGTATTTCTACCAGATTAGTGCAAAAATTGTTTTCACTGTTGGCATACCTTCATTATGACGTAAACCATCTAGAACATGTAAACATAACTTCAAAAAAAAATTTGATGGTGAATGGTGAAGTGCCGAAAATTGGACAGCTTTTTTTTCAAAACAACGCCGGAGGTGGTCCCGAAAAGAGCCTCATATCTCACTCCCAGCAAGTATTTTATTCAACTTTGACAATTCTTCTTCATGTATGATGTATTTGTGTACTGCGTGAGTAATTACAACATAATTGGATGAAAATACTGGCTGCAAAGGGTTGATGCCCAGTTACCTTGAAAATTTTCCCTTTGTGGGGTAACTGGGCACCCACCCCAAGGTAACTGGGCAGGTGGCAGTGGTGGCACCTGCCCAGTTACCCATTGCAAGGTTGCTGTGCTTCGGTGTTTGTTTACTTCTGAAAATGTCAAAACTAATTGACTATTGTGGACTTTTAAGTGCCAAAGACCAATAATCAGGGTTCCCAGCACATTAAACTTCTAACTTAAGTCAATTATAGCATAACTTAAGCATTACTTAATTACATTTTTGCCGCTAACTGTTATGACAACACTTTTAACGACTTAAACATGGTTATATAAATTCAAATGAAATTCTCTGAAACCCTCATGAGAAGGACATTCTTTTCTGGCCAATGAGAATTACAAATAATGCCCCCCTTAAAAATTAAGGGAACTTTTTGGCGCCTGACTCTATCCCAGATCAGCCTTGCGGCTTAATTTTTTTTCATTTTTTAAAAATGTATCATTCTTAATCTCACTAAAAGTGGCCAAACAGTGTCCTGGTATACAATACTACTTTATAAGTAGTAATACAGGAAGTTCTAAGCATTTATCTACAAGGAAACAATTTTTTTTTACCGTTATTCAATTCTCAGATTTGAGGGTTTTTTTGCCGCTAACTGTTACGACATCATTCTTAACCACTTAAACATGTTTATATACATTCAAATGAAATTTTCTTAAACCTTCATGAGCAGGACATCACTTTCTGGCCAATGAGAATTAAAAATAATGCCCCCCTCAAAAATTAAGGGGGGGGTAGTCCAGTTACCCCACGACGTTGGGTAACTGGGTGAAAAAAACGGGAAATTTTTGAAAATTTGTGGGAAAAAATTGAAAGATGAAATTCGACTTTTGACTCTTCCTACATTTAGACAAGGTGTTGTACTTACTAAAAAAAATTTAAAAGTAGCCTCCACTGTCAATATAATGATGGGAAAAAAATCATGAAGTTGAAATTTTGACATTTTTCTCCGAACTCCTGCCCAGTTACCCAACCTCACCTTACCTGGATTCACACAACGTGAAAATTGGCCGGGTTGTCGTGTTCAGCGACCTTTTTACTTTAAGGTAGCTCTAGTGAATGTTTTTTGATGTAAGTCACCCTCCATGGATGAGTACTATATCGACGGTGAAAGTCGGCAATCACATAACTCGGTTTGCGACGTCGCAGACTTCCTGTCATACTTTATTTTTTAAGCGGAAAACTACTCAACGGTAATTCTTTAAAACTTCCGTGACTTTTCTTCTATGAGCGAGGAAAATTCTGCAAAAACTTCAAGGAATCATGTCCATTTGTTCTCCTTTAAAAAAATAACACAGTTGCGGAGATTTTCAGACACCGCCAACGAGTTATGTGATTGCTGACTTGCACCGTCGATATGTATTTCTCTACGTAATTTTTATTTCTGGCCATAAAAATGTCTTCCTATAAATTTTAACAGGCTTCACGGTCCATTGCTGCCAATTTTACCAGTTTTAAGAGTTGTTTTCAATTCGGCTTTCATTTCTCTGAATCAGAATTTTGCAGATATTTGGGTTCAGAGTGATTAAGCTTAGACGCAGGGGCTATTGTCCTTCTTATTGCTAAAAATTCTAAATCTGCTGAGATTTTTGACCTAATCGATGCAATATATCGCATGCCAGTTCGACCACATCACTTGAGCTTGACGAATCACCTAATAGAGTTAGAAGATGTTTAATTTCTCCTAGAATTAGGCATTCACGACCATATTTGTAAAAGTGTACCATACCATGGACCCTCGAATCATCAAGGTTCTACGCATAGTGTCATGAAACCGCAACACCAAAGACAAGTGAGAATGAAAATTTAAAAGGTGCTCCTCTGAAATATGTCATTGATACACGAGCGGAGAGCAAATGGAATGTACTTAACCACTTAAAGTTTTTCAGAGGAAAATCAGAATTGATGAGAAAATAAAACAAAGATCTCACCATTGCTGAGCCCAACTCCTTCAGCTTGGCCTTAAAATTGATGAAGTAATTAAGAGAGTAAAATTACACACGGGAAACATTGAAAAATTGTGAAGAGAAAGAGATTATTCTGTAGGCAGGCAATACAAGTATTATGGTTTATGGTTACGGAGCAACGAGCATGCGTTTGTATACCCTATAACGATTACCATGGCGAAAATTACCAATACAGAAGGTGTAGGCAGTAGAGTACCTTTATAGACAGAGTATGGCCATTTCTGTTCCGGTTTTTCATTGGTCGCGAGCGAATAGGCTGACACGATGCCATGCACCAAGAGAATAAATAATAAGGACCCCCAACTCCGGTTAGCGCTGACATCAGCGCTCCCTGGTAGAGTCCCTTTATACCCAGAGTAACGACAACTCGATTATCAGCTGACTGGCAGCCGACCTTGGCTGGCCATGGAGGCCGAAACTAGTGCACTCAAACGAACGATATTGAGGGATAAGGATCAGGAATCCTGCGATGTCTGTCACACAAAAACAACAACATCAACAAATTGATCAATTAAAACGAAAATTAGATTGGTTTGTGAATAATTTCTTAATCTATTTTCATTTTAGACCGATGGAAATAACAATTTACTCTTGATAAACCACAATTAGGTAATATTTTCATTATTCTTGTTCACATTCGAGGTACCGCCATCTTGGTGCACTAGTTTCGGCCTCCATGAGCGAGAACCAATCAGAATTGGATTTTTTTTTAGGCCACTTTCAGCCCAATCCTGGCCCAACCAAAAGTGAGTTGTCGTAACTCTGGGTATAAAGGGACTCTACTCCCTGGCAGAGGGTGTAGTGAACTAAACCGATGATTGGGTCTTCCTGTTTATATTTCCATGCACCAGCACCACCTATTTAGGCTTATCACTCAGTAGTGCCAGGGACGAGTTCTATAGGACGCCGTTCTGTTGTGAGCGGGTGATTGCAGCGCATTCTCGCGTAGGATCCTAGTCAACTCAGAGGATCCTTCCCCCCGAACCTCGACTCATCCATCGCCCGCTCCAAAAGTGAGGTTAAGCCGGAGATTGAAAAATAACACATAAGGCGGCTGAATTCTTGAAAAATAAGTATATTTTTGGCGTTTTTCGACCCCTTTCGACTAGGAAGGGCCCGCCGCATGTTAAAGTAGAACGAAAAATTCGATTTTTCGCAGTTATACGCGATCCTACGGATTTTAATGAAGTCCAACAACTGATAACAGCAGTGAGTTGCGAGGATCCTACGCGCGATAGCAGCACTAGTACCTGCTCACGAATTTTTACATTGACTCTTACGGGAGTCCAGGGTCCTATAGAACTGGTCCCTGGTAGTGCTCATAGAAGTTTCTAGATCCTCGTATCCTCGTGGTCGCCCTGCAGTTTTGAAGAGTTTAGTGTGAAAAGTTTCCCATTTTCATTTCAATATTCGTCAGTCTTCGTGTACATAAACTGGTATTAATGTGAAGTGTTATTTCTAACCGTTTTACTCAGCAGCAACTGCTGTTGAGAAAGCCAAAGGAAGTGTGTATGTAGTGTGCAGCAGGAATCAGGATTGTACTTTTAGCCGAAGGCGCCTCTCTGTTAAGTGAAATCTTTTTAGTGAGAAATAGTGTTGTACTGATAAAAATCAACCGAGTGTCACAAAATCAAAGATACTAGACTTCAAGCATTACCTTTAATTTGATTATTAGCAAGTCTCTTTGATTCTGCGTCAGAAGTTGACTGAATCATCTTTGCTCGTGTTTTGATAAGATACTTCAAATCAAAGTCTTTCGCATTGACATCTGCAGAAGGTATGTATCTATACAATTTCATTAGTTTGCGAAAGTAAAATGTATTAAAGTATCTACACAAATAAATAAATCATAGATAAACAAAGAACATTGCATGGAATAACATACTATAGAGGTACGATCGTGGACCGCTGTGGCGTTAGTTCACCGCACCCTCTGCCAGGTTCGCTGCGAGCGCGCGTTAACGGTTTTTAACACAGGTTAGCATAGGGAGTTGGGAGTCCTCATTTACTCTCTTGGTCCATGACGATGCTCTTTAAGGTGTATCTACAGCTGCGTGAAGTAAGAAATTTTTCCGCGCAGGGGGCGCCACCGCTGTGTTTTAGAGTCCGTACAGCACCACGTGAGTCCTTGAGCTTTTATAAAAGTTGAAGGAATTTCTGTTTAAATCGAAGATAAATAAGTTCTAGCTATAACATTCTTCTTCCTATTGACCCTAAAAACAACGTGAAAAGTCATTTCTGAAGCTCTGCAATTTGATCCCAGAAAAAAGTAGGGTTAAGCATGATGACCTTGATGCAACCAATCGCGCTTGATCGCTCTCAGCAGTTGGCAGATATCTCTCTCCCACCGTGAGCTGTCTCTCTCGCACTTACAGATATCCCGTAAGAGAAACTGGGATCAATTTACAGCTTTTATTATTAGACTTTCAAAGCTCGCGTTTGTTTCTAAGGATTCCAGACGTATGCTGCTAGAACTTATGAGTCTTAGAATTTAAGATACCTATTGTGATATTTAAATAATCACTGATTTCGGAGTCGGATTTTAGCAGCGCGACGTGGTGGATTTTTTCGGAACTACAGCTGAAGATTAACCTTAAGGCCGTTAATAAACAAACAAGAGGGCCGTTACAAAGACATAAAGACGGAGGGCTAGAAGCAAAAAATGAAGCCTCTTTTCAACCACCTCTACTATTAACTAGAGGATTTGCGGCGAAATCGGGACAAGTTTGAATTCAAATATAGGGCGGGAACTGAATAAAATAATTGCGGAAACAAAGTATTTTAGGTTGATTTTTGCCCAAATTCAGGTACAAACTCATATTTTTTTAACTCTAGGTTAGTTTCCGTCCGTCGTCGACCGATTAATTTCATTTGGGAGTAACGTTAATCTAGAACTGTAACGGCCTGTTTGAACCTGCAGAACCACCATGAGCAGAAGAAAAACTAACTTTATCTGAGATTACTGCCTGTTACCGAGCAAAAGTAGGTGTATTATGTTAGGACGCAGACCGAACTTTCTTAGTATATTCGTTTTAGGAATTTAAAATACGTTTCGAAGAAGAAATATGCAAAAATCAAGAGGACAAGTTCAAATCAAATTTCCGTTTGCCGCCATGGATTCCCGCGCTCATTTACACACTCACACAAGCGCGCAGCGCCGAACCTAGCTTCACTTTTTCCCCGTGCTTTTAGATACGAGCGCTCCGTCTTTATGTCTTTGGGCCGTTATCAGCAAGCAAGATTGAGGTTATGCACATCTTACATCCTCCTGTGATAACGGTGAAAGGCAATTTAACAATGTTTTCATGTGTTTTTCGTGTGCTATTCGTAGATATGCTCGTTTAAATTGTTACTGCCGCATAATTGAAATTTTTGTCAAATTTAGCTTCTCATCGATGTTATGTAATGTTCAAAGACATAAAGACGGAGCACTAACATATAGAATAATAAAGCTAACGCCTATAGAAGGGACACTCGCGTAAGCGGCCGTTGTGACTCTCGCCTGTTGTGTCCAGGTTTGGTTAGGTCCCGTTGCCCTATACTTTTCTGAACCCGCCAGCTCTTTGCAAGGTTGTCAAATGTAATAGTAGGGCCTAGCTAATTGCAGGGTTGCCAAATGTAATCAGTGGTGCCAAAGAAGAGTCTAATGTTATGTAAGTGTAAAAGTCACTGCCACAGAGGAAAAGAGTTTGAGTATCAAAATTAATGTAACGAAAACGATTTCCACAGCCTCGTCATGCTCATGCTGGCCAGATGACTGATAAAATCACATGTGATCAGCTACAGTTAGAGTGTTACAGTTGGCTATTGCCGCCATTTTCATTTCTGAATGTAAACAATACCCGCCAGCTCCAGCTCAAGAGCTCCAGGTCCCTGTTCTTCTTCTTCGTCACGAAATCTGCGAGAGTGTCCTTTCTATAGGCGTAGCCTTATTATTCTATGGCACTAAAAGCAAAAAATGAAGCTTCTAGAGCTTCTTTTCAATCACCTCTACTATTGGCTAGAGGATTGGCGGCGAAATCGGGATAAGTTTGAATTCAAATGTAGGGCGGGAACTAATAAATAAAATTGCGGAAACAAAGTATTTTAGGTTGATTTTTGCCCAAATTCAGGTACACACTCATATTTTTTTAACTTTAGGTTAGTTTCAGTCCGTCGTCGACCGATTAATTTCATTTGGGAGTAACGTTGATCTAGAACTGTAACGGCCTGTTTGAACCTGCAGAACCACAATGAGCAGAAGAAAAACTAACTTTATGTGAGATTACTGCCTGTTACCGAGCAAAAGTAGGTGTATTATATTAGGACGCAGACCGAACTTTCTTAGTATATTCGTTTTAGGAATTTAAAATACGTTTCAAAGAAGAAATGTGCGAAAATCAAGAGGACAAGTTCAAATCAAATTTCCGTTTGCCGCCATGGATTCCCGCGCTCATTTACACACTCACACAAGCGCGCAGCGCCGAACCTAGCTTCACTTTTTCCCCGTGCTTTTAGATACGAGCGCTCTGTCTTTATGTCTTTGGTAATGTTACGGTTTTTGCGTTTGGCCCAGATATTCCAGACCAAATTTTCATCAAAAACCAAAGTCTGTCATCGGTGTCAAACTCGCTCCTAATGTAAAAATTACTTTTGCTGCCCAACAAAAATGGCCGAATCTCAGCAAGATTGACGTCATCTCAACGACGACGTCAGCTCAACAGACGGGAGAAAATCGAGGTGTCGTTGTTAAATTCCCGTCGGATTCTGCGGATTTGGAGGTTAAGTTTTATTGAAATTTAATATTTTTAACATTTAAAAATCTTATCAACACCCACATTATTACGAAATTGACGCAATAAACGATTATAAGCAATTGCAAGTCAGTCTGGTGACGAACAGGTGGCGAAGAAGTGCGAAAAAATGGCGGTTATGGATGTAAACAATAACATAACAACAATCCAGCAAACTCGGCAGCGGTCCACAGCAGCCAAAAACCTCGCTGAGTTGTTGGGCAGTTTGCTGAGCAGCCATCTTGGAAAACGGGTAAATCCACCAGAATTTACCAACGCTTTCGTTGAGCTCAACGCTCAGCGGGTAATTTTCGTTGGGCAGTTGTGGACTTTAACAACGCATATAGTCCGGACATAAACAAAGCGTACCCAGAGCGGACTTCCTCTAGCTAGGAGATGTTCCAGACTCAATTTCTCAGCGTTAGCGTTTCTTCACCTCGACAAAAGAACTTTCGTCCGCGTCTAACATTTATCCCTTTCGTAAAATCAAATATCAGTTACCCCGTTGATCTGTTCATGGTGATTTCAAGTGAAATTGCGGCGAGATACTCCAGACTCCTAATGTAAACACAGCGGCCTGTACCTGGTCGAGATGTTCCGGACTCATTTCTTCATTTACGTTTCTTCATCTCGACCAAAGAAGTTTCTCGCGCATTCAAAGTAACATTTTCCGGTTCCATTGTTAGAGAAGAAACAAGTCATTTTGTTGTAAGTTAGGATAATATTTGTGTTGATTAAGTGGCTTGAGCATTGGACTACCTGGCTGCGCCTTGCATAGCTGCCTCTATATCAAGATGATTGGGAGAAAAGCTTACTGGTTGATGTGCGAATCTGAATCCTAAATCCCTAGGAACGGTAGTTGTGAAAACCAGACGGATGTACAATGCTAGGTACCTTGCTCCTTACTCACTTTCTCATGGATGTTCACTGGTCTCTCCAAGGTTCTGGTTTTGCGATGCGTTGAAGCCAATGCTTTAAGTTTAGCTATAACAACCAGGCTTCGGAGATACTAATTAACAATCCTAGCAGTCACCAAATTCTCCAGCAAACCCGCATAGTTGTCTATTAACAGCTGAAGAAGCAATGGAAACCGTATTTACCCATGACAACAAGATTTTTTCCGTTGGAACTCTGATAGTAAGTATGAGGGGGAACTATCACCTTTAAGGCACGTTTCTCCATGAATTTTCTTGTTTTTTAGCATCAAACTAAGTAGAACTCAAGGAAAATGAGGCAAAACTTTACAAGTTACCATATAAGGTTCATCTGCTGAAAAAACAGAATAAAGTCTAAAATTCCTAATGAACAACACCAAGATGGTTCTGCCACCAGCAGTTCATTTTTTAAGGCACGGATCAAATACGGTTATCTATCATTCTCACGGTGCCCATCAAATTATAGGTAAGAAACCTAGTCCTGTAATAATAATGGCATGGAATGACGGGCTCTAATTGGTGACTTGACCATCCCCAATAAGTTATCGAAAGAATTTACTTCTTAAAAGATCCTATGCGAATAAAGCCAAGTAAATATGCAGATAAAAGTCCCGTGTGATATGTGAAGTGTACTTATTCAAAGTAATTTCAAAGGGAAGGGATGAAATGTTCAAAAGGTAACGTCCAAATTTGCAAAGTTGTAGAGGCGCTAGGCACAAATTGGACAAGGTGCCGCTAAGTAATGATTAAATGAATTTTTTATTGTTATTAATTACGGAAAAGAGGAAAAGAGAATCAGGCCGAATGCCTAAATTCGAAAAGTGTAGGGTGGTGTAGGAGCCGAACCTTCTTCGAGATTACGGGCGGCGAGCGGCAACCTGATTGGCTACGAAGATTGCCGAGCATGGCCGAAGGCCTACTCGCCGCTTGGTAGGTGTTGACGGCGGTTTGACAAACAGCAGTTTTTGGTGAAATGTGGTCCGGAATATCTGGGCCAATCTGTTCACTCGTAATGTTACGGTGAGCCGCCATCTTGTTTGTTTATTTACTGCCCTAAGAGCATCATGAAGCCTAAAAACTCGTTGACCAATCTTGGGCTCCCACCCCCCTCCTGTAGAGTCCCTTTATACCCAGAGTTAAGACAACTCGATTATCAGCTGACTGGCAGCCGGCCGTAGCTGGCCATGGAGGCCGAAACGAGTGCACCCAAACGAACGATATTGAGGGATAAGGATCAGGAATCCTGCGATGTCTGTCATACAAAAACAACAACATCAACAAATTGATCAATTAAAAAGAAAATGAGATTGGTTTGTGAATAATTTCTTATTCTCTTTTCATTTTGGACCGATGGAAATGACAATTTACTCTTGATAAACCACAATTAGGTGATATTTTCATTATTCTTGTTCACATTCGAGGTACCGCCATCTTGGTGCACTCGTTTCGGCCTCCATGAGCGAGAACCAATCAGAATTGGATTTTTTTTTAGGCCACTTTCAGCCGAACCAAAAGTGAGTTGTCTTAACTCTGGGTATAAAGGGACTCTACCCTCCTGCCTTCAAAAACCGGCCCATGCGCGTTACGTAGGTTTGCTATCTCGCGGCCGGCCATTCTAGAGTAACTGTATAGGGAGAGTAGCGACAGATCGGTTCATGGAGGGCTTAGGGCCCAAAAGTGCAGCCACCCTTCTGAGCAACTTCTAACACACAAAATTTCACTACCAGCCTACAGATTTCAATTCTAACGAAGATGGCTAAGAATGTACATAAATGAGCGTTCTTTCGCAAAAATAAGTAAATTTATGCAAAAAGTAAACCAAATACATGCTTTCTAAACGACGGTTCGTAACAATTGTATTTGTAAATCGCTCTGGACATTCGAAATTCATAGGTTGGCTGCCCTTTTGGGCCCTAACTTTATTCGGGGAGGCATCGGTGAAGGCCTGATGGACTTTCGGAGTTTCAGATCTGTCGCTACTCTCCCTATCAGAGACAAGAGACCCTCCACTGGCCTCCTATAGACGCTATTAGTGGCGACGTCATCATAGGGATTCTCCATTATATCGAATTGGATCCAAACAATAACATTGGCATAACCTCTTTCAATGCTACCAGTGCGAAAAAATCGATATATATCGCTTTTCTGTGACGTTGCACTAATAGCGTCTATCGACAGGTGGAAGCTTTTACTTTCGGGGTTTCATACGAAGGGCCGTTTGTAAAAAAACTTGCGCACAACTCTGACCGCGGAGCATCAGAGTGCATCGTTCGCATCGGTTTCACCGGTGCAACACATTGGTGCCACCAGCCTTCCCCGGCTTTTGATTGGCTCGCAATTTTCCTCAATTTTCTTAAGTTTGAAAGAAAATTTCTCGTGGAAACCTCTCTGAAGTGCTTCTCAAAGCGACTACAAAGCTATTGATATATTACACCTACCATGTTTCTGTTTTTTTACTTTCAATTTGAATCAAGTCTCAAAAAAAAGCTGTACCTAACTTAACCTCAACCATGGGTGTTCATTTTCATTGCAAAGAGCACAAAGAGAAAACATTGCAAATAGCCACCAGCAGTTCTCGATCTGAAATTTGACAAATTTTCAATTTAAAATCATCTTTTGTGACCTAAAATGGTTTTTTGTCTTTCAATCAGTGTCGTCTTAATACCTTTTCACTTCAGTTTCTAAAGTTTATGGCGTTTCTTCATTGTTCCTTTCGCTCCTAATGGTTGAAGCTGAAGCCAAGTAGCTCGTCGGTTTGATCTGCTTTTTTTCCTCGAAGAGAATTTAATTGTGCCTCTCCTTCAAGTCTCAGCTTTAGCAGTGTTACTTTTTCATCATAAACAATTACTTTGGTAATAATCAAAAGTTTACATTTCAGTTCTGTATCTACTAGTGTCTGCATCAGGAATCGTTTTCCGAGAGCAGCATCTCATGACTGCAGCATACAGATGGAAATTAAGCTTGTTTCCTGGTTTTACTTAAACAACTTGTGCTCTAAATTTATCGTTAAAGTGACAAATGGTGTGTATTACTGTACCCGAAAGCCTAGCGTAGAAACTTTGAGCACCTGTCTCAGTGTGAGCGGTCCTTTGTTGCGGTCAAAGCTGCTCATTGATGACAGTTTCTCCAAGGAAAAGTCTTCGATGGATCAAGAAAAATCGTCTCCCTGAAATAGTAGTTAACACCCTTTCTTCATGACAATCTCAAAATTTAGTCCTCGCCCTAAGTTTGGGACCATTTCTCAGTTTTATCCTTGGTGTTGCGGTGTCATCAGAAGTGCACAATTTCTGTAGGATCAGTTCATGGTATGATTTGGAATATTTTAATTACCACTTATCTCGGTATGTGACACTACAGACTTCCTGTCATACTTTATTTTCTAAATGGGAAACCACTTGACGGACGGTTTTAAAAACTGCCGTGATTTTTCTTCTCTTTACGAAGAAAATCCTGCAGGAACTTCAAGGAATGATGTCGATTTGCACTCTTTTATTAAAAGAATATAGGAGCTGAGATTTTTAAACACTGTAAGAAGTTTCAACCATCTGCTCTGCAAAGATAATTTGAATTCAAATCATCCTATGAATAGAATACCATGCATTCGGAAGGGGTGAGCACTTGAGGTTTCATTTGCCTGGGGAGGCGCCTTTCAAATTCACTGCCAAAGGGACTCTAGCAATATCTGGCAAATGGAAGGTACTGTCCTAGTCCAAAAAATGTAAAGAAAGCCTAACCACCCCCTGGGCTCGATGGAGTTGCTGGATTTTTCCCCCTATTTCTGGATTATTATTTGAGGATGCCTACTGGATCTTAACTTTCACAGAAGACGGAGTTAATGCTGAAACAGGAAAATTTAAGTTGGAAAGTCTGAGAAGTGGATCCGTACCTCAAAAGTCTGAAGCTTCACCTTTATTCCAGCCCAAAGAGATGGTTATAGAAACATTCAAATTTTCAAAAGATGTTGACCTAGGGCAGCAGAGAAGGAACAAGCAAGGTCAAAGGTTCAACCCGATACAGGGAGAAATGGCATTGATTATTGCTCTGTTTAGAAAAAAAAAAAGTTTAAAAACTTGCTTTGGATGTTTTTCACCCCTCTCAGGGAAAAAGAACAGATATAAATTAAGGTATCAAAGAAAAACAGTGACAATAATGGGCGGCGCTTCGTTCGAGGAAATTTTGAGTGACATTTAGTGCTCACAGCATTCATAAAAGCGCTCATAATGACATTTTTGAAGGTTTATCCAAACGTGAAAGACCATTAAAATCTTCTTGACAGACTTGGAAATAATTTAAATGAAATTTCAATGCACATTTCAAAGATTTAGGAAACCTGTGATGATGATTGATTTTAAATGATTATGAGCTTTGAGTTAGACCAAGAACAACAAAAGACACACCTGAGCAGCCTGATTGTTGAAATTTTTTGTTTGTCGGGACGGCATAGATGACATAGGTTAAAAAACCGAGCGAGATTAGTCGGCTATGTCTTATCCCTGCTTTGTTGTGCCTTTGTCAGGTGGAATGGACAACATTCTGTCGGAAACTTAAGAAGTGCCGTTAGCTTGTCGTGAGTTCAACTTGATATAGGCACGACAAAGCAGCAATAAGACATAGCCAACCCATCACGCTCCGCCTTTAAACCGATGTCATCTGTGTCGTCCCAACATACAAAATATATTTCAACAATCGGGCTGAAATCACATGATTCATTTTGTTCCCTATGATATCCTTAGAGGAATGGTAAAGAAAATCATTCGGAGTCCGGTTAACACTCACTAGGAAAGATTTATTCACATCAAGGAAATACATATTAAATCTTGACTAATACCTATATAGATAAACCATGGAAGAATTATTAAAGAATGACATCGAATGCGTCATCAGTATAAGTCATTAGATAATTTTTCTTGATCCATCGAAGACTTTTCCTTGGAGAAACTGTCATCAATGAGCAGCTTTGACCGCAACAAAGGACCGCTCACACTGAGACAGGTGCTCAAGGTTTCTACGCTAGGCTTTCGGGTACAGTAATACACACCGTTTGTCACTTCAACGATAAATTTAGAGCACAAGTTGTTTAAATAAAACCAGGAAACAAGCTTAATTTCCATCTGTATGCTGCAGTCATGAGATGCTGCTCTCGGAGAACGATTCCTGATGCAGACACTTGTAGATAAAGAACTGAAATGTAAACTTTTGATTATTACCAAAGTAATTGTTTATGATGAAAAAGTAACACTGCTAAAGCTGAGACTTGAAGGAGAGGCACAATTAAATCCTCTTCGAGGAAAAAAAGCAGATCAAACCGACGAGCTACTTGGCTTTAGAGTCCCTTTATACCCGCAGAGTTACGACAACTCACTTTTGGTTGGGTGGGCCAGGATTGGGCTGAAAGTGGCCTAAAAAAAAATCCACTTCTGATTGGTTCTCGCTCATGGAGGCCGAAACTAGTGCACCAAGATGGCGGTACCTCGTATGTGAACAAGAATAATGAAAATATTACCTAATTGTGGTTTATCAAGAGTAAATTGTTATTGCCATCGGTCCAAAATGAAAATAGATTAAGAAATTATTCACAAACCAATCTCATTTTCTTTTTAATTGATCAATTTGTTGATGTTGTTGTTTCAGTGTGACAGACATCGCAGGATTCCTGATCCTTATCCCCCAATATCGTTCGTTTGAGTGCACTAGGTACTCTAGTTTCGGCCTCCATGGCCAGCCAAGGTCGGCTGCCAGTCAGCTGATAATCGAGTTGTCGTTACTCTGGGTATAAAGGGACTCTACATCGGACCACTTTT
This sequence comes from Bemisia tabaci, assembly GCF_918797505.1. Lineage (NCBI taxonomy): Eukaryota > Metazoa > Arthropoda > Insecta > Hemiptera > Aleyrodidae > Bemisia > Bemisia tabaci. The sequence goes on from NC_092794.1 coordinate 32,730,198, forward strand.
GAATTTGTCTGAACTATTCGAGTAGATTTGATACACATCTGGATGAAAATAACTCGAATTTGCTAAATTTCAGCCGTTGGGCGATGACTGTTGACTTCCACATTCAGGTTCAGGTGCTAAATTCAGCGTCTGATTGCGGCAGGAAGTAGCAGGAGGCTATTCTCTCTACTTCTCTGGTCGTCTGATTCACAAATTAACGACTGCAAACTCAAATTTTTAATTTTCCGCGTAAACTTTCAGAACTTTCAAGAAAGTTCTAGTATATGAACGTGGGCCAATCATAGCGAGCCAAGTCTACTGATATAGACCAATCGTAAAAAGCGGAGTTTACCTGATGGACCAATGGAAATTCACCACGCTTCACGCATTCACGGTGTATTATTTGTCACGCCGATGATTCTAACCGGTATACGTACATCGTGCAGATTAATTTCGTTCTCCTTTCAGTGTCAGTCCCAGGTGGATTATCATGAGTGTGTAGTAATTCAAGAGCTCATGCAGTGAAGTTTCAGTAATCATTCTGAAGTGTGTCTCATACTCTACGGGAGTTTTTATCCGTGCGCTTTCAAGAAATAGTACATTACCTACTGTGACTAGTTGTATATCATCTGGAAATATTATCAGGTAAGTTATTGTTTTCCTATTCGAAACCGAAATTTTTCACTAAGTAGGTTACTAATCTATCGAGTCTCGACGTTGAATTCATATCTCTCACTGCTATTTTCTCGTGACACTCTTGGAATGCTAATTATGAGCTGAATTATATTTATTTTCACAGTGATGACAAGGAACTGACATGTACGTTCTCTTTTAGGTGATCCATCAAGGTTTCTGACTTGGTCAATCTTGCATGCAATACATAGCATTGATTATGTTACTATTCTCGGTAGATTTTGAATTTCTGGCCGAAAGAAGGATGATTGTCCCTGTGCATGAGTCTACGGAATTATTCTAAACCAAATTATTAGCACAATTCAGAGAAGTGAAAGCAAAATCCTGATTGGATAGAAATCTCGCATTTGACTCAGAAATTGATAACTGTGCGGAATGCGAGGTTTGTTTGAAAGAGGATTCTGTTTTCATTTCTCGAATTATTGATAATTTTTGGTGTAGTATGATTCATTAGTTTCATGCCCTGGGGCTATTCTCCTTCTTTTGACTAGGAATTCAAAATCTGCAGAGGTTTTTGATTAAATTAATGGGATACATCGTACTCTAGAGAGCATGTCAAACCACCTTGTATCTGTGAATAAACTCTCTCTTAAGCGGTTTCCCAAGTTGGGAAGGTGTCCTGAAAGTCGAGAGCCCTCCCATCAGTTCATTCCAGCACTGAAAGCCATACTTAGTCAAGAATTGTAGGACCATCATAACCTCCATTTAATTCTGTCTACGTTTCATCGTAATGTGAACTATGAAGTCCATGTGAAACTTGACTGAATTAATTTCTTTTTGCCCTGTTGTCACTCGAGGTCACGTAGGTGATTGACACTCCTTTTGAATTGATACACAGAATGAGGTGCATCCTTTGTCAAGCTTCTTAGATTATGGCGAAGGCACTAGTTGGCGGTGTAAGTTGGCAATCACATATCCTCTGTTGCGGTGTCTGAAAATCTCATCTCTATGTTATTTTTTAAGGAAAACAAGTTGACATCATTTCTTGAAGTTTTGGTAGGATTTTCTTCGCGCAGAGAAGAAAAATCACGGCAGTCTTATGGGAAGCTGCATCATGACCGATTGCTGAATGACTTATGTCATTTGATTCTCCTCAAGATGCTGATCAAAAGTTATGATTGCGCCAACTTTCTACAATGCACCGTTTTCGCAAAAAATCAAAGAAAGGGTTCAATTATTCGGCGAATATGAATACTAAAGAACAAAGCATTTGAGGACAGGCCCGATGTAAATAAGGAAATAACGTAGCGCGTGTCCGTCCTCTTATCTGTACCTGCCGACTCAGGGGCTATCTCCCTCCCGCTCTCGTCCGGTTGACGTTCTGACTTTTGTTCTCCCAGTGATCAAATGGAGAGAACTTTCCTATCACCCTTGCCGTTTCATCAATGTAAAAATCTCGAAAAAAATCGATCGCTAGTGGGGTTTTGCCGTGTTTAAATGGGGATTTTTATGGCTATCGAGCAATTTTTTGTATGTGTGTGTGCATTTCCATAAGATCCCTCATAACAGCTTATAGTATTAGTGTGTATTTTACACGGGTTTTTCAAGACTATGGATAGTCGCTGTTCAATATGTCGATACGTCAATTCAATTCTAGACCTACCAACCCTTTCCTACAAAATACCCTGTTCCTTCGGAGTTTCCTTAACTTTGCCTTCTTTAACTCCGTTTCTAAGGAAACTGTATTAATTATCTGAAGTTCTTTATATCTTAAAGCTTCAATTTCCAATATGAATTTCCTAACTTTTTCACCATTTTCCTTTTAAAACAAAATCTATTTACGCATGTACTTTTTCCCCCTTGTGTTTAGCGCTTGTTTCATTTGTGCGTCAGCTTTGATACAATGGCGGATTGTTTACGTTCATTTTATAGTCGAACATTTTCCAATTTTTTCCTTTAAATCACTTCGAAAAAGTCCCAAAATGACTTATCACTCTTTAAATAAGTAATTCACCCCTTCAACTTAACATTAGTGGTACTTTGGATGGTTCCACCTCTTGCAGTGAGAGAAACTGAATCGCCGAGTTTCTGAGCTGGCTCCTTGGTTTGTCCATGTCCTTCGGTTTGATTTGTGATTTGTGCAACCTCCTCAATGGATAATCTTACTTATCAAAATACTCTTTGACTATGCGTGGAGTGTAATTTTGTCTTGACAGCATTAGCACCATGTGAATCAAAATTTCAATCAACTCCATTTTTGCCGCAGGGTAGGGATCCTTTAGCTATCACCGCTATCAGAGTGCTGTCGAGAACCTAATCACAACTGTCGGTATGTTCTGTTGAGCAGTTATGTAAATATAAAACGGTTGTATTTGTAAGTCAATTTCTTTTGTATGTGAACAAGAACTGAATGTCCAGAATTCTAAACATCTGACTGTATCTCAAGTATACGTCGGAAATATTTATCAAGGTCAGAGTTTGTGAATCCTTGGCAGCAGTTAATGAATTTCCCCCAAGTAACACCTTCGGTCAACAAAGTTCGGTAAGTAAGTACAGCTCAGATCCACCATCGTACACATATAATTACATATTAGTTTAAAATCAGTGCGAGTAATGTTTTGAGGGTGAAGTGCTCTCTATTCTCCAACATTTGTTAGCAGGGGTGCAAATTGCGCGGAGGCTGAGAGGTACTTGTTATTTTTCTAGATTTTTCAGATTTGCAATTCTTGTGGAATACTTACTGTGACTTTGGCACACATTCTAAAATTAACAAGAAATTCCAGAAAAGTGTGATCAGCGCGTTGTGCTGACCTTCTTGCGAGAACCTAGCGCGAAGCTGAAAATTGCAGTGGCATGAAACAATTTTCACTTTGGTTTGTGAGATTTTCTTATAAACTTGGCATCCTCATGTTTGTCCGACTTTTACCAAAATAATCTTGAAATTATCTCTCCCATCACCATATAGCAACAAAATTAGCATAAACATTCTTGATAAGAGGTAGCATAATACCCAGAGACCCTTGAGAGTTTTGTATTAAATACTAATGATGCTCCTCTGGAAGAATTAAAAATCGACCATTCTAAACTACATACTCATATCAACAGCTCTTGCTGACGATAACCTGCTACCTTCATCAACTTAATCTGAAGTTTAGAATAACAGTTAAGCCAACCAATGTACTATCATTTCCATGCAAACAGTCAACCTTGTATTAATTGAGGAATTATAAATACAGTTTTTACTATGCCTTAGAATTCTTACCATAATTCTTACCATTTGGAGTCAGGAAATAAAAATAATTGCTTCATTGTTTGCATTTTTATTGGCCAACTAAGTTCACAGTGGAACTTTCGTCTACTTGGTGGTAATGAAGGGAAATATTTATTCTTCTCTTATTTGGATGAGAATTACGTACATCAAATATGACATACTGTGACACTGGGTGCCGCTACTAGGTACTCTACTTATATTTCAACGATACTGGAAAAATTCATAACTCAGGTAAAGGTGTTATCTTGCAAGCTACAGAGCTAGGAATTAGTCATATGTATTTCGATCCTTTGAGATTCTTTCATCATTCAGAAATAAAAAACTAAATTCAGCTGGAACCGGCACATTTCTGGGAAGGAATGTTTTTTTTTTTTTAAAGATTTTCATTTTGTAAACTTCCAAAGGAATTATATGCAATATCTTTACAATGTAATAAATCAGTATACAAGAGACAACAGAGTAGTTTCTTAATTCTTGAAAGAAAAGGAAACAGGTGAGTATAAGTAGTGAAACTACCACTAAATAACCCTTCCCGCCCCTAACTAAAACTAACACACATATAAATGAGTATGAAAATCAGTGATACAAATGAAAATGAAAATTAATGTAAAGATGATGTATGAAAAGAGGAGCATAGTATAATTAAAAATACAGATCAAATCGAGGAGTGGCCAGCACCCATGGTTTGCGTCTTTTCATTCTTCTAATTTCTTTACTGTTATCTAGCAACGTAATGGACCACTAGACAAGGTACGAATTTCAGCATTCTGATACATGTTTCTCAACCAAAATTTCACGTAGAACACGATACGCACAACGAAAATTACCAATATCAACTCCCGGCGAAGATATTTAATGATTCTTGATGCGTGAATTCAAACCACCCGCTCATGAGAACTCAACGCTCTACGTGATTCACATCGCGCGCTAAATGTTTATCATGACAGTCTCTGCGATGTAAAAATCTTCAACTTCAATCTTGACACTTTGGCTCAGCTATAGCAAATTACCAATAATTTGAACAACACATGGTGGAAAATGAACATTGCTCGATTGAGAAGCTTGCTGAAACCGTTGTAGTGCGCGATTTGACTCACGTAGAGCTTTGAGTTTCTTGTGAGCAGGCAGTTCAAATTCCTCGTAATCAGTGCGAAATAAAAACGTTAATATCTTCGTTAGAAGTTGATTTCGGTAATTTTCGTAGTGTGAATCGTGTTCTACGTGAAATTCTGGTTAAGAAACATGTAGCAGATTGCTTAAATTCGTACCTTGTCTAGTGGTCCATTGCTTCCTCATTAGTGTCTATGTAGACGAGCCTCATAGCGAGAGGAAATTTTAGTGATAAAGTCTCCCACAGACTCAGTGCCGAGATCTCTGTGGATATCCCTGTTTCGTTCATATCTGTGTGCCCCACAGATTCTACGAAGTATTTTATTTTGAAGTGTCTGGATCATCTTAATGTTCGTGGGAGCAGCCGTTCCCCATATCTGGCATCCATATGCCCAGACAGGTCTAATAAACTGCTTATAAATAAGCAATTTATTGCCAAGGGATAATGGAGAAAGACCTCCCACCGGCGACTCCGGCTTCCGACTTCCGGCTCCTGAAGGCGACTAAATTTCCAGTTGCATTCCTGACGTTTTAGCTTAATGTGGTGTTTCCACTTCAATTTACAATCAAGATTAAGGCCCAGATATTTAGCAAAATTTGATATGGGGATGAGGACATCTCCATATTGTAAAAATAAGTTATTGTTTATTATTCGGTTTGAAAAGATCATTAAAACGAATTTAGAAGGATTCATAACTATGTCTTTCTCTTGACACCAGTCATATACCGAAGTTAAATTTTCTTGAAGTATGTCTAGAGCTCCTTCTTGGGATAAATTGGACGCCGCATACGCTGTATCGTCCGCGTATTTAGCTAACATGGAATCCCGTACTGCAGGGGGTATGTCTGAGGTAAAGAGAAGATACAGCAAAGGACCCAGTACCGAACCCTGGCGTACACCTGCTAAAATAGGGAGGCTGTCTGATAACGCCTCGCCTACCCGAACTTTGAACGTACGACGGGAAGGAATGTGACGGATAATTTATATCTCATCGTCATCTCACTTATGTATCAAACAATGCCTCTCGTCCTCATCTTGATGAGAGTAGGCGAAGATTTAAAATGTGCGCTACAACAGATTTGCTGGCAAAAGTGGTATCCGCCTGACGTCACAAAACTTTAAGATGGCAACAAAAATCAAACTGGGACAGTAATCAAAGAAAAGAGAAAAGGACTGTGGTGGTTACAAAGGAATACCTAAATGATCATTCATTTTTTCGAACCCTTTTAATTTAAAAAAATTAATTTGAAGTGAAGTACGTATTCGGAGACTTCACACTTTACTGGGAGAACATCCAATGCCCAGCATGAGCATTGGAAACGTCATTCGTGAACTCAAAATGACCGACTTGTCCTGTTCTTATGCTCCTCAAGAATCTGATTTGGATGGTAGAGCAAAACGGCGCACTATGGTCCCAATCCGCTCGGGGGCGCTCAAAAATCAATATTTATGAAATTGGACGACATTTTTTTTTTCGAGTCAAAATTGATAAATATAGTATCTACGGGTCATAAACTACACGTAGTATGCCTCAAAAAAAAATTCTAGTCACTTTGAAAGTGTCACAAACTGTGCAAATAGTCGGATATGTATTTTCTGACCCGTGAAGTGGCTATTTCTAACAAAGCGTTCGGAGCCTCTCCTGAATCATGAAATGATCTCTCAGAATTCTTGCTTATACCATTTTTTAGAAGACTCTAAGAGGATTGTAACACACTAATTACAATTTTTCTCTAAGGCATTCTGATATATTCTACACAAAGTAGAAGTTGGATACCTATTTTTCATTAAAAAATGCCGATTTTTCCCTCGTACTTTCATTTTAAAAAAAAGTCACCAAAGGTCACCTAAGGAGACACCTTCAGGTACCCTCTATATATCCTTGGGAAGCTGTAGTAGAAATATTTCGTGCTTTGGTTTCCTTTTCCTCGAGAAATCGAATTTATTACGTCTCTAAGTTGGTGGCTAAAATAACGGTAGGTATTTGGCAGGTTTAGCCATTAATCAATCTGCAGTCGTCTTAAACTTTTTTGAGGCATGCGACACCACCCAAAACGTGCTTAAGTAGTCTCTATGAATCCTTTAGAAGGATTTTAAACCAAAAATTGTTGGTTCCTCTCGCTTTTTGGATGGATTTTGAATCTTTTTCGTACCTGCGTGTTTTCTTCAAAATACTGTATTACAACCCTGGGAAACCCCTCGAAAAATATTCTGAGACATTTGGCACCTTCAGAGTTACTTTTAAGTCGTTTCTGCAGATCCTTAGGAAGGCAATTGAACCAAAAATGTTTGCTTCCACCTGCTTTTTCGACCAAATTTGAATTTTTTACGTGGCTATGTGTTTGCCCCAGAAATACTCAATTTTTTGCTTTAAAATACACCTACAGTTGCAGCCTTAACACCTGCTGAGCACTTTGACATCTGCAGAGACGCACTTAAGTAGCTTCTATGGATCTTTATTAGGCTGACCGTTTCGAAAAATTTTGGTTCCCCCTACTTTTTGAGATTCTCTGAAAAGTTTCCGCTCCTCAGTTTTATCTATAAAAATGCTCTTTTCAATCCTAGAAAGTACTTATTAATGTTGCTGCGATAAAATTTCTTACTCCCCAAATATTTATCCATTGTTGATTGAATTTTTCTTAACGTGACAATATTGCACCCCCTGCTCTTCAACATTATTATATACCCGATTTGCCTTTCCCGGCAATTCAACATGAAGGAAAGTCTTCTCTGAATCTTTATTTCGACATGTTTAAAATACAAATGTATTTTGGATCTATTTCATTTTTTCATTTTAGTTACCTATTCTGCAAAAAAAAAGGGGGGGGGGGGGTTGTCAAAAAATTAAAACATCCATAGTTTTGCATGAACTGTATATGCATGTGCTATGTACGCATGGTTTTCATCCAATCTAAGCAAGTATACCAAGCCAATCGTATGACAGTTAGTGCTTTATGTGAAAAAACGACGATAACTTTTGCAAATGATTTTTTAAAGAAAATTGAAGGTCAAATTCGGATTCAGCGCATCAAAATCATACTTAGCTTGTTTGTATTTATACTCAAACGAAGAGCCGCTATGATTTTTGATCACTGGAAAGTGAATTGGGACTATAGTGCGGCGTGCGGAATCCGAGATGAATCACTGAATACAAAAAGGGCACTTGTCCAGAAAACCAAATTGTTCATTAGACACAAAAAACTGTTTATTTCGTGGTAGATATTTTTTGAAAAGTCGTAATGTTTAAAAAAAACCCGCGCGGGGCGAAGCGGAGCGCCGGTTTTTTTAAACATAACGACTTTCCAAAGGTTGGAGGGAAGGGATTGGAGCGGAAATGTTAAGGTGCTCAATCCCCCATGATTTGTGGTTTGAAAGAGAGCAGTGGAGGTTAGGAGTCGTAGAGCACGAGGGAGTGCTGTAAAGCGACTTAAATGTATGTATGCACGACTTTCCAAAAAATATCTACCACGAAATGAACAGTTTTTTGTGTTTCCTGAACAATTTGGTTTTCTGGACATGTGCCCTTTTTGTATTTAATGATTCAGATAAGACTGCCGCTCGGTGCGGGAGTCCCCATGATTTCCTTGTTGACACACAGCCGCTTGTCAATCGAGCACTGAAATGAGGAATCTCTCTGGCTTTTTATCACCGAATAATTTTTGTTTTTGCGAAAACGGTGGTGCATCGTAGAAAGTTGGCGCAATTATAACTTTTGCTAATTTATCAAGAACTGGCTGAAGAGCACCTCAACGAAACGGATATGAAACCTTACTATGAGTTCGAGCCTCCTTAGGTGAAAGAAAATTATATATGCCGCCTCTACTGGAACAGGAAGATTCGCACCCATAGAACCATTCCTAATAACATACCAGACATAGTGCTCACGATGAGGGATACCAAAATTGCCTTCATAATCGACGTCGCTGTGCTGTAGGGCTGTTCTATCGGTTGTCGGTAGGCTACCGAAACAGTTCCGTTAAGAAAAAGTTACGAGAAGAGCGCTCTTGCCGATAGTGATCAGAGTTTTCAAAGCTGACAAAAATAAGCTGTTGCCATTTGTACATCTATTTTACGCGCCGCCGCGCTAGGCAATCTGATAAACCGACGCACGGAGCAACAATACATTGAGTGCGAGCTCTCAAAAATCCGAGAAGGCCGGCTGTTCACGATATCATCACCACTGTCGGTACTGCCGCCAGTTTCAATAAGAGGATCGCCAGTATCGATAGTGTTCCGGCAAGAATTCGCTTGAACACCCCTAACCGGATGTTCCTGTTCCAGAGCACCCATCCTTTATCTTTTTCTTGGAACTGCCTAAAATTGAGCTTCGGGACGAAAACTTGTTGGTGTACATCTACCCCAATGAATTCAATGAAAATATTTTAAGCCCCCCCAAAACCCCATGGGGGGGGGGGTTAAGGGGTGCCTCCTGTTTCTCGAATATTTCAAATAGTGAGGGTATGTTTTGACTTTGGATTTAAATTTTATGGTCGTAAGTAAGAACTTTTTGTTTTACTGCCTTTTTTCCCTAAACCCCTATTTTTGGAGTTGCGCGGCATTTTGGGGCGAATTTCAATTAGACACTGTAGGCTAGGAGTAAAAATTATCCGATTCTCATAATCTAAAAGTCTCCCAATAGAACAAGTCAATACCTTTTTATAGGTGTGCCGTATGACCCCTCTTGATCCAAAATCAAGGGGGCCGCGACCCCCTGAACATATTTGGGCTTTGGAGGGCCGTAAGTTAAACATTTCAAATCGCAAGGATATGTTTTGACTTCAGAGTTGGAGTCTAATCGAAAATTTACGTACACAGGCTGTCCTAAAACAACTGACAGTAAGGCTACCATTCAAGAACTTCAATAGATATCGATATGCGGTTTGCGGGAGGTGGTAGCTCATACTCTTAGCTCTTAAACCAGCCTAAGTTGAGCTAGTTTGGTTAAAAACTCAATGAGTTACATCAATTTTTCCGAGACGTGTAAAAAATACCCCTACCAGATTCTTCGTTAATTTTTCATTCCGTTTACTTTGCCTCTGCAAGCTGTGCAATTGGTTCAGACGTTCTGAATCAAGTTTCCACTTGTCTGGATGTAAGTTTGAACTTGTCAGCAAGTGTTTCCATCACAGTCGAGAAGTTTCTTTCTGTTTGCAAAGTCAATTCAGTGAAATCGTCCGGCTTGATAACGTGTGTTTTTGTGTTTCGTCATGAGTTCACCCGCGGAGTTGAAGCAAGAGCAGCGATACGCAATTCAATATTGCGTTCGTCGTGAATTATCTGCTACTGAAACTGTGACTGAAATGACAGTGGCTCAGAAGTTTTTCAGAAGCAGATAATTCTCGACGAACGCAATATCGAATTGCGTAGGTATCGTTGCTCTTGCTTCAACTTGGCGGGTGAACTCATGACGAAACACAAAAACACACGTTATCAAGCCGGACGATTTCACTGAACTGATCTAGCAAACAGAAAGAAACTTCTCGACTGTGATGGAAACACTTGCTGACAAGTTCAAACTTGCATCCAGACAAGAGGAAACTTGATTCATAACGTCTGAACCAATGGAGATGTTGCATGTTTGAGGGATTTGCGATTTGACTGTTGTTTCTTATGTAAAAGTTCGCAAGAAACACGATGGTGCCACTCGTTTTCTCTGAAGTCAACTCCCAAGCTCAAAAAAAGCTCTCAAAGTGAGGCCAAAATGGAGGGGATATCCCACCCTACCCTGAGAGTCCACCTCTACATCAAAACAAACTCTCCATGCAAAGGTAGGGAGCAAATACATTGACAGGGCTGCCACTTCATTTGGGGACTCCAAAACTGAAAACACGGCAACCCTGCTAATGTCTTTGCTCCCTATCTTTGCATGGAGAGTTTGTTTTGATGTAGAGGTGGACTCTCAAGGTAGGGCGGGATATCCCCTCCATTTTGGCCTCACTCTGAGAGCTTTTTTTGAGCTTTGCTGTTGACTTCAGAGAAAACCAGTGGCATTATCATGTGTCTCGCGAACTTTTACATAAGAAACAATAGTCGAATCGCAAATCCCTCACATATGCAACATCTCTATTGCACAGCTTGCGGAGGCAAAGTTAACGGAATGAAAAATTACCGAAGAATCCGGTAGGGGTATTTTTTACACGTCTCGGGAAAATTGATGTAACTCGTTGAGTTTTTAACCAAACTAGCTTAACTTAGGCTCGATCAAGAGCTAAGAGTATGAGCTACCACCTCCCACAAACCGCATGTAGATATCTGTTGAAGTTCCCGAATGGCAGCCTTACTGTCAATTGTTTTGGGACAGTCTTCGTAGAATTGATATGGCGTACGTCTTATTTGCTCCAAATTACTTTATAACCCCATTTTCCCGTAAGAAGCCGTGTACTTTTGGAGGAAAAAAGGGGCAAAAAAATTTGGGGCAAATAGGCCGTGCGCCTTATCAATTCTACGTAAATTTTCGCGTTGACTCCAAATCTGAAGTCTAAAGTAAACATACTCTTGCGATTTGAAATTTTTGAATTACGGCCCACCAAGGCCCTAAAATGTTCGGGGAGTCATGGCCTCCATAATTTTGGACCATCAGGGGTCATGTGGCATATTAATAAAAAGGTATTAATTTCTTGTACCAGGAGACTTTTAGATTTTGAAAATCAGACAATTTTTACGCCTACAGTGTCTTGGGGGACGCCTGATGGACAGACACACATTTTTTCAAGTTAGGTTATTTTGACTCCGGGACCTTAAAACGTCTAGAAACGATAAAATTTCAACTTTTGCCCCCCCCCCCCCTTGCAGGATTCCTTCCCCTGCCCTAGGGGAGTGAGAAAGTAAAAATTCTTACTTTTGGCCGTTAAATTTAAGACCTAAGTCAAAACATTCCTCCCCAATTTTAAATACGCGAGAAACGGGGGGCTACCCCCTTAACCCCCATGGGGTTTTGGGGGGCTGAAAATATTTTCATTGAATTCATTGGGGTTAATTTACCTCGACAAGTTTTCGTCCCGAATCTCAATTTTCGGCTATTTCCGAGAAAAAGATAGTGGGCGTGTGCTCTGGAACACCCAGTATAAATATTCTAAGTAATTAAGCAGGCAATCTGCCATAGTGTAAATACTCCCTACCCTCATACAATTTTCAGACTCTTTTTAAAATCATGAATTTTAACATGTGTATCTAAAACTAACATATAGATGGTGAAACTACCAAACCACGTATCTCGTTGTGTGACGTTTCACACTTCCCGTCATAGTTCATATTTTAGACGGAAAACTACTCAACATCCAATCTTGAAAACTTCCATGATTCATCCTGTCTCTTTGAAACAAATTTGTAGAAAACTTCATGGTGTGATACTGATTTGTTCTCCTTTAAAAAATAAATCTGAAGCGGAGATTGTTAAACACCCCAAACGAGACACGTGGTTTGGGAGTTTCTTCGTCAATATCCAAATATTCAATTGCATCATATGCATTGCTTGACATATCAATGGTTCTCGTCAGGAAGAACTGGTCATCTGTCTAGGTCTCTAGGCGTAGTGCTAATCTGGGGATCGGACTCTGCTGATCTATGGACGTCACTCTTCTGCTTTTTCTCAGAGACCCACGAATTTCTATTTCTCTCCCAAAGCTTCTTTTCCCGACAGATATCAGTGGTATGTCTCAGTCTTTTAGGAAATAATAAGATGTGTATAGCCATCCTTCCGAATGGAATTGGAGCAAACTTCCACGTAGGTACTTCTTTGGTGTTGTGCAAAACTAAGGGAGAGAATCAGACATCCAATTTTGAATCTTTCTCAAAGAGGTCATGTTTTGTCTTGCTGTTACGCAAGTTTTCTACTCTGATTAGATTTTTTAATTACGCACCTATGGATTTGGTTAATCTTGCTTTCAGAAATACCTATTTACAGGGCCCCTCTTTTACTGCTGCCCCTTGAATTCCTCTGAAAAAATCTAATTTTTTGTGCTTCTTTGTTTAATTTTTAGGGATTGGAAAATGAGGTTACTTTTCCTGTCAGGGGCTTTCTGCCTCTTAGCCTGTGTGGCTTTTGCAAAGGAAGAGAAAAAGGACAAAGAGGATTTTGGCACTGTCGTTGGAATTGATCTTGGAACAACGTATTCATGGTATGGCGCCTGAAATACCTCTTACTTTTGATTACAGATTCTTTAAAATGTGTTTTATCATCCACTAGAGATGCTAATTGTGGAACGCTGTTTGTACAGAAACCTATCTACAGGGAGGGAAAGTGAATTCTCTTGGGGGAGGCAGATTTTCTTTGGAAGAGAGGTGAATTCCGAAGGTGAAAAATTTGCAGCGAAGGATGGAAATTCTTTATTCCACTCACCGAATTTTAAGTCTTCTGTACCTGATAGTGAATATTGATCCTATGGCGTTTTGATTCAACTAAGAATCTGTCCTCTTTTTTAGAATAAGATACACTTAGGTATCACATCTATTATTAACAATAACTTTAAATCTTGCTACATTATGCAATGACACTGTGTTCAAGAGCCAAAGTTCCTCTCTTTCAATTGCTGAAGACGAAATTACTTTCATTTATTTACTTAAAAAATGAACAGGCTTGACATGGTGCGGCAAAACAGGTCTAAATTGTTGGACGAGTTATTCGCAAAAACTCTTCAGAGTCTTGATGTAGGGTCTACTGAGTCACTTAAGAAAAAAAAGAAAGAAAGAAAAAAAAAAAAAAAACTCCAGAGCTCATGGAAAATTAAGTCGATTTACAGGTATTTTGGGACTAAAAGAGCCAAATTTCATACTTCCACTTCATGAATAAATAAATGCTCTTGCATCAAATATGTCTTGATTTTATTATTTTCAGCTTTCTATGAAGCTCAACACTTTAGACATGGCTAGTACTTCATTCATTCGCGAATTGGAAGTGTGAAATTTTCATACCAAAAATGCGATTGTTCACGGTAATAACTTGCATAAGGTCGATGCTTCACGTCGATTTATTCACTTGTTGACCTTCAACATTAACGCCTTGAGTGTAAATGAGGGAGAGTCAACATGCTCTAGTCATTTAGGGTGCATATATTCTTTCGTGAATCGATAATAATTTAAATTTAATCCCAAACTACCATCAATTTTACTTATGAAATCGAAAAAATTGATATACAAATTCGATCTATAGAATTGACTCCCTGACATAAAAATTTAATTGTGGGTGTTAAAAAAGTTGAGAATCGATGATATGCTGAACATGTGTGAGCCAGTGGCAACATTAATTTAACAAGAAAAGGGGACAAATTTGATGGGATTTCGACATCTTTAGCCCCTTTCTCCCGTTTTACGGCAATCATCCCTAAGCCCATCTTGAAAATTTTTCCTGAGCTTTTGGTCATTATGAGCTTCCATTTTGACTTCGGTTCTATTGCCAAATTGGCTGCCCAAAAAGTTGGACCATTTTTGGAAAATTGGTTCAATTTTGATCTCTGAGGGGTAATTTTACATCCCCATAAATTACCGTGTGGCTAAAATAGATGGTATCAGTGTTCGAGTGGTTTTAACAGGGGTGTACATTATTTTAGATCATGCGAATAATTTTAGCGTGAAAATGTGGAAGCCTCCCAGACTTTGTGGAAGCTTTTTTTTCTCTCTCTATCTCTCCTCCCTTCGAATCTCATATTTTCTATTACCGAAACATTGTTGAAGGGTTTCCATAATATTCACCAAAATATAGGGGATCAGTTTCCACAATTTTTTACGAATTACTGTGGCAGGATTTTCACATTTTTGTACCAAAATATTGTAGAAGGGTTTCTGCAATTTGTACTGAAAGTCTAAGAAAGGTTTCCTTAATTTGCACAAGAATATTTCAGAATGGTTTCCACAATTTTCCACACAGTGTGGAAAACAGGAGAAGCAGGTCCTCCAGGGTGTGCTATGAAGGCTGCCTAAGAGTTTTTCAGGAAACATTGAAAAAGGGTCTCCCGAATTTCTTACTGACAATTGTGGAAGGCTTTCTGGAATAATTTTTGGCCCAAAAATTGTGGAGGGCTGTGTAAAATTTTTTCCTCACAGGATGTCGGGTTTTTCACAACTTTTTGGTTGTGCATGTTGCACCATTTTTTTTTTTTATTGCTGTAATCGAAGGAACTAAGGCTCCTGATGTCACAGGAATTTTCCCGTAGTTTTTTGATCACCGGAAACCCCCAAAAAATCAACTTAAAAACGCCTCAAAATTTGGATTTTCAAAACAGTCACCTTTACGCGGTAACGAATCCACCATACGTGTGACGTCAAATGGTGCGACCGACCTGGTCTTTTCATCACTTACAATGTAATTTCCCTTAAGGAATTGGCAGCCGCTTTTCAAATGCAAATATCGAGTCAATCTATGATTTTTTTAACAAAACGGAATTCAGAAATAGATTCCTCGTAGGTTTAAATGGTTAAAACCCTCATTAGATAAATAAGAACCGGCGGGGAAACCCTATTTTTAGGGAAGACTGTAGTCAATGGGCGATTGTTTACATCTGCTTAGTGATAACAGACATGGACATTAGCTCAATATTTAGCCATTTTCATGAGTTTTCACTTTTTTGTCACTATTTGAAGGTAAGTTTCTTTTGCAGGGTTCGTGACGCCTTGAAAAGTCCGTGGTCTCGATATTTGCATTTGAAAAGCGGCTGCCAATTCCTTAAGGGAAAATACATTGTAAGTGATGAAAAGACCAGGTCTGTCGCACCATTTGACGTCACAAGTATGGCGGATCCGTTACCGCGTAAAAGTGACCGTTTCGAATGAGTCGGTTCCAAAAACAGCTTTTTTGAGTTTGAGAGGTCATTTCAAGTTTTTTTAGTAGCGCCATCGTTCTTTTCGTGAAATTTACCATGGGAATCAGGCATCTATTTGCAAATCACTGCACTTGCAACAGGCCCATTTCCGAAAAAGTCTTTTATTCTTGCTAATTAAATTCTTGTCTACAGCTATGGGAGTAGTAACGCAAATTTGTCTCTACATGTTAAAGGATTGAGACCTACGTCATAAAAGTGTTACAACGGGGGGGGGGGGGGGGGGGTCAAAAATGCGGAAAAATTGCGTTAAGTTTTTCACAAATGACTGACAGAAAAAAACAATAGATCATCACCTCCTGTGGAAGGGGTCATAGAAATTGTGGAAGCACGTCCTCTATTATTTTGTGGTAGGGGTAAAATTTTTTGCGTGAAAATTTGGGAGGCTAGAAGTATATGCATCCCTTTGCTGAAAAATAACCATGTTAAAGATTCTTAGACATTAAAATTATTGAGGAAATCTATTTCGAACGATACAACGATACTTATTTTCGGTAATTCGGCTTTTTTAGCCCTATAATGCCTGTAAATCAACTGTATTTTCTATGAGCTCGAAAGAATTTTGTTTGTTTGGTTTAAGTGACTCAGTAGACATTCTACTTCAAGGCAGGGGTCTAGAGGGAACTAAAATCAATTTGATCGCCCTCCGAGTTCGCGAACGACCAAGCGTCGCTTTACGATCGAAACATTCGATCAAAAGGCCTGAGCAAGTAAAAGAATTTCGCCTCCCGAATCCCGAACTCGAAGTCGAATTGGGCGATTATTGTTTTCGTTCGAGGAACGAGATGCATTAGCGCGGGCCAACTTGTTAGTTGACGGGATGGGATAAAATTCTTGGTAGCACTGCTATCCCCTCATAAGACAGGAGGGAATTAAAATCCGATCTCGATTGCCCTCCTCGAAAGACGCTCACGGGGCTTCCGATCGAACTGATCTGGGTCGGCTGCGCTTGTGCCCGCAAACGCACTGGACTTCACCCCCAGATTCTTTCCTCTACTGCTAGTCCGCACACGCTGGACCGCGACAGCCGCTCACTCCTCTCTTTCACTTTTGCATTGTGATAATACGTTTTTCTCCTTTTACTTTCGTCCTCTACCCCACAAATTTTGTCCTGTCATATTTCGTGTGTAAGCTGTGGGTTCATCGCTTTCTGATTTTGAACATCTATTCGTCATAGCTGATCCAGGAATGAACCACTAGACAAGTAACGAAGCGAAGAGAGAGGCTAGTTTAAATCCCCCCTGTACATGCAATGTCCATTTTTGTTCTAATTTTTGTCAGGGTACTTTAGAGTAGGCGTTCTGTTAATTTTTACCTCATTTGAAAAATTTCGGCCCAATAAAGCAGGAAATTGGCTTGTAAGAATGACGTTTTTTGGAACGACTAAAAATTTGGTCCTCTTAGATTTATAGAGCTATTTTATTTAATGAAATATGAACACCTCTGAAAAACGAATAAGCTGTACAACTTGTACCACTACTTTTAAAAGATGAGGAATAATTCTATTTTAATCTTCTGGTTTTTTTATACCTCAATATTCTCTCAGGTTCTTTCAGACTTGCATCATTCTTGTAAAATCACCTAATACAAGTACAAACAAACTAATGCCACCAGCTGTAAAGTATCAAATTCTGATAATTTCTTTTTAAAAAAAATTAACTTTTTGCCTGCCATAGATTTGAGGTTACACTGGTTCCAAGATCAATAAACTCATAAAAAGTGAAGTTTTCAGTATCGACGGATTGAGAAAATTTATGTTAATTAATTTTGATAAGTAAGTAAGCAACTTTATAAAAGTATTGAAAAAACTTCAGGAGCTCTCAAAAAATGAATTGGTACATCATTCGTTTTAGTAGAATCCAAATAGGTAACATAAATATGCAATTTGAAAAAAAAAAAAAAAAAAAAATGAAAAAAATGAGTCTTGAAATTAGACTTATCTCAAGCACTGTGATATAGATTTCCCCTTCAAAGTTACAGGCACAACACGATTTGCGCTTTGAAAATTACTGAGGTTCTTTTTGAATCAAGGTATTAACGTTTTTATTTAGGACTGATCACTAGCAAGTTTGAATAAGACGCCCATAGGAAAAACAAGAATCTATTTGAATCAAATTCCCCAGAGGTTTCGCAATGAGCAATGTTCCTGCCCTACCCAATTTTATTCAAAGTGTAAAGTATAATAGCTAAGCTGAAGCGTAGCTGTAGAGGTTGCCATTATTTCTTACTGCAATAACTGTATCGGTAACGTAACGGTAAACTAACTAGAGTAGATCATAGTTTTTTCTATGAGCGGGATATTTGCATTTACGCATCAAAGAACTTAAATGCCTTGGCCAGGACTCACTATCAGTAATCTTCGTCGCTAAACTTGTTGCATACGTGCAATTTTGAAGAGAAAATGCATCCCTATCGGAATGCTAAAATTCGTACTTTATGTAAGAGTCCATTCTGCCGTGCTGAAGAGTAATGAATCATTAGACATTGCCAAATTTCCTTTGATGAACCACGGATTATGGGGAAAATTCAACAATATTTTTCAGAGAACTTAATGAGCAATTTGATCTAAAGTGTCTGAAAATTTCAAGGAAGTATTTCAAAACTTTTGGAGGAAATGAGGCATCATTCAAATGATCATGTTGTGTTCTTTATCAGCACGGAAGCACCAGCGATGCACTTTGATGTGAATGCTGAAAAGTGTAAGAGTGTGTAGGGTGGGGCTTATCATTTTCAATCAACCAAACAAAATGTTGCAGGGCCCTATATGGTTCTATGTGATAAAAAACCACGGCAGTCAAAAGTATTTTGAAGAAAAACAAATTTTACCCCGCGCGCACACAGCCTGAAAATCGTGATTTTTCCGATTTTTTTGGCATTTTAACCGTCTATTTCTGATATGATAATGAGTGAATAGGGATTTGACGCTAGATGTCCAAAAATTGGTACGAACTGAGCACATACCCACAGTAGGGGAACATTTTTGTTTTTCTCCTTGGTCACTCTCACTTCGCTTGGTAATGCTCAAACCTTCCGCTCGGCAGCTCTGAAAATCGAAATTTCACCGTTTTTTGACGTATAATGAATTTTTCAGCCGCCTCTAATGGTAGTAAAAATTCGAAAATTTGTGGGAAGGAAGTCCATTACCATCAATATGGAAGGGCAAATTTCAAAAACTCCCAGGTCTTATATTTTTTTGTTAAGAAATGCCCGCAATGACGAAAAAATTGCCAAATTGTGTGATGCCCGCAGTCACATCGAAAACGTGCAAAATACCTTAATCCGGCCGGGTTATTGGTTGCAAAATTTTTGAGACACCCTGTAATGACACTGTATGTTCGAAAATTTGCAGAAAGCAAGTTCATACTACTACCACCAGTATGAAAGGTGAATTTCAAGAGACCCATTGGTTTTTTATCGTTAGAAGCATGGTGTCTCTAGATACACAAAACTCCTGAAAAATCCATTCATATTGTCCAATTTTTTGCTCTCGAAAATTTATTAGACACCCTGTAATGAGAGTGTTGATTGAATAATTTGTTGTTGTCATGCCATCTTCATGGAATAATAAAGTCTACTTCGTTCCTATGTCCTACATTTTTCGTTCTGCAATGCATCTCTCAATTCGGCCTTTTTTTCGTTTGTGAAATTGTTTATACGCCCTGTAATGACACTGGAGGCTTAAAGATTTGCGAGAAACAAGTAAAGATATACCATTAGCATGGAAGAGACACTTTTCAAAGACGCCTAGAGAGTGTAGGCAAAACTTAAATAATACCTCCAATTATCCTCTTTCCATTTCTATACTTGCTCGCACAGATTTGTAAACCTCCAGTGTCATTATTAAATTGGTCCAGGGTGTCTATTAAATTTTCGAGTTAAAAAAACGGTAAAAATTAAGCTATTTTTGACGGTTTTCCCGTCATTGCGGGCATCGCTTGACAAAAAATAAAGAACCGAGGAGTAATGGACTTCCTTCCCACAAATTTTCGGATCTTTACTACCACTAGAGGCGGCTGAAAAATTCATTATACGTTAAAAAACGGTGAAATTTCGATTTTCAGCGCTGCCGAGCGGAGGGTTTGAGCAGCACCAAGCGAAGTGAGTGTGACCGAGGAGAAAAACAAAAATGTTCCCCTAATGTGGGTATGTGCTCGGTTTGTACCAATTTTTGGACATCTAGCGTCAAATTCCTATTCACTCATTATAATATCAATAATTGACGGCTAAAATGCCCAAAAAACCGGAAAAATCACGATCTTCAGGCTGTGTGCGCTGGGTAAAAAATTTTTTTTCTTCAAAATCCTTTTGGCTACTGTGGTTTTTAGTGTATTTTCCGAAGAAAATACACTATTGCATTTTATCACATAGAATCATTTAGGACCGTACAACATTTTGTTTGGTCAATCTAAAAATATAAGAGCCTGCCCCAGGGCCAGGCTCTGTCCCCGATGTTTCTTGCTTTGGCTCAGACTTTGGCTATCAAATGGTCCCGGGGCTCTTCTTCGAATAGCAACGCCTGATTTTCCCGCCGCACTGGTCTGCTGGCCCTCAACCGGCCGCGACGCGCGATTGCTCCCATTGTGCTCACTTAGGATCCCCCCCCCCCCCCTTAGGCCAAACCCGTGTTAATTACACCCTCTACGTACTAGCTGCTGAAAAGCTGACCAATTTTTTTAAAGTTCAAATAATCTTCATTTATTTAACGGATTCGGATGTAGCTCGCAATCCTGATAAGAAATGTATATAATTATAAGTTGTTATTATATCGGTAAGTTACTGATTCGACGTGATAGCGGCCAGACATGTGTTAATGACACCCTCCTCCTACTGGCAGAAGATGATTTGCGGACCAACTTCTTTAACGTTTGTAAAATGTTCTTCTATTTCAACGGATTCGGATTCAGCTTGCAATCCTGATGAGAAATATATATATTTATAAGTGGGTTTATCGGTAAGTTCCCGATTAAAAAATAGGGCAAATGTGATAGAAAGTTTTCTCAAAGGATTGAAGACTTTCGCAAGTTTAGCAATACTATGCTTTTTCAATATACCTTCTCTTAATTTTACAAATTTTCCCTTGGGGTTCGACTGCAAGACTGCTCTGGGCGACAAAGCTGTCACGTTAGCCTCAATACCTAATTTGTGCTGTGCGACTCTTATTAGTACATTTTTATTAATTAGAGAGTTACGAAGTCACGATGTCCCACGTTTTTCATAAAAAAAAGGCCAGATTACTTTGAGAAGAAGTTCAATTAATTAACTAAAAAATTTAGAAACTTCCTTTACCACAGTCATTGATTGTAGAATTAAGAGGGAAGGAAAGATCACCCCGAAGTTGCTATGTTCAAGGCCTCTGTGGTCATTTTGAACAGAAAATTAAGTCTCTGTAGTTTTTCCACCTTCATATTTTTCATAGGGATTTAATGAATTTGCTGGCAAGGGGTTAACCGTCTAATGGTTGGCGTTTATGGAACCAATCAGTAACTCGGAAATTGCGTTCTTTCATTGCCACTGGAATGAATGTCTCGTCACCAGAAGTGTTCCAATTATTCAAAATATCTTAACAACCTTTATAGCCCCTAAGCCTAGAGGCTTTACTCAGGGCTCTCCATTACATATTCTGGAAAGTGAAATCCAAGCGCTTAAGTACTGAAATTGACTTGAGGTATAATAATTAGTGGAGGTTTGAAATTTTGTGCCCAATTCTCTAAGTGCAAGCTGTGGAGTAATGAAGAGAAAATTAATTTCTTGCCAAAAATCGGTTTTCTTTTGGGTTGAGATTGATGACTTTCACCTAATTATTATCCCTGTCCTCCCTTTCGCCACTTGGAGAATTGTAAGCAAACATAATTATAAGGAATAAATGAAATGAAAAAAATATTTAATACTACTCAATTGGAATTGCAGTAAATAAATGAATTAAAGATTAAGAGAAAAATACATAGGTAATAAAAAAGAAAAATCAATACAAAATATTATAAACCGGTGGATAAAACGTGTTTTGATACACAGCAAGGATGGAAATTTAAAGCAAGTTTCTGACTTATTCAAATTGCATAACTGCGTTCAATTTGAAGAACATGAATATCATAGTTCATAGTACGATACGTTTCAGGACAAGCAGAATCAGGCAAACCTACCGACCTATCGACCTTACCCTACCTAACTTTAAAAACCTTACCTACCTAATCTGACCGTATATGTCCTGAACTAAACTAACATAATCTAACTTTACATGACCCCAACCTCTCTTGCACACTTAATATTTTAATTTTACACGTAAGGAAGATATTTTTTTGTTTGTTGATACCGTGATCGTTGACACCATGATCAGGGCCCACTTTTGCGTTTTATTGCCTGAGCACGACGTCAACAATGGGTCACTAAACCATGAACGAATTTTGACTTGCGAATATAGTTTTCTGAAGGAAAATGACGCGTGTAACACGATGCGAACATTAAAAACGCGAACTAGTCACTCAATTACCGAGAAATGCGCAGTTCAAATCGCTCAACTTAAACCCAACTTTAAAACGCCCCTCTTTCGTGCCGCACCGAATTATGTCATCTGGCACCAATCAGAGGCGGGCACGGGTTCCACGACGTCCGTCAAATGTCTATCTACTCTTCGTATATGAGAACAATACGAAAGTCGAAATTATATCGTTTGAATTCAAGACTAGAATCTCATTCATATGTTAGCTGTAATAAACAAGTAGCAACTCCACATTGAAGTACGTTTTATTTTAACAAACATCGGAGGAAAATGAAAGAAGATTGCGATATGACTACCGCAGTACATCAACCGCGTCAGTTTCCCGCCATTCGGGTGCATTTGAAATGTCTTGCAGTTTTTAGATTTTTCAAAAGCGGTTTTCTCCGCGATTTTGGCTCCATGAAAATGCGGAAAAATCACCACGTTATCTCCTCACATAGTACTTTCAGAATATTCAATAAAATAAAAAAGGTTTAGCGACCTATTGTTGACTCCATGATCAGATTTTAGATTTGTTGACACCATGCAACGTTACCAAAAAATTCGCTAAATGACGGGGAAACGCGTCTCTGTGCGCAACTCTCACAACTTTAGGCTCCTAGGGGTGAGTTTTAAAATTTGTTTTCCATATTTGTATTTTTTGCGTTATTTTCTCTTTAAACAGAACCATTTGAGGGTTCCACACTTTAAACTGAAAACGCAAAATGAAGGATCACCCTAGTATCGACTATATAAAGCGTAAAATTTCCGGAATGCGCGATTAGATAACTATGAAATGCGGCCATTGATAAACTTTCCATCCTACATTAATGAGATTTTAGTGTTACCATTCTCCTTTTTTCTTCCTTTGCGATGCATAATATTCATTTTGCAGTTTTCGGAAGGTTTCGAAGTTGAATGGTTTGCAGCAACCTAAGGAAAGGCGTCCTCGTCTACCCCGCGCGCTACAAAGGGCGTGGGCGTAGGCCCCACGCACCACTTCTTTTCTGTCTCTCTAATTTGGTACGTGGGCTCCACAACCTGTGGATCCAATACACCTGTTTTTCAGGAGTGTAAGTGTGTGGAGTCCATGCACCGTGGAGAGGTCACACCGTAATCTTGAATTTTTATTGCTTACGGAGCCAATTTCGGGGTCTGCCGATCGACCGCATGAACTCGAATTCATCTGCCGGGCTAAAACTAAGTTAACATGTACCCAAACTATACGCGCGTACAGTAAAAAGGTTAGAAATCAACGTCAAAGAACTTTTCAGGTCCCATAAAATGGCTCTTCCGTGAGATTTCATCGCACGCTTTTTCCTTTTTTCGAGGGGCGCAGCGGCCAGACGCACCTTTTTTGAGGTCTGATATTGCCCAATCCGTTTCTAGGGAGGTCAGAACTATGTCTCTGCAAAGATTCAAGCGTGACGCAGTAGTGGCGCCAAAAGTGCAGCTGGCTCTTAGACTACCAGATATGTTTTTCTTCTTCTTTGAAATAGGTGAATTTTAGGTTAAAAAATGGCAAAGAAAGGCTATTTAGTAGAAGACAGTTTTCAACTTGGGATGCTACCAAGTGGCGTAGAGTCACAACTTGTTGATACAAATCTTACTGTATCATAAAATTGTAAGCCCTAAAATTGTCGAGATCTGTTCCGCGCTGTCCTGAAGTTACCGTTAGGGTGAGAGTATGGAAATTTTACGGAGTTGTGACATCTTATGTGCTGTAGCACGGTGCGTTCTCCTTTTTTTGAATGTTTCATTGTTAGCCGAGTTATTGCGAAAAACCTGCAAATCTATTTTTGCTTATTTCGCGACTAATATTGATCGTATGAACTTGAAATTCTTCATGATGAAGGGGCAAGCCGAAATGGTTATGCTGAAGCTTTTTGTCCTTAAAATGTTCACAATTGGTCGAGTTATCGCGAAAAATCTAAAAAATTCACCCTGTCTATGTCAAGGTGTACAGAGCATACCATTGAAGTCTCAACATAGACATTTCTACCCACTGATGCAGCCTTATACGCACACGTGCACCTCGAAGCCCGATTTTTGAAATTTTCACCCTCACGAGAGTAATAGCCTTTTTTCCAAATTTGCGAAACTGGGACAAATAATGTGGTTGTCAGATTGCGCCGAAATAACACGGATTCTCTTTAAAGACAAATGAGCGTTTTCGATTTATTTTGGGACAGACGGCAGCGTCCTAAAAGACCCATAAATCTCTCGCGCGACGGTTTACGAGCCGAGAAGGTCGCGGTCGCCCTCGCCAAGCCCTCGAGTTGTCTCAAAGTGTTTAGACGATTTCAAATACTGCGGGATGAGTGCGCCCATAAAAACGAAGCTTTATTTGCATGGTTTCGTTCAAACGCGCATTAATGAAAATGCGGGAATTAATCGTAGAATTGAACGTATTTCTGCCAAACGGAACTATGTTCATAATGACGTGAGCCCTGCTATACATAAATTCTTATGGGTCTAGGGGCTCATATCTTAGTGCACATAGTTCCGTTTGGCAGAAATATGTCCAATTCTACAGCAGTCAATCATATACAGGGTGTACCAAAAGTCCGTCCCACCCCTGCTAACTTTTGAACGAATTGAGCTAGGGTTATGAAATTTTGGGAATGTTCCTATCTCAAAGGGGACCATCTTTTGAGGGGGTCAAAATTTTGGTCCCCCCTCAGGGGAGGCGCGGGGGGCCTCCAACTTTTTAATTTCAAATGGCAACCCCTATCTTGTGATACATCATTCAAAAGAACATAAAAAACTAAGAATTTTGGCGCAAACCGCAGATCAATATCTTAATTTTTGACCGAGTTATGGTAGGTCAAAGGTCAAATTTGACCTATTTTCAAAAAATCATAACTCCGGTTCAAATTATCGTAAAGAAAAAAATAAAACGGGAAAATGTATCAAATTCTGTCCACTTTTAAGTAAAAATTGCAGAAATCACTTCGCTGTAATTTTAAGGGGGGGTTTGGACCCCCAAATACGTCAATTCAAAGGTCATTCAATTTTCTCGCGAAAAAAGGCAATTTCCCCTAGATTTGCCTCCACATTATCTCAGTATGGTCAAAATTAGTTCAACATTACGTTGGCAAGTCCCCAAATTTCGGGAAAAGTTAAAAAAAAGGAAATTTAAACGGTCAAATTTAATCACCTTAAATTTCGTTTTTTTTAACTTTTCCCGAAATTTGGGGACTTGCCAACGTAATGTTGAACTAATTTTGACCATACTGAGATGATGTGGAGGCAAATCTAGGGGAAATTGCCTTTTTTCGCGAGAAAATTGAATGACCTTTGAATTGACGTATTTGGGGGTCCAAACCCCCCCCCCCCCCTTAAAATTACAGCGAAGTGATTTCTGCAATTTTTACTTAAAAGTGGACACAATTTGGTACATTTTCCCGTTTTATTTTTTTCTTTACGATAATTTGAACCGGAGTTATGATTTTTTGAAAATAGGTCAAATTTGACCTTTGACCTACCATAACTCGGTCAAAAATTAAGATATTGATCTGCAGTTTGCGCCAAAATTCTTAGTTTTTTATGTTCTTTTGAATGATGTATCACAAGATAGGGGTTGTCATTTGAAATTAAAAAGTTGGGGGCCCCCCGCGCCTCCCCTGAGGGGGGACCAAAATTTTGACCCCCTCAAAAGATGGTCCCCTTTGACATAGGAACATTCCCAAAATTTCATTACCCTAGCTCAATTCGTTCAAAAGTTAGCAGGGGTGGGACGGACTTTTGGTACACCCTGTATATAAGCTCCGAGACCTCCTAAATTTGCGTATCTGGTAACGCTTAGTTCCAGCGTTCTACTGGGCCGATTTTCATGATTTTTGCGGCTATCGACAGGCAATTTTCTCTAAATAAGCCCACTTTATTTAGATTTTGAAAATATGACCCAGTTTTTTTTATATTGCATGGTAAAGTTGCGAATTCTCCCATTCAAACAATGTAATTTTTTTATTTTTTGTCATAGTTTGTTTGAGCGTTCTACAGGACCAATTTCCATAATTTTTGCGGTCATCGACAGGTGATAGTCCCTAGATGAGCCCGCTGTGATTAGAATTTGAAAATAGGACCCAGGTTTTTTCATATTCGAGGAGAACAGAAAGCTTAGAAAGGGGGGTAAAATTGAAGTAAGCGGGAAATGTTGAATCTTGGTCTGTTAGTAGGGTAAGTGAATCGGAGGTATGCTCCTTTGTTACAGACTATCCGAAAGGGACGAAACGCTCCGTTCCGTTTCGTGTAAGTTTTGGCGTGAAGTTTGAAATAAATGCCGATTTTTTCATTCGGTTCTTATTGGTCCAATTGCTCCCGGCCAGAGGGAGATTGGATAAATGAGAGTCGGGTATGAAAATCTTTTCATTTTCTTCGGCCGTTCTCTTGTCGACATGGGCCTAAGAGAACGCGAAGCGGTCTCCGGGGGTTGGGCCGCGCAGCGGCCAGGGGGCATAGCCTCCTAGTGATCAAATAAAATTTCAGGCAAATCCAAGAAGCTGGTTTCATGACTGGATGAACTTACTTGGAGCGACCCACATTTTTTTGCATGAACAAGGTAGGATGTTTGCGATCTGGATCAATCTATGTTCTGCACCCATTTTAATACATTTCTCAGTCTAACTCAGCGAGAACTTTGCAGGTTTAAAATCCTTAATTTTTCTAAAATCTCCTTCTGCTCTCTTTATAGTGTCGGAGTGTACAAGAATGGTCGAGTAGAAATCATTGCCAACGACCAAGGTAACCGAATTACCCCTTCGTACGTTGCTTTTACTGCAGAGGGTGAGCGGCTTATTGGTGATGCAGCCAAAAATCAGTTGACCACAAATCCAGAAAACACTGTTTTCGATGCAAAACGACTTATTGGTAGAGATTGGAATGACCCAACCGTCCAACAAGATATCAAATTCTTCCCATTCAAGGCAAGTTTTCATATGTCTTTAAAGTCATGTAATGGATGCTAAATGGTGTTAAGAAATAATCATTGAGGACTCATCTCTCGATCCTTTGTTTCAAAACCAATCCACACAGGTCAGTCATTCTGGTAGACAGGTTTTGAGATCCTCCTGTACATGAATGGCAGAAAGTTTCATTGTAATGTATTTCATTCAAGAAATTCCAATGCTTTGTCATACTGGCTGCAGTTAAGTGAAGGCTTGGATATACAATGAAAACTCTGTATGGATTTGTTTTGCTAAGTTCATGAGAAATCTCTAAATTTTATCTGAGAAGGTACACATGTTGGCAGATCGATGGTAGAGAAAAGTATGAAAGAAGTTGAAGGCCAGATCTTGAGTTCTAATTACAGCTCATTTTTAATCTCTTATCACCATCTCAAGAAATATTGTGGGGGGAATTTTTATCTTTCTTTAATTATTTTATTTCAGTTCTTCAGATGTGTCAAAGTAAAGGTTTAATTTAATTTGACATTGAGAAAGGGAAGCGCCACATTGATTCTGAAAAGGTAAAAAGTGTAAAATGACTCAGCAACAGGGAGAATTAATTAAACTGAAAAAATAACTGCTAAAAGGAGGAGTATCGTTTTGGGCCTTTTCCGGCCCCACCTGGATTTTGCTGAATATTTCATATTTTCAAAGTCCTAGTCCTAGGTAGACTTTATGCCAAATATTTTACCGAACGGAGCCCATGCAAAGGTGCAACAACGCCTCAAACCCAGAACCTAGGCATCGAAAAATAGTCATTTTCGTCGACTTTTTCGACTGTTATCACGCTTTCAGCAGATAATTCCTACGTATTTTTTTGCGTACTTTCCGTTTCTGGCCTTTTTATAGGCCTCCGATAAATTTTAAGGGGCCTTATGGCCTATTGTTGCCATTTTTGGCCCATTTTTAGGGGTTTTTTCAATTTTACACACGCAGAAATCAATTCAAACTAAGAACCGTGTACGTTTTTGAAAAGAACGCAAAATATTGAATAAAAAATGTTCAGTGAAACTTTTTCCTACATTGCCAAATTTTCGAGAAAAGTCGTCCCAAAGAGCCAAAAATGGCAAAAATTCGATAAATTGCCACGCTTAAGGTTCAAGAAAGTGGAGTACAACTTTTATATTGACGTACGTAACAGCTCTTACCTATATATACAACATATCAAAAAATTATAGTTGTACCTGGATTCCCACGATGTGAAAATTGACCGGGATGTCGATTTTAACGGCTTTTCTTTACTTGAAGGTAGCTCTTTTGAATGTTTCTCGACCTTAGTCACCCTCTATGGGTGTGTACTCTAAGTATTTTTCTACGTACTTTTCATATCTGGCCATAAAAATGGCTTCCTGTGAATTTTAAGAGGCGTAACGGTCCACTGTTGCCAATTTTGACCATTTTTTAGGGGTTTTTTCAAGTTTACATGTGTGAAACTTAATTTAATCTAAAAACCGTGTACATTTTCGAAAAGAGCGTAAAAAAATACACAAAATGTGATTTGTAACTTTACCCTACGTTGCCAAGTTTTTGAGAAAAATCGTCCTGAAGCGCCAAAAATGCCAAAAATTGGATTAATCGTCACATCCAAGGTTCCAGGAAGTGAATATTTAGTTTTATTTCACTACAAATAACGTATCGGAAATGGAAAGTTGCAGTGCATCTCACGGAACATGTAATGGCTCAGATGAACGTGACAAAACGGACCCTCAAGGTGCTTTTACCTTATCCTTCACTCCAGTTCACCTCTTTATTCCTGTAACCTCGAGATAATCCTTGGTTCTCAAGATGCTCGCTACAGGCCAAATTTATCAAACAACAGAAACTGCGCGGGGAAAGTGTCCCACGACCCGCTTGAAAGTCATAATTCACTTTCTAGAACCTTGGACGTGATGATTAATTCCAATTTTCCAATTAAAGTTACAAATCACATTTTATGTTATTTTTTACGCTCTTTTCGAAAATGTACACGGTTTTTAGATTAAATTAAGTTTCACACATGTAAACTTGAAAAAACCCCTAAAAAATGGTCAAATTTGGCAACAGTGGACCGTTACGCCTCTTTAAATTCACAGGAAGCCATTTTTATGGCCAGATATGAAAAGTACGTAGAAAAATACTTAGAGTACACACCCATAGAGGGTGACTAAGGTCGAGAAACATTCAAAAGAGCTACCTTCAAGTAAAGAAAAGCCGTTAAAATCGACATCCCGGTCAATTTTCACATCGTGGGAATCCAGGTACAACTATAATTTTTTGATATGTTGTATATATAGGTAAGAGCTGTTACGTACGTCAATATAAAAGTTGTACTCCACTTTCTTGAACCTTAAGCGTGGCAATTTATCGAATTTTTGCCATTTTTGGCTCTTTGGGACGACTTTTCTCGAAAATTTGGCAATGTAGGAAAAAGTTTCACTGAACATTTTTTATTCAATATTTTGCGTTCTTTTCAAAAACGTACACGGTTCTTAGTTTGAATTGATTTCTGCGTGTGTAAAATTGAAAAAAACCCCTAAAAATGGGCCAAAAATGGCAACTATAGGCCATAAGGCCCCTTAAAATTTATCGGAGGCCTATAAAAAGGCCAGAAACGGAAAGTACGCAAAAAAATACGTAGGAATTATCTGCTGAAAGCGTGATAACAGTCGAAAAAGTCGACGAAAATGACTATTTTTCGATGCCTAGGTTCTAGGTTTGAGGCGTTGTTGCACCTTTGCATGGGCTCCGTTCGGTAAAATATTTGGCATAAAGTCTACCTAGGACTAGGACTTTGAAAATATGAAATATTCAGCAAAATCCAGGTGGGGCCGGAAAAGTCCCAAAATGATACTCCTCCTTTATTTGAGAACAAAAAGGATGAAGAGCAGTATTGTGCCAACAAAATGAATGTGTAAAATCGTTTTGTCAATGAAAAAAATCTTCTCAATGAGGTAAGAATTTCTGTACTGCAATGCTCATTCATCCCTTTGTAGATTCATTTACGTTTATTTAAGGCGTATCACCAAACACTGTAATTTCCTTTCTTCCTAGGTGAAGGAAAAGAACAGCAAGCCTCACATCGAAGTATCCACATCTCAAGGAGTAAAGATCTTCGCTCCTGAGGAAATTTCTGCTATGGTTTTAAGCAAGATGAAAGAAACTGCTGAAGCTTACCTTGGCAAACCTGTAAGTCTTGCATTATGTCTCTTATTTGGTTCCCCCTAAAAAAAAGATGTGATAATCAGTTAAGTTGCTTGCAAATTCATCTTCTTTTATCTATGCTACATTGCTACAGGATCATGGGCCTCCTAAATTTTTATTTCTGGTAACAGTTCGCTCTAGCGTTCTGCCGGTCCAATCTTCATAATTTATAATTACTAACAGGTGGCTAACATATAACCTCATAATTAATAACAGGTGATTGTCTCTAGATGAACCTTCTCCCTTTAGATTTTGGAACTATGGCCCAGGTCTTATTGTGTTACGTGGTACAGTTGCAAATTCTCCCGTATCAACAATGTACATAGGCTGTCCAAAAAGTACCAAGACTGGTTCCATAATTCAAAAACCAAGATAGCTAGAGGCTTGATCTTGGTTTTATTTAGCAGATCAATTCTATATCTATCGATTCAGACCAAAATCAAAACTTTTGGTCAAATATTTCAAAAGTTACAACACTATTTGTAAAAAAAATATCTGGACCCCCTACCGTTTTTTACGACCATTTTCTCTTGCCGGGAACACTTTCTAAATTAATGATCAGTGCACGGTTCTTTTGCAACTAATCATGGCAAAACCTAATTGATTTGGCAACACTGTCAAGTCGTCGTCGTCCAACTACGGGTATAAGGGTTCAAAGTCCACGGGGAAAGAATGAACCGTCGGTCAGTCACCCCCATAAAACCCTGGAAATTTTCGGCAGTTGTTGACAGTTTACAGTGCGTGCGTGGTCCACGCTGCAGATAGTAAGTGATTTTGTTTCTGTGTTCGAAATTTTTGATATCACTGCTTTATCTCTTTCCATGATGGTATCAAAAATTTCGAACACAGAAACAAAATCATTCACTATCTGCAGCGCAGACTACGCATGCACTGTAAACTGTCAACAACTGCCGAAAATTTCCCGGGTTTTTTGGGGGTGGATGATCGACGGTTCATTCTTTCCTAGTGGACTTTGAACCCTTATACCCGTAGTCGGACGACGACGACTTGATAGTGTTGCCAAATCAATTAGATTTTGCCATGATTAGTTGCAAAAGAACCGTGCATTGATCATTAATTTAGAGAGTGTTCCCAGCAAGAGAAAATAGTCGTAAAAAACGGTAGGGGGTGCAGATATTTTTTTTACAAACATTGTTGTAACTTTTGAAATATTTGACCGAAAGTTTTGATTTTGGTCTCAATCGATAGATATTGAGTTGATCTTTTAAATGAAACCAAGATCAAGCCTCTAGCTATCTTGGTTTTTGATTAATGGAACCAGTCTTGGTACTTTTTGGACAGCCTTTATAATTTTACATTTTTTTAAAAGTTCTCTCTAGTGCTCCATCGAGCCGATTTCCATAGCTTTTGCAGCTATTGACAGGTCTTACTCCTTAGATAAGCCCGCTCTAATCAGATTCTGGTAATATCACCCAGATTTGTTTTATAATATAGTTATTCAAGCGGCAACATAATACAGGGTGTCCCAGGATTAAGTACAAATATTGAAGGAGTCGATATTTCGGGTGAAAAAAAGACGTTTTTGTGGTGCAACTTTTTTTCCTAAAACGCTTTCCCCGGGGGCCGCGGCCCCCTGAAGTTGGAGAAAAAAAATCGTCTTTCTAACACTGTGACAATGTTTATCAATCAATATTAATGAAAATTGGTAAGTGGGGGTAATTTTTAGCGCTTTTTTCATTTTTGACCTCCAATAAAGAGAAAACGCATTTTAAGGGGGGGGGGGTTTAGGGAGGTATCGAACCTAAAAGTAGCCACAGTTAATGTTTCCAGTGACAAAAATTGTTTTTTGATGACACCTATAAATTGAGCGTTGAAAAATATTGAGACAATGTGTCTCGCGTTTTTTCGCTATGACTTATCGTTTTCGAGATAGGTAGTAAGGACTAAATGGAGCGCGAAGGGGGTGGGGGTGACCCCCAGGAAAAGCGTTTTTGGAAAAAAAGTTATACCTCAAAAACAACTTTTTTTAACCTAAAGAATCGACTCCTTAAACATTCGTACTTAATTCTGGGACACCTTTTATACTATGCATAAACAAATTGCTCAAAACGATTTTCCTTTCTCACATACTCCTTTCTTCCTGTTAACGAATTTTGTAGTTATAGATTTCAGTGGTCAGAAAATAGTTGCAAAGATTTGCAAGAACAGCATTGTGGTAGAATGTAGTATCTGAAGATAGTGTAAAGAAGCAGTTGCAGTAACAATTCTTAATCCAAGCAACAATCCGAGCTGTCAATTTCTCTTCTTTTTTACCACTTTTTACGTAGCTTCCAGGAGCAAATTCTTGCTTATTCCCCCAGTTCTTTAATTTACATACAGCCCAGGGTGTTTGTAGATCTGGAAAACTGAGAATTCTCCAGGAATGTCTTGACAAAGACTGGACACTTTCTATATATGCTTTCAGTGGGTTTTGCACTTCTTCATATTTCTTGACATGCTTGCTAAAAAATTTTATGCCATTCTCTAATGAGGAATCAAAATATGGAATAAATTGTATGTTACTTTACCATGAAGCTCCATTTTTTGGTAGGCTAACATTAGCATTGTCTCTACAATCAAAGTGAACCTTAGTCTAGTTCCGCCTTAAATTCTGAATTACGTTCTGTATAGTGCACAGAGAAATGACTCTCAATAAGGAGTTGCAACTGGGTCATTCCACGCCTAGGTAGTCCGGGGGGTATTTTTTTCCCCCCCTCGAAATAACCCAACGATATTTATTTTTGGACTCCTTAATACTCCTAGTTTTTGGAAATGAATGGGGTTTACCTCAGTTTTGTTTTTTTCTCGCAATTTTCACGTGTTTTGTAACCCCGTTGCTTAGCTTCATCCAACTGTTAAAAGAGTGACAGTTTGGTAGCAATGTTTTCTGGTGTTCCCGCCAAAATCAAGTTTCAGGTCATGTTTGCAGTTGTCAAGAAACTGATTCAATGTGTTCCTGCAAAGTTTCAATTTTTAAAAGTAATCTCTGTATATTATATGTAACTTTTAAAACTTAGTGTACTGACTGTCACACCCGTTACGCAAAACATGGGTTTTTTAATGTAACTATTTTAATTCATGTCATTTTGAGATGCCAATTTTTTCTGTACGTCTTCAAGTCAAGTACAGCTTTGGAGTATTTTTTCCAAATTTTCATTTCAAAAATTGATAGGCAGAAATGCGTAACGGGTGTGACCAATGAGAAGAGGCTTCAATTATGCAGATGTTGCCTCACTTCTCACCATTTTTTCTATGGTTATCACAAGAAATACACTCATATGCACAATTAGAGGTTATGTATACATCTAATAAGAGAGAGATAGCTAACATTTTTGCCATATTTCAGTATTTAAAGTGAATACACCTTATCTCTAAAGGACTTCAAATAGAACTCGTTGAACTCTCTCCTATTTGATTGAAATATTTTCACTTTACTGTAGGCCCAGACCTACCGTACAAGGGTTTTTTTTGTGGTTAATTTGGGTCATGCGAGATCCAAGACCGCGGGGACGAAAGGGGAATCCTGGGTTACCCGAAGAAAAGCCCTGGGACGGTAGGTCTGGGCCACCCTATAGAAAAATGTAGTTTTGGCATGTTCTACATTAAAATGGGTCAAATTGCTGATTGATTTACTGCTTAGGATTGCTTACAATAAGAGTATGAGAAGAAAAGTAAGTTTTTTAACTTTTAAACTCTCTCAGAAATGATGGACCTCAGAGAGACAGTCTGTCACACCCGTTACGTCACACCCGTTACGTCACACCCGTAACGCGAACGGTAGGTCCGGGCCACCTTGTAGAAAAATGTAGTTTTGGCGTGTTCTACAGAAAAATGCGTCAAATTGTTGATTGATTTACTGCTTAGGATTGCCTACAATAAGAGTATGAGAAGAAAAGTAAGTTTTTTAACTTTTAAACTCTCTCAGAAATGATGGACCTCAGAGAGACACTCTGTCACACCCGTTACGTCACACCCGTTACGCTTTCCCATTTTTCAAGGAAAGAAAAAAAGATAATTGAAAACGGATCATCGGAAGTTGAAGCAAAAACCCTTGGCTTCACCATATAATTTAACCAGATTTTAACATTCATAAAATTTGCTGAGTTTCCACTTTACACTCACGGAGGAAAAACTCACTTCCAAAATCGGTGACACCCGTTACGCAGCCTTTTAATTTTTTTCTGAGGAATGGAACAAAGTAAAAACAATTTCTGATAAACTAAAATGATATATAAAAAAAGTTCTTTCTGCTAATGCAGATAATTTTTTAATTAAACCCCAAGAAAGAGTTCAAATTCTTGTTCAAAGTTAAATTGTTGTCACACCCTTTACAATGGAATGACCCAACTATGATTATATCTGTAGAAAATAGGATCACGTGTTTCTCTCACATGCAGTCATTTTAATTCACAAGCCTATTGTTGATTTGAAAAGTTAGGGATTCTGACCATTTTGATCAGGGTTAACCTAGAGCAGTCAAGGATTTTCCCCCCAGGTGTGTAGACTCCCTGCAGCCCCAGCCCAGTTGTCCTTTCCTTGAAACCATGAAACTCAGGTCAATCTTGGTCGATGATCAAACCAAGGACCCTCTGATCAAAAGATCAGGAAAGAAAAGAAGAAAAGTATCCTAACCTCTTCACTCATGATACCATACCCCATACTTACCTGGAAGACAGTCAGTATCAACCTTTTTTTTAATCTATTAACTGCTGTCAGCGCATGTTACTAGCGATAGAAATGCAATGATGCTGATACAAATCTGTTACTTCTCAGGTTACACATGCTGTCGTCACAGTACCTGCCTACTTCAATGATGCCCAACGTCAAGCAACAAAAGATGCTGGAGCCATTGCGGGTTTAGTTGTTATGAGAATCATCAATGAACCAACAGCTGCAGCCATTGCTTATGGTCTTGACAAGAAAGAGGGAGAGAAAAATGTTCTAGTTTTTGATCTTGGTGGTGGCACCTTTGATGTGTCTTTACTTACCATTGATAATGGAGTATTCGAGGTAAGTGCCAGCCTGCCAGTAACCCGTAAAAGCCTACTTAATGAAGCAATTCAAGAACAGACCGCTGGACAGGGCAAGAATCAAAGCATTATGAAGCATTTTCTCTCAAGAAATGTAACACAAAACTTGTCTAAATGTCTAAAATAAACTGTGAAGTGAAAAAGTAGTCTCTGTAGCCTCAGAGAGAGAGAAATCAACAGAGAAACTAGCCAAAATACGGGTTACCATCCGGTTCTAAAAACGGTTTTCGCTGATCATTCCAAAGCGCCTCCCTCTTGTTACATTTGTAACTAGTACTCCCCCGTTATAGTTCAGTATACAAAGGCATGTAGGAACCGTTTCCGGCCAAAAATTAACATACGGCTGGATTTAAGCCCAATCTATTCTTCTTATGAAAAGGTGTTTTTAGCCAAAAGTCCCCATAAATCCTCTTGGGGGATTCCGCACAGTGGTCCAATGAAGTTGAAAATTAGACATTTTTTCACAAATTCACTGCAGAGCGAGAAATAAACTTGGAGAGCTCAATTTTTTTTTAAACTGTAGGTAATTGAGTCTACTTTTCGAACAAACAAAAGTTTTGAATGTCAAAGTAATTTAAATGTGAGTAAAATTGAAAGAAATTGAAGATTGAGAATTATGAACCGGAATTTGCTGTACTTATGTCCTTATGAAGACCCGTATCGAAAAATACCCTACAGTAAAAGTTGTAGATCGTTCTTCTAGCGTTGATTTGGTATAACACATCATAAGTTTATCTTCAAAATTAAGGGAACAAAAGTGCTAAAACGGAGCGGGTCGATGCGCGACCGCCTATGTTTTGAATCGTAAACTGGCAATTTCAGGTGGCACACGATGGCAGTGATGATTAATTCACCTCTGCTCGTCTACTTAAGACTAAAATTAATCATTTCCATTATAAAGGCTCTTTTCTAAAGCGCCATGGTTGCCAGTTTTCGCTTTAATATTTAACTGTTTACTAATTTGTTCTGGTAGGGATTCAAGTAGTACTTACAGCTTTTTGGACGACTTTCTAAACCTCCACCTCTTGTGAAGCAACAGTGCAACTACTTTTCAATCCCTTTTGGAATTCACTAATTGCCCTGATCGCCCCCCCCCCCCAATTTTCCAGAAAGTGACAGAGAAAGAGAGAAAACTGGCCACCTTTTGTTTCTATTCAAAATTATTATTTTTTCTTAAAGAGAGAGGCTCACATTAGACTTGACTTGATTCCCCCCCCCCCCCTTCGTAAGACCCTGTGAGCCAAACTTAGACCTTACCCCCCCCCCCCCCCCTTTGGAGTAGCTTACGCAAGGTTTTTATTGTGGGGTAATGTTCCAGACTTGTGCTCTTCAGCGTGTGTACAAATTAACTTTTTTCTTTTTTTAATTCATGCATTCATGCGTTTTTGTAAAGAGTTGCGTAACTCACCAAGCGCGGGCTCGCCCGTAGACTTTACCTCTGGGCTCACCTCAATACCCAGCAAGGCTCGATAACGGGATTCCATTTCAAAATTTCAGTATGACCCTGTGAGCCAAACTTAGACCTTGCCCCTCTAGGGTGGCCAAATTATACACAGCAACATTTATTTAGCGAATTTTTTTGGTCTCTTTTTTATATGGGATTTTACATCAAAAAACTCTTTTTCCAGAAAAATCAATTTTTCGAAAAATGTGTAATTTCCAGGAAAAATCTGAGGTCATATTTGGCTTCAGCAGGAAAAATTGAGTGGGAAAACATGTGTTGGACACTTCAAAAAAAATTTTTTTATCCCTCGTTATAGCGGCGGAACAACTGAAACATCTAGGAAACGCTAAAAAAGGGTAAAATGACGGTGATAAATCCGAAATAATTAGGTACGTCTGCATCCGAAAACGAAGCGCAACATATGGTAGGTGTCTCTTACATACGTTTTTACGCTGAGGCATAAAATTCTATCCATTTTCCTCTATTCCATCAGGATTTTCCAGAAAATCGATTTTCTTGTATACAAAGACGGTTTTCCAGGGAAAACTCAATTTTCAGGACATAAACCTCAACATGTGACGGATGTTTTCCATGTGTTTTTCAACGCTGAGTCCGAAAACGATGTCACAGTTGCTCCGTTACCCCGGGATTTTCCGGAAAATCGATTTCCTCGTAGAAACAGGGTTTTCCGGGGAAAACTCAATTTTTAGGAAATGGACGATCGACTTGTAATAGATGTTTTTGATGTGTTTTTTAACCGTGAATTCGAAAATCATAACCGTTTCCCTTTATTCCACTAGGAGTTTGAAAGAATTTTGACAAAAAATGAAGAGCAAAAACAAAGCATATTGCAGACTGTGAGCGAATATTGCAGGATTTTTAAAAAAGTAAGGAAAAAATCGATGCAACAAGCATTTCTAAGTAATACATGAAGGTGTTCTTGTACTCTTCCTATATTTCTTGTAAAAATATTTGATAAATAGTCAAAGTTACTCAATTTTGCTCACTTGTTCTCCACTTTCCACTAATATACATACAATACTATAGGTTTTATTCAGGAATACACAATTTGTGTTCTAATGTTTTTTTGTAGCTGAGTTGAGAAATTACCTTGTTTTTCCTCGAATTTCACAAGTTTTCCAGGGTACCGAGTTTTCCCTGGAAAATTACCTTCTTTACAGGAAAAATTTAGTTTTTCAGAAACTCCCAGTGGAATAGAGGGAAACGGTTATGATTTTTGAATTCACGGTTAAAAAACACATCAAAAACATCTATTACAAGTCGAGCGTCCATTTCCTAAAAATTGAGTTTTCCCCGGAAAACCCTGTTTCTACGAGGAAATCGATTTTCCGGAAAATTCCGGGGTAACGGAGCAACTGTGACATCGTTTTCGAGCTCAGCGTTGAAAAACACATGGGAAACATCCGTCACATGTTGAGGTTTATTTCCCGAAAATTGAGTTTTCCCTAGAAAACCGTCTTTGTATACAAGAAAATCGATTTGCCGGAAAATCCTGATGGAATAGAGGAAAATGGATAGAATTTTATGCCTCAGCGTAAAAACGTATGTTAGAGACACCTACCATATGTTGCGCTTCGTTTTCGGATGCAGACGTACCTAATTATTTCGGATTTATCACCGTCATTTTACCCTTTTTTAGCGTTTCCTAGATGTTTCAGTTGTTCCGCCGCTATAACGAGGGGTAAAAAATTTTTTTTTGAAGTGTCCAACACATGTTTTCCCACTCAATTTTTCCTGCTGAAGCCAAATATGACCTCAGATTTTTCCTGGAAATTACACATTTTTCGAAAAATTGATTTTTCTGGAAAAAGAGTTTTTTGATGTAAAATCCCATATAAAAAAGAGACCAAAAAATTCGCTAAATAAATATTGCTGTGTATAATTGGGCCACCCTAGAGGGGCAAGGTCTAAGTTTGGCTCACAGGGTCATACTGAAATTTTGAAATGGAATCCCGTTATCGAGCCTTGCCGGGTATTGAGGTGGGCCCAGAGGTAAAGTCTACGGGCGAGCCCGCGCTTGGTGAGTCATATAACTCTTCACAAAAAACGCATGAATGCATGAATTAAAAAAAAAAAGTTAATTTGTACACACGCTGAAGAGCACAAGTCTGGACCATTACCCCACAATAAAAACCTTGCGTAAGCTACTCCAAAGGGGGGGGGGGGGGGTAACGTCTAAATTTGGCTCACAGGGTCTTACGAAGGGGGGGGGGGAATCAAGTCAAGTCTAATGTGAGCCACCCTCTTTAAGAAAAAATAATAATTTTGAATAGAAACAAAAGGTGGCCAGTTTTCACTCTTTCTCTGTCACTTTCTGGAAAATGGGGGGGGGGCGACTTTGCCAAATTAGGCCTCCCTATTGCCCCTCCCCTCTTGAGAAACTTACGTGATACTTGAATGGTTTCCTAGTTCGGCCTAAGAAGCATAGAAAGTAGCTACCATGAATAATACATTTTACCAGAAGTATTAATAGTTCATTTTTGTAGTATTGGTTCGGTGTATCTTATACTAGTATATCCTATATTGGAAAAGTGAGAAGCTAATGGTGACGAGGAGCTTTTTTGTGTTGGTCGTATCACTAACCGATTTATTACATGAATGACACGGACAGGATATACAGGGTGTTCCAAAGTCCAGCCCCCCCTCTGTAACTTTTGAACGGTTTGAGATAGAAAACTGAAACTTTGGGAATGTCCCTGTCTCTAAGGACACCATCTTTTGGGGGGTCAAAATTTTGATCCCTCCTCGAAGGGGAGGCGGGGGGCCCCCCAACTTTTTTTTTTCAAATGCCAACCCCTATCTTGTGATATCTCATTCGAAGAGCATACATAACTAAGAATTTTGGCGCAAACCGCAGATCAATATCTTAATTTTTGACCATGTTATGATAGGTCAAAGGTCAAATTTGACCTTTTTTCCAAAAATCATAACTCCAGTTCAAATTATTGATAAGAAAAAAATAAAACGGGAAAATTTACCAAATTGTGTTCGCTTTTACGTAAAAATTGCAGAAATCACTTCGAACTAATTTTAAGGGGGGGTTCCGGACCCCCAAATACGTCAATTCAAAGGTCATTCAATTTTCCCGCGAAATAAGCCGATTTCCCCTAGATTTGCCTCCACATTATCTCAGTAGGGTCCAAATCAGTTTAACATTACGTTGGCAAGTCCCCAAATTTCGGGAATAGTTCAAAAAAACGATATTTAAACGGTCTAAGAATCCCGCACAGAGCATGGGGTCAGCGGCTCTCGATGAAAATCGATGAAACTTTAATAGATTGACATTAAGTTCATAATTAAAGGAAAGCCAAAAAATTAGCTCATTTTTGCGAGTAGAAACCGAGATATTCGCAATTGAATCTGGACTATTTTCTATCATGCCGCAGCATGGCAAAAGAATTCCGAGTCCCCTCTCCTCTCGTTGTTCGGCGTTTTCCAACAGACCTCACGTCCCTCACGTGAAGGTAGGTGCTTATGCGCTCGGCCGGTCCGAATGCCGTACTCCCTCCCTCTTCCCGCATCTGTCAATTCTGTTTCAGCAACTACATTTCAGATTAAACCGGCCGGCGGCGCGGCGCCGGCACGGGAGAGGTGCGAGAAGCAGGGAACTCCATATCGCACAGCCCGAAAGGAGTGAGTGTAAACAATGCGATATCGCAGTTACCTGTTGGGGAGAGGGGGTTTCCTGGCCGAAGTGTCCAAGCAAGGTAAGGCGACACGGAGAATTTACCTCCGCCGCACAGAACAGCTAATTTTTTGACTCTCTCTTAATAATGAACTTTATATCACTCTATTAGAGTTCCATCAACTTTCATCGAGAGCCGCTGACCCCATGCTCTGTGCGGGGTTCTTTTTAATCACCTTAGATTTCGTTTTTTGAACTTTTCCCCGAAATTTGGGGACTTGCCAACGTAATCTTGAACCGATTTTGACCTTACTGAGATAATGTGGAGGAAAATTTAGGGGAAATCGGCTTATTTCGCGGGAAAATTGAATGACCTATGAATTGACGTATTTGGGGGTCGGAAACCCCCCTTACAATTAGTTCGAAGTGATTTTTGCAATTTTTACTTAAGAGCGGACACAATTTGGTAAATTTTCCCGTTTTATTTTTTTCTTCACGATAATTTGAACCGGAGTTATGATTTTTTGACCTTTGACCTAACATAACTCAGTCAAAAATTAAGATATTGATCTGCGGTTTGCGCCAAACTTCTTAGTTTTGTATGCTCTTTCGAATGAGGTATCACAAGATAGGAGTTGCCATTTGAAAAAAAAAAGTTGGGGGCCCCCGCCCCCCTTCGAGGGGGGACCAAAATTTTAACCCCCCCCCCCCCCCATAAGATGGTGTTCTTAGAGATAGGAACATTCCCAAAGTTTCAGTTTTCTATCTCGAACCGTTCAAAAGTTAGAGAGGGAGGCTGGGCTTTGGTAACACCTGTAAATGCGAAAATGCATTTTTCTTGCGTTGTTGATGCTGCGAATCGGCCTCAAGAAAAGTGTGGGATGGGATGGGCCTTAAAAAGTAAGCCATGCGCAGTGTTTTTGTCCATCGGACAGACTAGTAGCACAGGCAATAACACTACTTTCCTTTTTTTACCAATTTTTCGTAGTGAATTGGCAAGCACATGCAAATTGGGACTTAAAATTTTAGACTCTGTTCATGGTAGGAAAGGAGGGTGCAAGAATTATTTCATCAGTGGATATTTTCGTAGTTCCGAGGAGAGCCTAGCAGGGTCAAAGGATATAGTTCCTATCGATTTTCTTAAAGCAAATTTCGCATATTTTTTTTCTCTTTTTTTTGGGTGAAGGGAGACTGACAAATTGGGCCTCCAATTTCTAGAGACCTTATTTCAGTAGATTAAAACGGCGATAATCGTTTTGTACCACTTCAGAGGCAATAGCAAACGGCGAGAGAAAATTTCTGAAAATTTGATGATACAATCATGTGTTTATTAACCTTTCCGTTGCCTCTTAGATGGTACCAAATGCGACCATTACGAGATAATTTATAAGCTCCTTTTTCAACTTTGAAAATTCTTCGAAAATTGAAGGCCCAATTTTTGCCTAGGTACCTAATTACTAAAAATATTTGACGAAAATCACTGCAAAGTCGATAAAAATCGTGTTTGCAACCTTGATATTAGTACCAACCTGCCCAGCAATATATTTACTACAGTCTCTTAATGTCTTGTAAATAGGCTTTTTAGAAATAACAAAACTCTCATTTTCTCATGCTTACCAAGCCGGGTTGAAAATTAGTGGAAAGTAAAAATGAAGAGGCTTAAGCCATATCAAGCGATTTAGCTGAATTATATGCTTACTCATGGACCAAGAAACCGAATATCTAGAAAACCAATAATTGCTCTTGATTTTTTATGAAAATGTTTCCCTAAAAACCGGAGGCAGATTTTCTGCACCTTTGCAAAGTCACTTGCAGAAATCTGTAATATCTGGAAATGGCGGTCGCAATTATGTATCCAGCTTTTCTAGGGCATATGGAGGACAACAGATTATTTTCATCCAAAATTTAATTAGCATGCTTCAATGAACAACGAGATGCAAGTTTCAACTCCAGAAATGAGGACCAAGGCGTTTTTATTAAGTTTACAAAGTTTGAATGATTCTACAGCAGTGGCGTAAATGAAGGGTTGCACTGAGGGGGCGTCCACGGCTCTGAAGGGCCCAGTCACCTCCTGAAATTTTGAAATGGAATTCCCTCATCGAGGCTTGTGGGGTATTAAGGTGGGCCGAAAGATAGTCTGCGGGCAGGCCCACGCTTGGTGAGTCATGTATCTCTTTACAGAAAACGCATGAATGCATGAATTAAAAAAAGAAAAAAGTTAATTTGTACACACGCTGAAGAGCACAAGTCTGGAACATCACCCCACAATAAAAACCTTGGGTAAGCTACTCCAAAGGGGGGGGGGGGATAAGGTCTAAGTTTGGCTCACAGGGTCTTACGAAGGGGGGGGGGGAATCAAGTCAAGTCTAATGTGAGCCTCTCTCTTTAAGAAAAAATAATAATTTTGAATAGAAACAAAAGGTGGCCAGTTTTCTCTCTTTCTCTGTCACTTTCTGGAAAATTGGGGGGGGGGGGCGATCAGGGCAATTAGTGAATTCCAAAAGGGATTGAAAAGTAGTTGCACTGTTGCCTCACAAGAGGTGGAGGTTTAGAAAGTCATCCAAAAAGCCGTAAGTACTACTTGAATCCCTACCAGAACAAATTAGTAAACAGTTAAATAATAAAGCGAAAACTGGCAACTATGGCGCTTTAGAAAAGAGCCTTTATAATGGAAATGATTAATTTTAGTCCTAAGTAGACGAGCAGAGGTGAATTAATCATCACTGCCATCGTGTGCCACCTGAAATTGCCAGTTTACGATTCAAAACATAGGCGGTCGCGCATCGACCCGCTCCATTTTTGTGCTTTTGCTCCCTCAATTTTAAAGATAAACTTATGATGTGTATACCAAATCAACGCTAAAAGAACGATCTACAACTTTTACTGAAGGGTATTTTTCGATA
Source organism: Bemisia tabaci (assembly GCF_918797505.1). Classification (NCBI taxonomy): domain Eukaryota; kingdom Metazoa; phylum Arthropoda; class Insecta; order Hemiptera; family Aleyrodidae; genus Bemisia; species Bemisia tabaci. Next base: position 32,773,630 of record NC_092794.1, read on the forward strand.
CGGGTCTTCATAAGGACGTAAGTACAACAAATTCCGGTCCATAATTCTCAATCTTCAATTTCTTTGAATTTTACTCACATTTAAATTACTTTGACTTTCAAAACTTTTGTTTGTTCGAAAAGTAGACTCAATTACTTACAGTTTTAAAAAATTGAGCTCTCCAATTGAGCTTTATTTCTCGCTCCGCAGTGAATTTGTGAAAATATGTCTAATTTTCAACTTCATCGGACCACTGTGCGAGATCCCCCAAGAGGATTTATGGGGACTTTTGGCTAAAAACAGCTCTTTATATGAAGAATAGATTGGGCTTAAATCCAGCCGTAAGTTAATTTTTGGCCATCAAAATGCTTCGTTTACTGGACTATTAGTTTTTGTGGGGAACCTGCAGATTGCACTTGTATTGCGCGGCATGGCTATGATAATGCATTTTTCAAAACTCCGGTCACTGCGATCAACATGACCCTAAACGACCAACCTAAAAAAAAGACTGAGACCAGTTTGGAGGCTGGAATGCGATGTTTAAAGAAGGTTTTTATCGAAACTCATTTTTGATCTAATGCATAGCACCTACCCATCAACTTGGCCAGAACATTTCAAAACATGGTGAAAATCATTTAATCATAATTCATTCTGATATTAGCTCAAGGCCTACTTTAAGTCTGGTTAGTCCAGGCAAATGGTCCACAAAAAAGACCAAAGTCTGCAAAAATCCTGGGTACTTATGTTTGCAGTCATTCCTATCCCACAAAAAAAACCCTTGGGAGGGTGCCATTCAGACGGCAATAAACTAGAGAACTTGACCGTCCCGATTTTACAGACAAACATATATGATATGAGAAATCGGGACGGCAATTAATTCTAGGGTTTGTCTCATGTTGGTAGGCCAGCCATTTTTCTAAAAAATAAATAAATAAAAAAAGGAAAAAATAGAAAACAGGAAAAAATAAAAAAATTGCCGTCATGCCGCAGAAAAGGAGGAACTTCTGCAATTTTATCAACTATAAGTGATTAGTACCCATTACAGAAATGGTACTCAATGCTAAAGTGATTTGTCAAACATGTCTGCGGCATGACGGCAATTTTTTTATTTTTTCCTGTTTTTTATTTTTTCCTTTTTTTATTTATTTATTTTTTAGAAAAATGGCTGGCCTACCAACATGAGACAAACCCTAGAATTAATTGCCGTCCCGATTTCTCATATCATATATGTTTGTCTGTAAAATCGGGACGGTCAAGTTCTCTAGTTTATTGCCGTCTGAATGGCACCCTCCCAAGGGTTTTTTTTGTGGGATATCACTTCATTTTTCATCAGATATTTTACTTAAATCTACCAGAAAAGTATAACCAATTTTTTCAGAAAATAATAACGCCATCCACGATCTCACAGTGTAGATTTCTTAAATTTACCATCACAAAGCGATCCCTAAACTCCTGTAAGTGGCTTCAGTTGGACACGTCAATTATTGCTGCTTTCGCGCGACGCAGGATTGCGTGCAGTCAAATTGAAGGCGTTTTCCCCTCTCTTTTTTTCTGTTTGATTTTGTGCTTATTACGCGTACATCTGACGCCTTCAATATTACGTGATACATCTAATCATACTCTTAACTCTGTATTGTTGCTTGTCTGTCGGTTTTAAGGTTTTTTTTCTTTATTGCCGTCCGCGCCTCTATCGAGCGCTGGAATATTTCTAACTGGTCCCACTTTAAAATCACGAGTGACAGACATTTCTTATTGAGGAATATTAATTTAGTGAAATTAAAATCTCACACAAAAAATTTTATGACAGATTCAGTCTAAATTACACAATCACTTATAAACCTGTGTACTTTTGTGACCACTTTTCAGGACCTTCCTAAAGTCTTTTGTAACAGTTATAACAACCAGCATACGTCATGTTGACTGCGAGAAAAAGTGCTTCAAATATTTATTAGTTGTATTAATTTTTAAAAAATAATTAAAAAAGGTGAATACTACAGACAAAGGAGCTTGTCTGCAGTGAAGCAGTCATTTTGAGTAAGACTCATCTGAAGGCGTACTAACAATGAAGTAATTAAATGCAAGTGCTCAACTGTAGTCTTAAATTTAAAGTTTATTTGAGCCACAAGTTTAAAAGAATTCTTTCGAATTAATTACGCTTCCCCCAAAATTTAAAAGCAACACTTTACTCCTACATCTATGATCTCTCTCAAATACATAATCCATTTATCTCACAAGGAATCAGGGAAATAGAGGGAGCTTTTACACGGTGACTTTTTAGGGAAAAGGCACTACGGTCAGCTAATGGAATGCAAAGGAGCTTCGAAAATTGATGTTTTTAATCAGCCTTTAAGATTTATCGACTCGTATAGGTAGCTATTTGGAAACAACTTTTTGTCAAAGTCTTGATTCTCTTCAAAGAAAATGAGATATGTTGATCGGTATGAAATTCATCTGCAAGAATCGTAGTTGCAATCTAATTTGAGGCATTTTTTTAATTCGATTGGAGAAGTATAATTTTTTTGACTTTAGCCTTTTGAGAGCCTGGTTTAAAGTTGATTTTTATAAAATCTTCATCCAACTACCAACATAAATCAATGTTCGTCTTCTTTTGAAGGGAACACAGAGGCTGGAGTAATTGAGAATCCCTTTTCCACAATATTCACCTGATCATTTTATCATTGATCCGCTGTAGATGAGTTCGTGAAGAAAATAAAGATTTTCAGCAGAATTATTATTGCTAATTTACAATTTTGCCTTAAAGAGGTCTGAAACGCCTTTTTGTGTGACATCAAAGAAAGCTTGCCAGATACTTATAAGACAATTTCGTGGAGGTAAGTTTCCTGTTCTTTTAAATGCAAGACAATTATGCAAAAGTATTAAAGAATGAGTTGATGATAACATTTTAATTCTTGCAATGAATCAATAAAGTGAAAACACAGAATTTTCTATTTTATAGACAATTTAATAATCATTTTATATATTTGATTTATGGATGCATTTAGAAATCTATGTAAGATTTGACTAAAATAACTGTGCATGAGTAACACTGAGATATAAAAAGTAAACAGAGTGAAGAAAAAACAGAAAGGGCTACTTACACAGAAACATTTTTTATAAAAGATTAAATTCCACATAATTTCCATTTGTCAGAAATGTTAATAAAAGGAAATAACACTGGCAAGGGAAACAATCATAAGATAGAAAGCTTCGGGAGGGTTCAATTTTTTTACCACATCAGAAAGCAGAACAACTGGTTACTTACTTAGTGTCATGAAAGGAAGAGCAAAGACTATAAGTATGATGTAACCGTGGAATATATATCAATGACTAAAGTGAAAATAAAATTGTAAATCGAAGTGTTATGTTGTGAATGTCCACTCACATTTTAGTTTTTCAAAAAAGACTAACTAGAGAGAGTCAAGCATAATAGTCACATTCACAAGTGGAGTTTCAGAATCCCATCTCATATTTTAATTTTGTACAGGGAAATCAACCAACACCGACTCGAATTTGTTGTAAATTTTCTTTCTTTCATGAAATTAAGTTCCACAAAATTTCAAGCATAAATGTCAGTTGGTTTTTTTCCAAAAATTTAGAACAGGAGCTGAGATTTTGAAACACTGCATGTAATGTGACGGTTTAGCTTAATTCCATCCAACTATCAGTTTATCTTCAAATTTTTGGTAGATTTTTTTACGCCTAAAAAGTTTTAAAGTGACATTTTAGCAGTTTTATTTAAAATTTAGTGTCTAGAATTGACGATTTTTTCCATTCCCTGATAATAACTTATTCCTTTCTAATTTCCTTGGAAATATTCCCTGATGAAAACCGAGGATTTCCAATCATTAATCTCTAACTTTTCTTGAGGGGAAACAAGATTTTCCTCCGGATTTCAAGACGAAAATCAACTTAGCTATATTTAGTCTGGTTTCTCCTTTCAAGTCAAGTTCAGCAGACACCCAGTTTAGAAAAATAGTATGATCTCAGAGGAAAAAGAGAGGAATGTTCCTGCAATGGCCATTCCCAGAGAATTTGCCTAATTTTCCCTGAAGAGCAAAAAACAGTAGAGTAAAAATCATTCCTCAACCAGATATTTTGTTTTTTCCTTTCCTGGTAGAGAATAATTCAGCCAAAGTACTTCTGCTACTGAGGATGTAAGACAATGTTCTACAAAAAGAACCTGTTATTTTGATTAGAAATTTTGGACTGCAGGTTGTCATCGTCCTAGTAGGTTTTCCTAAAAATCTTATAATGGAGCATCCTTTGGCCAGCTTCCTTCATACTCCATGGTCTAGGCCTGAAATTAGAAAAAGAAAAAATTATCAACCTGGAGGAATAAAAAAACACAATTCTAAACATTAATTTTAGACAGCGTTTTATTTTCAAAAGAAGGAAACTAAATCATGGTATATAATCTGGAAAAATCTCAAACAGGTTTTAGATAAGATAGTAGAATTACTATCCAAAATGTTAGTCATAGTTACTGTCATTAGATAGTCAAAGATGTAAAGGCAGTGCCTAATAAAATGATCAAGCATGTAATGCTGGTGCAACTCTCAACCAACATTGATATCTAGGTTTGCGACGATACAGACTTCCTGTCATACTTACTCAATTTTTAAGAGAAAAACTACTTCACGTCAAATCTTAAAGACTTTCATAATTTTCCTCTTCCGTGTGTTGAAGATCCTGTAATAACTTCCGAGGAATGATGATGATTTGTTCTTTTTCAAAACAATAAATGGGAGCTGGGATTTTAAAACACCAGAAAAAATTGATGATTTGAGAGTTTCATTGTCGATAAGCAGCGTATCCATGTAGAAACAGCAAAAGCGTGTACCTTGCTTGCAGTGATTCAAATTCACTACATGTTTTAAAAGGAAACCAAATCAACATCATAGCTTCAACTTTTCATAGAATGTCCTTCACACAGGGAAGAAAAATAGACGGAAGTGTATCAGTGGTGAAACATCTAAGCTAAGAATCTCTATTTGCGATGCAGCACCATTTCTGTTACATTTTACCAACTTTATTGAAGGACCAATTGGACGTATTTCTATCAAACGGAACTATGTGCATCAAGGCATGAGCCCTGGGACTCATGAGAATATATGCGTAGCAGGGCTCATGTCATAATGCACATAGTTCCGTTTGACAGAAATGCGTCCAATTATCACTGTCATTGAACAGAATTCTTTATGAGCTCTCTTTGCATTTTTAAAAATGACCTCTGAAAATTTTATAAAAAAATCCCTAATAATAGACTGCTTTAATGACTAAGTCATCGCAGTTTCGATGGTTCAATTGTAAACAGACGCATAACCTTGTCGTAGTCGCACTGGGGTGAGAGTGCGTCTGATTTTCTTGTGATCAAATGGATTTATGACTTGTTGATGACACAATTTTAATTAACTACTTAACACACTAATATCACACAGAATTTAGGTATGAGGTTATCATCCATTGTTTTGGTTTGAACCATTCGCAAGAATGACGTCTAGCCACTAAATCAGTCTATATTCAACTAATAGGAAGTATTTATGCTAAATGGAACTATGTGCAAGTGGAAAGATGGGGTGTGCTCGTTAGTTGAGGGCCATAAGAATGAATGGGGATTTTAAGTGCCAGTGACGTCAGCGGTGACAACTGAGCTGGACAAGCTCGTCGCTTGTTCTTGGGGCACTTTCACTCATGAGCCCTGTCCACAACGCTCTTGTCACATGTCAACGGCTCACAAGTTAGCGCTCAGTTCCTTTTGATTTAATGTCAAATCCCGCTTTTCCATTTTCTCAAAAGGAACTATGTCCACTTTTAAATTGGACGTATTTCTATCAAACGGAACTATGTGCATGAAGGCATGAGCCCTGATACCCATAAGAATACATGCACAACAGTGCTCACTTTATAATGCACATAGTTCCGTTTAATAGAAATACGTCCAATTGTTTCTTATTCAGCTTCCGTGAGCACACCCTATCTTTCCACTTGCACACAGTTCCATTTAGCATAAATACATCTAATAGATAAAGGAAGATAGTAAATTTTGAGAAACATCAGTGGAGCTCCAATTTATTGTAGTTTCACCATCAGTAGTAAAGAATGATTTAAATACTCATTACCTCACTCAACGCAACTTTCGAGTAGAAGTAAAGAATTTTCCTATGAATAGATGAGTTTACACCAAGTCACACTTCCTCTTGGGCTGCAAAAATCAAGCGAGGCATACGGAAATGCGTTAACGTTCAATCTGTATCTGAAATATAAAAAATATAATCACTAAAACAGAATACATGATGCAACCATGACTGGGTGTATCTAGTTGTTATGATGAACCAAATTAGATTGAAAGAGATGCACATAGAATGTATTTCTGATCTCCTTAATTCCAATTTCAATACATTGGGCTGAATACAGTTGGCTATAATCTTCCGATCAACATTTACCGCTGAAGCTGTAGGTATCTTTGCAAACCAGGAACTTCGAAGGTACCCCATAGACAATATCACATGGCAATGATACTTGAATTAATTATAGCGCCCTGAGAATTCAGTGAAATTATTGAGGTCAAGTTCACAGAGTCAAACTACATCATCAAAAAGTACAGAGATGAGGCGACTGAGTTACGTCTTGATCAGCCATATTGGAACCCTATGGTCACAATGATTCAATGAAAGTTTTTACTTACAATGACTACATAATAAAAATAGAACAGTTACCGACTGCATGTATTTATACAAAAAGGAACTGTGTGCCCACATGCCCATAGTTTGCACGCAACATAGTTCCTTCAGGCACAGATACGTGTAAATGAACATCAGAGGTTATCGCTTTTAGTGAAAAATGTAACCAGATTTGCGCTGAAATTTCAAGCGCTCTCTAAATCTCAAGGACTTACTTTAGTTCCCACAGTTTACTTACCTACAACTGGACGTATTTCTACCAAACAGAACTATGTGCATTAACACATAGGCCCCAAAACTCATAAGAATATATGCATAGCATAACAGGGCTCATGTCTTAATGCAAATAGTTCTGTTTGGCAGAAATACATTCAGCTGAGCATGCTTACTCTAGGCATGCTCAAAGGTTTTAAAATTGGCTTATCCGTATAGCCAACGAATGCATTTAAAGAAGTGTTACGTAGGAAAAGCGCCAGAACCACCTGGCCACCAGAAGGCTAGAACCACCACAACCACAGTGCCATCAATGTAGAGCAAACATCATTTTCTACGACTCTTAAACCTAAAGAATCCCATGAAATTTCTAGTTTTTTAAGATCCAAGTAACAGCCTAACAGTACGTATTCGGCTCATCGTGTCTGGATTCTGGCCAAAGTCTAGTGGTGAAGGGCTGAAAAGTCTTACCTCACAATGAGTCGTGCACACTGAGAGCTTCTTGAGAGAAAGCAAAGTTATTCTAAATAACCATTAGCTTAAAACTTGGGCTTAGCTAGTTTCAGTAACAGGTCATAACAGGTGCTTCCAAGCTTCTGATCTGAACATGGACGCTTTATTGGTTCAGTTGATATTGATAACAACATCAACATCAACAACTTGATGACGACTGGCACAATGCACATTTGCCAATTTTCTAGTTGCGCCAGTTCTAAACAATGCGGGAAATTTGAAGAAAGACCTGCATCTACTGCATCCTCTACAATATAAAATTAAAATAATTAATATAACTTACCTTATTATCTACTCATGAGGAATTAATAATGAATAATAATCATTCACTCTCGGGTGTTCCGTGTGCGAGATCCGTACGCTCTACCGCTCTCCGTGCTGCTATTGGCTGAGCGTCATTCTGTGACGTCACGCGTACGGATATTTTAAGTTATTTGCAAAGCAAATAACTTTTTACAGGGAAACTTTTGAAAGTTCTAATTGCGAAATGGCACAATGGGAATCCATTACGCGTCGATTCATATATGGTGTTAAAGGGTTTTGTTGAGCCGTTAAAGAGCTTTGCCCGCTTAACTGAACATTTTGGCCCAAAAAATGCGATATTAAGTTGATTTTTGTATTTATACACTCTGACGAGGCCAGTATTTTACGTGTACATCTGACGCCTTCAATATTACGTGATACATCTAATCATACTTTTAGCTCTGTATTGTTGCTTGTCTGTCGGTTTTAAGGTTTTTTTTTTCTTTATTGCCGTCCGCGCCTCTATCGAGCGCTATAATGTAATTTTTGACGCTGAATCCGAATTTCAACATAGCGTATCAAAAATTCAGACTGCTAATTTGCCGAATTTGGCAAAATTGACTTTCTTGGTGGACTATGGCCTGTTATTCTTTTATTATTTGTTTATTTTTATTCCTTAGTTTGTAATCTGAGACAAATGAATCAGAATCAATTGAATTTATTTCGAAATAAATCATTGTCACAATCTTTGTCACTAGAATGAGGTGTAAACATGTCGCGATGGTAATGCTCTCTACTAGAGTGCTAAATTTACATTGAGGCAAGTAGATAATTTACATCTAATAGGTTCCTGTCCAGGTGACAAGGAACACTAATTCATATAAAATAAATGTATTTATTGTGACACAGTGAAGTTTTCAAAGACTCTGGATGATCTTAATACTTTGTTGTGTCAAATCAAGTGGGAGTGATTTGGCGGTTTGAAGTTTGCGGCTCCAAAATCTTTGTTCATGGACAAAGCTACCTAAAATTCTATTCTTGCATGTATTTGGCACATCGTTACTTACTTTACTTACAACTTATTCATTGAGACATCAGAAAGTGTCCCATGAAAATCAGAAATTCTGAGTTATCATGACAAACACCCCACAGAAAATTTTACCTCCTGCTATCATGGATGGCAACTAATGTCTTTCATGTAAAGCAGAACAGCGGTTAACAGCAGAGGAAGAACATTTTGACAAAAGCGGATGTAGACACTTCGAAAGGGGGAGGGGGGGGGGCTTTCCCCTGAAAATTTTCGAAACAACAAAGAGTCTAAAATGCAGTTTGAGCCAACTTCGTCATGAACCATTAGTAAATATATGCGTCTCTCCTTCCTCTTTCCTCCGTTCCTTCTATCTTTCTTCCTCCTTTTTTTGTGCAAAACTGGGGGGGGGGGGGGGGGGCGCATGCCCTGTATGCCTGCCCCGCTTCTTGAATCCGCCAATGGATTTTGATGATCTTCAGCCGGTTAATGAAACTGAAAGTGACATTTCTCTAACCTATCAACTCCATCAAGTTGAACAATTGCCTCAGTCTTCTCTGCCGGCCAACGTTGAAAGGGAAGGACCATCGGATTCACAGAAGAGCAAATGAGAATGAATTGAAAAGGATCAGTGCATAAAGCAGTTATTGTTTCTGAAAAATCTCAAATTGGATTATTGTTATCAACACTCTGTTTTAGATTTTCTTTGCTTTTAAATTTTAATGGTTTTTTTGATGACTGAGAAATTGAATGTGTGTAAGGACCCGTTTGTACGTGCCTATTTGTGTGGAAAGAATAATTTAAACACAAACGATGGAATCCAGAAGCTTATAAGAATACTAGGGGGCTACGCCCCCTGGCCGCTACGCGGCCCAACCCCCTGAAGGCGCTCCGCGCCATCAATGGGCCGCTTCGTGGCCCTATTTTTACCCTCCTATCAGTGTTAGTTTTATTTTTCCCCTAAACAATTACGATATGAGGTATACTTTAATTTTAAACTTTACTTAAAATTACTTAAAAATTAAAAGGACGCGTTTTGGAATGACTGCTTGATGAAATATTGCAGTAAAACAATGAACAATGATAGTCAGGTAATAATTAAGATTTCATGAGTCGGGGATGGAACCTACACCGAGTTCAAAGTGGACGCATTCGACACCTTAGACGACTCGGTCACTGCTCTACAAGAGGGTTTTGGTGCGAATCTTGTGTAGATAAGTGTAGAGCTTATGCGCAGGCTACACAGCCACTGCGCAACCTCCTCGACCACTGCGCATCCTCCCGCGCATAGCGGTAGCAGTACCGAAGCATTCTATAAACTCACTCTTTTTTATAACGTGATTTTAAAAAAACCTGGGTCCTTTTTCCAAAATCTGATTACAGCGGGCTCATCTAGGGCCTATTACCTGTCAATGTACGCAAAAATCATGAAAATCGGCCCGGTAGAACGCTGGAACTAAGCGTTACCAGTTTCGCAAAATTAGGAGGTCTTGGAGCTTATAGTATAGAAGATACTAAAGGCGCTCCGCGCCATCAATGGGCCGCTTCGCGGCCCTATTGTCACCCTCCTATCAGTGTTAGTTTTATTTTTCCCCTAAAAAATTACGATATGAGGTATACTTTAATTTTAAACTTTACTTAAAATTACTTAAAAATTAAAAGGACGCGTTTTGGAATGACTGCTTGATGAAATATTGCAGTAAAACAATGAACAATTTTAGTCAGGTAATAATTAAAATCTCATAAATCGGAGATTGAACCCACACCGAGTTAACAGTGGATGCATCCGACGACTTAGACGACTTGGCCACCGCCCGTCATGAGGTCTCCGGCGCGAATCTTGTGTAGATAAGTGTAGAGCTGATGCGCAGGCTACACAGCTACTGCGCAACCTCCTCGACCACTGCGCATCCTCCCGCGCATAGCGGTAGCAGTACCGGAGCATTCTGTAAACTCACTCACTTTTATAACGTGATTTTAAAAAAAACCTGGGTCCTTTTTCCAAAATCTGATTACAGCGGGCTCATCTAGGGCCTCTTACTTGTCGATTTACGCAAAAATCATGGAAATCGGCCCGGTAGAACGCTCAAACGAACTATGACAAAAAGTATAAATTAACATTGTTTAAATGGGAGAATTCGCAACTTTACCACGTAATATAAAAAAACCTGGGCCGTATTTTGAAAATCTGAAAAGAGTTGGCTTATCTAGAGACAATTGCCCGTCGATAGCCGCAAAAATCATGAAAATCGGCCCGGTAGAACGCTGGAACTAAGCGTTACCAGTTTCGCAAAATTAGGAGGTCTCGGAGCTTATAGTATAGATACTGAAAACTTAGTCCTTGGGTTGTGGGACACTGCGTAAAAAAAGAAAGTAACATCTGCCGGACCTCTTGAGTAGTGTGGAAGCAAGTCCTCAAAATGATACATTTGTTGCTTAATGTATAAGTTACCGTTGCATTAATGTCAATCTATTCCTTCAGTTAAGAACTTGAATCTTTCCCAATTAATTGCAATGTATTGAACTACTTATTTCACTGCGAACTTAACACAAAGACTGTTGGTGCCATGTATTATGTAAGATATAGAGCTGAATAAACAACCACCATCTTCAGGTTGATGAATGATTTTACAGTATTTGATTGAGTTCCACGAGAATTAATAGTTAGAATATCCATGACTACCCTAGGAAACCACGATAAATACAAGAACTAGAGTTCAGAAATTGGAGGTAATAACTGACCCAAAACATTCAAAAAGTTGTTATTTTCATCAGCTGCTCGATTTAAAAAAAAACCAAAGTAAAAGTCGTCGTGGGGGGGGGGGGGGGTGTGAATAAATATGTGAGCAGTGAGCGTAGGTGACACAGAATGAATGCAATCTGCGATGTGCGATCCGGTCGAACGGTTAGAAAATAGCCATGGAAAGATAATGAAGCTCAAAAATTTTCTTTTCTTCTTCTTCTAACTTCTGACTCGGGCCGTGACCCCGTTTGTCTAGCCTTTAAATTAGTAAAATATGATGGCGATGAGAGAGATCACTTAATACTCCCGGGATGAAAGGCAGCTCTGTGCCCATCTCTTGGGCGGTCGTCCAGGTTGCCTTTGGCTATGAGGTCGTCCTACCATACAAATCTGGGCAAGCCTTTCCCCGTCCATCCTCTCAACATGTTCCGACCACATTTTCCGGCGCATCGTGGTCCATTTGGCAATATCTTGAATTTGGCACTCTTCACGAATTGACTCGTTGATATGCCTGTCTCGGAGTGTAAAGCCTGCTATTTTCCTCAGGACTTTCATTTCTACGGCCCAAAAACTGTTGTTTAGTGTGCTTCGTGTCTGCCCGGGTCGCCGCAGCGTAAGTCAGCACAGGTCTTACAATCGTTTTATGAACTCTAACTTTGCTCTCTTTAGCCATGTACTTATCCCTCCACACCATTTCATTTAGGCAAAAACTTTCATCAGCTGATAATCGTATGAAACATAGAAAGGCCCGCACTGTTGCCGTTCATGGCATAGAACAGCGAGAATCAAGCGCCAATCACGCGCGTAGCTCGCGGTGTCCGACGGCCATCCGGCAACGGCCGAGACAGGAAATATACCCGCATTGCTACGTCTCTCTTTCCATCACACACGGGCTTACGGGAATATCCGCGACTTCCGACCGCGGTTACTCGCGAACGGACGGGCGGATCGAGAAAAGCGAGCTTATTGCACCCCTCGGGATCAGTACCCTAGGGTGCGTCAAAAAAAATGAAAGTCTGAAATGTTCCGCTCCCCAGGCGGCAATCGATGACGTTTGGTAAAAAAACATGTTTGCCAAAATTTGGGCCAATATCAACCATTTTAAATGGTGCCAAAGGTCAATTTTGTAATGACATTATGATATTTTGGTTTAGACCTCGATTTCGCACAAAAAACTCGATTTTACGCTGAAATCGTGCGTTTACGAGAAAAATGCCAAAGAACTCGACTTGTAGAGGATGAAATTTTACACTAGGAAGACGTCTTGTAACCGATAAAAATCAAATTGAACTAGAAAAACTCAACTCGGTATTTATTTTTTTGGTTCTCAGAATTTCCGAGGTCTTAGAAAGTAGAGGTGTAAAAGACTCATTTTTCACGAAAATAAGTCGAAAGAGGGTGTAAATGAACTGTAGGTAAGTGTTGAGGATGCAAATGTCATCAGAACTTCCTCAGTTTCAAAAAAAGTTCCAACAATTTTGCACAATCCTCCAAAAAGTGCACGGCTCGAGAAGCAGGATCGTGCTATAATAGTAAGGGGAAAGAGCGGTTTGACCGGGAAAAATTGCGTAACAAACTTTCCCAATGTAATCGTCATCAGTAGGTCCCCCTGAACAACTTCCTAAAAGTTAAAAATGGCCCGACCCCGGAATACCCCTCAAAAAAGTTAAAATTGAAAATGGCGGCCGTAATAAGAGGGTCCGGGAAATCGGTATTTTAAAATGCTCATTCTGTCTCATCATGTGAGGTATCATTTCCTATGTAATTTTGGTCGCAGATTTCATAAATGAATTCCGCAAGGCCCCTTCTAAGCTTACGTTTCTCTCGGTAGTCGTATGTTTCCTTTATTTTTCTTTATTAAATACATTTATAACATCAAATTTAAGTTTCTTGGCCATAAATACATGAAAATAAAGACAATTCACTTTCCTTGTTCCTTCGGTGAATATTTAAAAAAAAATGCAACCTCCTGCCTTTCACATTTGGCCGCCACCTTTGATTTAGAGCGCCCCCTTTGGCCAGGGGGCCTTGTGGAATTCATTTATGAAATCTGCGACCAAAATTACATAGGAAATGATACCTCACATGATGAGACAGAATGAGCATTTTAAAATACCGATTTCCCGGACCCTCTTATTACGGCCGCCATTTTCAATTTTAACTTTTTTGAGGGGTATTCCGGGGTCGGGCCATTTTTAACTTTTAGGAAGTTGTTCAGGGGGACCTACTGATGACGATTACATTGGGAAAGTTTGTTACGCAATTTTTCCCGGTCAAACCGCTCTTTCCCCTTACTATTATAGCACGATCCTGCTTCTCGAGCCGTGCACTTTTTGGAGGATTGTGCAAAATTGTTGGAACTTTTTTTGAAACTGAGGAAGTTATGATGACATTTGCATCCTCAACACTTACCTACAGTTCATTTACACCCTCTTTCGACTTATTTTCGTGAAAAATGAGTCTTTTACACCTCTACTTTCTAAGACCTCGGAAATTCTGAGAACCAAAAAAATAAATACCGAGTTGAGTTTTTCTAGTTCAATTTGATTTTTATCGGTTACAAGACGTCTGCCTAGTGTAAAATTTCATCCTCTACAAGTCGAGTTCTTTGGCATTTTTCTCGTAAACGCACGATTTCAGCGTAAAATCGAGTTTTTTGTGCGAAATCGAGGTCTAAACCAAAATATCATAATGTCATTACAAAATTGACCTTTGGCACCATTTAAAATGGTTGATATTGGCCCAAATTTTGGCAAACATGTTTTTTTACCAAACGTCATCGATTGCCGCCTGGGGAGCGGAACATTTCAGACTTTCATTTTTTTTGACGCACCCTACAGTACCCGGCAAACGACTAAGTTAGCACCGATTCCGACCAGTGGGAGCGGGGAGGCGAGCGTGATGGATGAGTGAGTGAGTGAGTGAGGGAGCGAGCGAGCGAGCGAGCGAGTCAGTGACCAATGTATTTCCCTTTTATTAGTTAGAATAGAATTTCATACTAACTTAATAATCTACCTTTTACGATCTTTACAGTTAGCCAGAAGCTCGATTTCCTGGCGCAACTGCTGTGCCGCACTATCATGATAGAGCGCTTCAGAGAATGTGCCCTTCTGACATGTTAGACACAGATTGTAACAGTCAATTTTTCAACTTTACTTTCGTTGATTCTGACTCATTCGTCCCAAATTTCAAACTAAGGAATAAAAAAGTAAACAAATAACAATGGAATAGTGGTCCAAAACTGCCAAAAAACAATTCTACACAATTTCGGCAACATTGCAATGTGGTCAACTCCTTATTTTTGAACTCAGTGAATGTATTTCATTTTAAATTTCCACCAATTTCACATCATTTGTCAATAAATCTTTCGTCAGATGGAAGAAAAAAAAGTAATGGTCACAAATCGCTAAAAATGCCAATTTTCGCTCATTTTCCAAAGTTTGGCACCCTCAAGTGCATTTAATTTTGCATCTAGCAAAAATATGCTTAGAAGCAATTTTATAGGAAAGGACCCCGCACACTCCTTTTGAGGGTGTGTACTACGATCGATTTTTAATTTTTTTATTGTTTTAAATTCGTCTGAGGATGCTGATCCAAAGTCATCATTGCGCCAACTTTCCACGAGGCACCGTTTTCGCACTATCCTCGGAAAATGTTTCGATTATTCCTTGCCTAAATGAAGGTAGTGCAGTACTTGAGTATGATTCGGGTCGGATGGGTGAGTATAAATTACATGAACAGGAAAACCGATTATCAGCCGAGTGACAGTCTCATCTCAGATTCCACATGCCTTCTCTTTTCACCGTCCACGTCAGTTTCTCTCTCTCTCCCTCTCTATTGACCTTGCAAGACACACAGGCACTGCGTATAGATTTTAGCCGCCCAGTCCCGGAAATTACCGAAACTACAATCGGGGATTGTGCTAAAACGGTGCCTTGTTGAAAGTTGGTGCAATGATTACTTTTAATCAACATCTAGAGAAGAATGTAAAACTATTAAAAAAATTAAAAATCGATCACGGTACACATCCCCATCAGGAGGAGTGCGCTAGGTCCTATAGCAGGCTTTAATTTTGAAAATAGCTCTTTTTGTTTTCTGATCTGCTCTTTGCAAGTCACCGGCCTTAATCTGCCAAAAAAGCCAATTTTAGGTCATTTTTGCCAGGTAACTTGCTGGTTCGAATTTTTTGGCGCCAAGTTGAATTCGATTTAGTGTCAAAAATTATACAGGAATCACTGAACACATAGCTACCCGCAATTTTTGCAGACTCTGTTCCCTATTTGCCTAGACTGAGTATATTTTAGTGAATCTGCTAGCAAGGAGTTCAAATGAACAAACATGATATAAGCTAATCTCTCGCAAGTTGAAACTAATTCTCTTCAAGACTTCAACTGCATGCCTTGTAAAACTTAATTAACTATATGCATAATAATGTCAATAAAAATGTGTAGCAGCTTAACAGTTCATTTCTTCCTGCCGAAGCGCACTACCATGGATTTTAAATTTGTTTATTTACCCGGTTTCAGGTAGTTTCAACCAACGGTGATACTCATCTTGGAGGTGAGGACTTTGACCAACGTGTAATGGATCACTTCATCAAACTGCACAAGAAGAAGAAAGGCAAGGATGTTCGCAAAGATAACCGGGCTGTTCAGAAGTTGCGTCGTGAAGTTGAGAAAGCTAAACGAGCCTTGTCATCTGCGCACCAAGTCAGAATAGAAATTGAAAGCTTTTTTGATGGTGAAGACTTCTCTGAAACTCTGACCCGTGCTAAATTTGAGGAATTAAACTTGGTGAGATATTCTTTTAGAGATGTGTCTTCTTGACATACAGGGTGTCCAGAAGTTAGTGTACTTGACTCTCAGGATCGATTTTTCGGCTCAAAAGATGACTTTTTTTTATCCTATACACACATTCCCACAAATGCTTGATAAGTGAGCTATGCGTTTCTTTTGCTATACTATATGCTTGTTTATAGTCCTTGCAGTAAAAATTGCCCATCCAGCAAAGAGCTCGAAAATTTGAAACTTTCATAGCTCTTTTGATGCGTTTCCGGAAAATTTTTGTGCTCTTTCACACCGTGAAAGCTGTTTTTTCAAATATTATCTACCAAAAAAGTTATCGCATTTTTCAAATTCGGGAAAGCTCGTAACGTCACTTTCCGGAGACGTACGTCCTTGAAAACACGAAAAATGAAGAGAATGCTGCAAAATACTACCTCCATGTAGTTTCAGCTTCTTATGACAAAGTAATGAGGAGTTACATCACTTTGGAAGATAAAAAAGGCTTCTTTGGGAGGAAGCGTATGGCTCACCTATGAAGCCTTTTTGAGCGTAAGTGTATACTAAGGAAAGGTCCTATTTTGAGCCTAAAAATCGGTCCTGAATCGGTACATCAACTCCTGGACACCCTTTATATGGTTGCCCTGGGCTAACACACAGCTTTGAGAGTTTTGAAAAATGATTAGAAATGCGTGCAGAGAAGTTATGTTCCATTTCTTTCCAAAAATAGTGCACAAAGCGCTGGTTGGCTGAAATTTTGGGAAATTTTTTAAATTTTCCAATGGCGTCACAAAAGAACCTCATGCCACCTCAAAATCGATCGGCGCACAGTGGGACGAAATGGGTAAAACCTCAGAGATGGGGTGTTCTCATATTTTGCATAAAGATGTGATGGAATGTATTCCTAAGGATCCATATTATATGAATCTAGTGCTGGTTTTATGATTTTGTCAAATGCTTTTGCCTCCTGGTTTCCTGAAGTTGACATTTTCTGTAACGGCCGATTTTGCTCTGTTTTCTAAGGACGGTTTCCATACCTGCCTTTTCGAGTGGCAATAATTGATATGAATGCTTGGATCTTATTTTAGAGTGTAAGAAGAACACATTCCACTATTTGAAAGTTAAAACTCAATTCTTCACGTTGTTATGTCTGATCAAAGATGACCCTTCCGAAAATAAGAAAATAAAAGTTTGAATAGACTTTTATAAATTTCGCCGCATTTCGCCGTCCAATCATGCGTAAGGCGTGTACTGGTGATCCCTCAGGATGAGGAATCCGTTATATTTAGCTGCCGCCAGTTGCCGCTTTGAGAGTTACATCGATTTTTGTCCGGAAAAGTGAGGACGGAATTTGCTGTTTCTCTACATGTTGCTGAATTATCTTGGCGTCTTAATACACTCAGCCGGATTTTCATTTTGAAACTTGATGCTCTTACAGTAATTTCATCGTAAAATTCAATTTTGACAGTAATTTTGCCCATTTTTTGGCCAAAATTAATCATTTGAGAGGTTTGCGAACTTGCGATGGCGGCGGGGAAACAGAGCTGTTTTTCTTAATACAGGGTTATTCAAAAGTTACGCACCACTGGCCATAACTTTAGTTCTAATTATGATATCGATTTGCGGTTTGTGGCGTCCTTCCTCATATTGAGGGGGAAACTTTTTGAGGTACTTTTCAGTTCTTCACCCCCCCCCAGGGGGAGGGGGGGCGGGGGGCAACTCAAAAATTTCAAATGGCAACCCCCATCATGTGATACATCGTTAGAAAGAGCATGAAAAAAGAAAATTTTTGGCGCAAACCGGAAGTCGATCTGACCCCCCTGTCAAAAGTTAGGGGGGTCCAAAGGTTATTTAGGGGGTCCGTACCTTCATTTTTTAGAGTAGCTTCGGCGGCTCTTGGACATACCGTTTCTCTTTTCAAAGAGTCCTCGAATACTCCAAGTCTGATACCGAAGTCTTTATATTGCCCCCGGGCCACCACAGCCCCCCCGTAGGGGGGGATGGGCCTGTTACAATGAAACATTGCATTAAAATGCGAAAAGTCACAGAAGAGCTTCAAACTTAGTATCAAATCCGAGTGGACCTTCTTGCCAATGTTAACGCAAACGCAGCCTGCGACTTTAACGTGAGTTTTCAAAACTCTTAGCCCCTGCCCCCCCCCTCATTTTTGGTTGCAGAGCGGGTAAAAACCGGGAAATTCACTACAAATAATGCCCGAAACTAATGTCCAACTTGAGGAGGACCCTTGAAACGTTGCGATCAGTCGGAGCATTGAAATACAAGGACTGCCACCCCCTTAAAGTACGGAAACATCCAAAACACCCCCGCTGCCCCCCTCATTTTTCGTTGCGGAGCGGGTAAAAACCGGGAAAATCGCCAGAAATGATGCCCGAAACCACTGTAGAACGTGACGAGAACCCTTGAAACGTTGCGCTCAGTCGGAGAACTGCAACACAGGAACTGCCGCCCACTTTAAGGACGGAAACACCCATAAAACCCCCGCTGCCCCCCTCTTTTTTCGTTGCAGAGCTGGTAAGAACCGGGGCATCATTTCTAGCGATTTTCCCGGTTTTTACCCGCTCCGCAACGAAAAATGAGGGGGGCAGCGGGGGTGTTTTGGATGTTTCCGTACTTTAAGGGGGTGGCAGTCCTTGTATTTCAATGCTCCGACTGATCGCAACGTTTCAAGGGTCCTCCTCAAGTTGGACATTAGTTTCGGGCATTATTTGTAGTGAATTTCCCGGTTTTTACCCGCTCTGCAACCAAAAATGAGGGGGGGGGGCAGGGGGTTAAGAGTTTTGAAAACTACGGACCCCCTAAATAACCTTTGGACCCCCCTAACTTTTGACAGGGGGGTCAGATCGACTTCCGGTTTGCGCCAAAAATTTTCTTTTTTCATGCTCTTTCCAACGATGTATCACATGATGGGGGTTGCCATTTGAAATTTTTGAGTTGCCCCCCGGCCCCCCTCCCCCTGGGGGGGTGAAGAACTGAAAAGTACCTCAAAAAGTTTCCCCCTCGATATGAGGAAGGACGCCGCAAACCGCAAATCGATATCATAATTAGAACTAAAGTTATGGTCAGTGGTGCGTAACTGTTGAATAACCCTGTATCTAATATGTTTATTTGGCATTTTAAGGAAAAAATCAAAATGTTGAATGTTCTATCAATACCTTTGAATGAAATTATCATAATAGAAGTTTCACCCCCTGACCACTTTGCAGCCCATCCTCCCGAAGCGCTTGGCGCTTCAGGCGTGGTATAGATAAAATCCTATACAAAGCGATGGAAGTGTCCCAACTGATTCTGAGGTATCGTGATTTGTGATATGAGATGGACGGATTTACCGTGCAATTTAATCTTGTTGACAGGGTTGATCGCGATGGTGATAGCGATGATGTCGTAACTTAAAGCGGTTATAGCTTTTATGCCCTGCAATGGCTATGTATAAACTTAAAATTGTGTATAAAGTCTTAAGCCCCCCCCACCCCCAAAAAAAATAAAACCTTTTATATTCATATCTCTCTATGAATATTTTAAATTATAGGTTCGAAATTGAGGACACCGCACCAAGAACAACCTATAGGCGTATAGGTCGTTATTACGCCCATCTGCTTCTCAACTTCTACGTACCCTGGACTATGCTGTGGTAGCGATAGAATATAGATAGGTAACGGCTCGAGGTCGAAAAACCTTTTTTTTCCGAGTTAAGTCAGGCCTCTGCATCGATGGGTGCAAGAACGACCTATATGCGCGGCCTTATCATTCTCGGTTCGCGGGCATCGGCGCGGCGATAGTAGAATTACTTTATTTTTTGATCTCATTTATAAAGATTTGTTTTTATTTCAGAAAAACGAGCTATTGAAATAATTTATTCTCCTCTTAAACTATCCATTCCTCCAAAAATGTATACTTCGCATATTGCCACCAAAATGACTGTTGGGCGCAATATGGGCCTATAAACTTAAGGGCCCATAAGGTGCTGGTTACCCCTTTCTTTACTCACTATCGATATTCTTTCATTTTGCGTTAATCATGGGTGATTAAAATGATTTATACTTCATATTGCCACCAAAATGATTGTTGGGCGTAATAATGGCCTATAAACCGCTTTTTTAAATTAAATATATTAGAGTGTAAACCCAAAATGGATCGCAAAATCTACTCGGCATCCTTCAATAGAAGGGTTAGGTCACCCAAAAACACCAAAACAGGGTACCTACATAGAAAAGTCTACGCAGTACATCAAAAACAAAACTTCAAATGCGTTTTTCTCAAAACGCGGTTTCCAGTTATAGGCTGTTCTTGGTGTGTTGTCCTCAATTGTTTCTTGGAATCATATTAAACTGGAATTTTTCATTTGTCTCAGAAGGTAACGGTAAAACCATATTTTTTTTCATAATGGATAGAAATATGAGCATTCATTACACTGAGAGACCACATAGTGTCGATAAAAATTGCTTACTTTTGTCCTTTGATCGAGCAATTGAAATATTCACAATCAAATTTTTATTCCTCAATGAAAATATCACAGGAAATCAATAGTTGAAACATGAAATGTCAATGGGAACAGATAAAATCTCTGCGTATATTTTCATTGTGCATTCCGATCGATTTTTTAATAAAATCCTTCAAAATCACGTATGCATGTAAAGAAAATAACAAAAGCAAGCTCAAAAATTGGCTTTAAGATGAACGTATGATCGTGCATCAACGATTTAACATGTATTTTTTTACCAGAACGAGTTAATTCCATTTGAGTAAATTTTCTTTTCACATTTCTACCAGAAGTTTAAAAATAACCAAAGTAGTGTAATTACGTTGACATACAAACAATTCTAATGTCAAAAATGAATTCTACGTTCAAAATATCATAACTTCACAAAGTTTCAACACAAAATTCCGACAAGAACAAGTAAAATTTATCTTTTAGCAACTTATCTTTTTATGTTTCCGTCGAAAGTTTGAAAACCCCCAAAAATCGTCCGTTTGTTTTAACATATCAAGAAAAGTAAGGTCAGTAATAAATTCTTTGATCAAAATACTTCAAGCCTGTGAAGTTTCAACACGAAATGCCCACAGAATCGAGTAAAATTTATCTTTGAGTAACTTATCTTTTCACTTTCTACTGAAAGTTAGAAAGAACTCCCAAAATTATGTATTTCCGTTAATAAATTAAGCAAAGTAAGGTCAAAAATGAATTCTACAATCGAAATACCATAAGATGCCCAAGTTTGCAAAACTTGTTTCATCACGAAATTCGCATTGGAATGAGTGGAATAGTCGAAACAAGTTGGGGAGCAAGGCGATGACTGGGCATTCCCATGCTGCGCTCCACCGTGCGGCGTTTGGCCAAAATGTAGTTAATGAAAATCCACTAGGCCCGTCTCTCAACGTTTTTGCCAATGCCCTGTGGAAAAGGGTAAAATTGACCCCAGTTCTGTCACCTTTTTCGGGGTACCTAACAACATGAATGACTGTGCGACGCGCCGTGCGCATATCATAGGTTTGTTTGCCTCTCCTCTATTGTAGTCTGCCGTGGTATGGTGGACAGGGCTGACAACTTGCCCTCCACAGGTTCCGGGTTGGAATCCCGGCTTGGCTTCTTTTTTTTCCCATGGTTCCTCCAATGCTTTCTTTACCTCTCTCATCTGAATCTGTTAATTGATTTTATATGTGAATCATTAAATACAAAAAGGGCACATGTCCAGAAAACCAAATTGTTCAGGAGACACAAAAAACTGTTTATTTCGTGGTAGATAATTTTTGGAAAGTCGTTAGGTTTAAAAAAACGGGCGCTCCGCTTCGCCCCGCGCGGGTTTGTTTTAAACATTACGACTTTCCAAAAAATATCTACCACAAAATAAACAGTTTTTTGTGTCTCCTGAACAATTTGGTTTTCTGGACATGTGCCCTTTTCGTATTTAGTGATTCATGTGTTATATATATATTTTTTTTTTACTATTATCATGAATATGTCATTTTTTATAAGAGTGGTTTTCTTTGTCTTCCTGTAGGTGACAGAACTAGGGTAAACACCCTTTTCCGGGGGGGCTTTGGCAAAAACGTTGAGAGACTTGTCCAATGGATTTTATTGAACTACAATGGGCCAGTTGCAAACTTTTGCTAGAGCCAAAAGAAGAGTCGTTACTCATAGAAAATGTCTCAAAAATCACGATGAGCGCATCGGCTAAGTCTGAAAGGCACTCCTTACTTTACAATTTGCATAAGAAATTTGCGTCTTTTCGAGCTTCCCGCCTCAAAAACGATACCCTGGCTCAGGTGAACATTCCGTCAGAGGAGTCATCCAACCCATCCAACCCCTGCTCACAAGGATACTACGCAGTATTCAACATAGCCGACGCCAATCCGCCAAAACACATGTGACAGGACAATGATTCTAACCACCTCATAACAATCGGCGTTTTTACATTTACATTTTTCTCGTGTTGATAGATATCTGCGTTGATTGACCTGCTCTCCTCATTTTGCGCGCGGAAGCGTCGGCCATGTTCAGCAGGGATTGAATAGAATGACTCCTCTAACGAAATGTTAACCTGTGCTGTAGTATCCTTTTTGAAGTAGGAAGCTTAAAATAACGCAAATTTCTTACCCAGCTTGTGAAGTTATGAGTGCATTTCAGAGTTTGCTGGTGCGCTCATCGTTATTTTTAAGACATTATCTACAAGGAACATTTCTCATTTTTGCTCTAGCAAAAGTTTTCAACAGGCTCATTTGGCCAAACGCTGATCGATTTTAAGGAGGCATGAGTGTAGGGTCTCCTTGTCGGTACGCCTTGAAACACAGAATAACAGTAAATTCTCATAAAAAAATAAAAAAAAAAAGTAAAAAAATAAAAGTAAAAAAATATAAAATAAAATAAAAATTAAATAAAAAAAATAAAATAAAAAAAAATATAAAATATAAAAATAAAATATAAATAAAATATAAAAATAAAGTCTCAGCAAAAAAATATCATGAGTCTATTTCTCAAGTTTCTTTACGAATTCTCGGACTATCAATACGAGCTGCATTAACAGCCCCTGAAATTTGCATCTCCACACCTTATTTCTTGTCTGCCAGGGCCAATAATGTTGATAGGTGAAAAAAAGATCTGACTCATTGATATTTTGACCAAGCGACAAAGTGCAGCGCCTAAAATTTCCTATACGAGGGGCGTTCAATAAGTAAGTATCCCCCCCTCTCTAAAATCCATTATAATGAACCAATTTTAAAAAACTTGGGCTCAAAATCTTCCTTAGGATATTTTGAGTTCAACAAAACAAACCGCAACAAAATCGGACCATGTCCGGCCGAACGCGAGCCGTTTGAACGCGCCGAGGTGCTCGACGCTCCCGCCGAATCCGCGAGGATTTGAAGTCCGCTACAGGAGAAGAGCTTCTCTGCCAAAGCCTCAGTCGTTCATCACTGACGAAAAATCAAAGAAATTTTTGTAGAATAAGAGGCTTATCTCACTTCCCCACATAACCAGCTTGATCCAAGCAAGTCTGATACTGAGACTAAGAGAACAGCTTTTGGATGCCTCGCGCGTGGAAGTCTTTCAGCTGACCGGGGATGAAAGAGTGGACGGCTTGTTTGACCTCTTCCCCTGATTCAACATTAACACCTCCAAGTTCAGATTTCAGGAACGGGAATAAATGGTGGTCTGGTTTGCCATTTATTATCGTATCTGAAATCTGAACTTGGAGGTGGAGGTTAATGTTGAATCAGGGGAAGAGGTCAAACAAGCCGTCCACTCTTTCATCCCCGGTCAGCTGAAAGACTTCCACGCGCGAGGCATCCAAAAGCTGTCCTCTTAGTCTCAGTATCAGACTTGCTTGGATCGAGCTGGTTATGTGGAGAAGTGAGGTAAGCCTCTTATTCAAAAAAATTTCTTTGATTTTTCGTCAGTGATGAACGACTGAGGCTTTGGCAGAGAAGCTCTTCTCCTGTAGCGGACTTCAAATCCTCGCGGATTCGGCGGGAGCGTCGAGCACCTCGGCGCGTTCAAACGGCTCGCGTTCGGCCGGACATGGTCCGATTTTGTTGCGGTTTGTTTTGTTGAACTGAAAATATCCTTAGGAAGATTTTGAGCCCAAGTTTTTTAAAATTGGTTCATTATAATGGATTTTAGAGAGGGGGGGATACTTACTTATTGAACGCCCCTCGTATATCCAGTAGCACGTTGAATTCTCTTGTGCCTGAAAATATATTTAAGTACTTGCATTCATGAAATTTCTTGTCAGGAATTGGCCCCAATGACATTTTGTATCGTCAATGCGCTTTACCGGTAAATTTGCATCTACAATGCTCTGTTTTAATTACATGCTTCTTAATTGGTAAAAATCAGCCTAGAAAACATAGAGAGTATGAGAAAATGATTATAAAATTCTTATGTATGAGAGATGAATAGCACGTTAGAGCAAAAATATTTTGACCTAATATAGGAAAGGCATATCACATCTTGAAAGCGGGTCATTCCACATCAAATCGATGAAAAAAAAGGCAAAACTGTTCTCCACCTCCTCCATTTCTGATTAAATTTGGTATCCTTGTTATGCTAACTGAGGAACTGACAAATGCAAAGTTTTAGCTTCCTTATGCGACGGGGGCCGAAAATTTGAGTGATCAAAATTGTCCCCAAAATCTCCAAGTTGCGACACTTTTTTACCTTCAAAATTCAATATCTTTTAGCTACAGAGCTCAATTTTTTCTAAATTTGAAGCTCTTGGTATGTTCTACTCGATTTGCGTTGACCAAACTTAATTTTAAAGAAAATTCAAGGGTGCCTTCCCCCTAAATTAAGGGGAGGGGGGGACAAAAGGGGAAGGATGATATCCGCAGATTGTTTTCAAATAGGGTCTTGAAGAATAAGTAACAAAGAGCATCTCCTGAAATATTGAGCTTGGTACGATGATTGGATCAATAACTTTGAGATTTTAAGAGGTCTGTTTTCATGTATCTCTGCTCGCGCTATGTTTGTATTATTCATACAGCAAAAATAAGCAGATTTTCTCTTTTTTTTGAACTTTTGATTTCCTTTCTTCAATGAGGCATAATCAGGAGACCAACTTTGTTACAGTCACAAAATTGTTGCAACCCCTCCCCCCCTTCCCCCAGGGTCTTCTGAGCACCCTTAACGCTTTTTCATATCTTAAAACCAGATTTCCAGTCAGGGAAAACCGGGAAATGTCAAGGAAGAATGCCGAACATGTCAGGGAAAAGTGGTTGAGTTACTATTTTTTTTTTTCAAGATTGCGTCCGTAATTTCGAACAACTATTTTTGCGTTTTCAGGGTTGGAAGGGGCGATTTTGCGGGATTTGTTTTGGTTCTTATTATTTTTAAAAGTGAAAAATTATTAGCTCAAACTTCCCTTCTTCTCATCCATTTCATATGTAACACTCAGTTTTACGCACTATTAATCTCAAATGGAAGTGGTAGCACACCCAGCAAATACTTCTCAAATTTGTTAAGCGTTGCAGAATTTCTTCTCTTAGTCTACGGCAAGTAGAGCATGATGTTAATATGAACTTTGAGGAAATACAACTAAAAAAATTGATCAAAACTTCTTTAATAATGAGCCATTCAAAGATGTAACCTCCTTCAGTTACTATCAATGACGAAAGACTAGGTGAACGCATATAAATTATTCAACATAAAACTTTCATTTTTTCAAGAAAACTATTTCTAATTGTGTCTTTTTCACCATTCCGCATACCTCCAAATGTCAGGGAAATCAGAGAAATGTAAGGGAATTTTATTTTTTAAATTCTGTGGCAACCCTGGCTTAAATACAGAGTGTCTCAGACCACCCGTACCGCAACTTAGGTCTTTCAAATTCGGGGATCGCGGAGTTAACAGGGGAATTGACCCCAAGGAATCCAAAATTCATGGTCCTGAAACCTCCCTGGCTCCCTTGAGAAGGTAAAGGTGGGGGGGCGGGGGTCACGATCCTAAAAGACGGGATTCGATTGTATTAAAATTGGAAAGTACAGAAAAGTTCACTTGCAACTGGCCCCTAAAAATCCAAAATCGGTCCATTTTAGGCCCAAAAATAATTCCTTCCTGAAGGGGACAGTGGCCCCTCCATAATTTCCCTTTGGTCGCTAAATTGACTCAGATTCTCCAGAAAAAGATGGTGCTACAGGTAATTGACCCCACGGAATTCGATTTTTAAGTCCC
This sequence comes from Bemisia tabaci, assembly GCF_918797505.1. Lineage (NCBI taxonomy): Eukaryota > Metazoa > Arthropoda > Insecta > Hemiptera > Aleyrodidae > Bemisia > Bemisia tabaci. Next base: position 32,799,992 of record NC_092794.1, read on the forward strand.
GAAGCCGCCTTATGGAAGTAAATGGGAAAATTCGGTGTTCCCTTCCGTATCGCAAATTGATGGCATCCAATTTGACAAGTGCGACAAATGTAAACTTTAATTGACGCCTGGGAGTTCAAACTGTCTCACTCGACGCCCAAAAGTATTCCTTTGAAGAGGGGGCCGGTGTCCTGTCCACAAATTGCTCATTGGCCGCTAAACTGACGTAGATTCTCTGGAAGAAGATGCCCCTCCGCCCCCAAACTTCTGAAAGGAGGTCAAGGGAGCTCGGAAACCATGAAAGTCGGGTTCCTTGATGTCAGTTTACTAGCATACCATTTTTCTAGAGAATGTACGTCACTTTTACGTCCAATGAGCAATTTGTGGAGGGTAACCGACCTCCTCTTTAAGGGATCATTTTTGGGCCTTAAGTGGACCGATTTTGGATATTTAGGGGTCAATTATAATTATACATATGTGTAATTTTCTGTAATTTTGAATTTTTAATGTTATCAAATCGCAATTCTATTGGGAATCTCAACTTTTAGGATCGTGACCCCTCCCCCCTCCTAGGGGGGCTAGGATTCGGGACCGTGAAATTCGGATCCCTTGGTGTCGGTTCTCTACCTAATCCTGCGGTCCGTTTTCGTGCGACCTGAACCAGCCGAGACAGAGGCCTGGTACAGGTGGTCTGGGACACCCTGTACATGTTAATCTCTAATGATTGCAGTTATTGACATGTTATTCTGACAAAACGTCCTGAAATAGAAGTAGGCAGATTTTTAGACATTCATTCTGCGACCTTGTGGAAACCGGGTTTTTTTTCTGTAGGACACTTACGGGATTGGGGGCTTCAGACAAGGTCTGAACTTGAAAAAACATCACATGTGTTCGCCCAAAATCTTACCTTGAAAACGACTTGCTCCATGGGAAGTTCAGTAATCAACGCCTGCTTAAGATATTAAGAAGTATTTTTGTCACAGATCAGACAGAAGTTAGATCATGCCAATGGCTTTATTAGTATGCTTGGCATTCAACCAATGTTAATGTCAAGCATACATGTATGTTGTTTAGGAGTTGATTTCCCGGCTTCCTGCCGTATGATTCGTTTACCGCTTGAAATTTAGTGGGAAAAGATGATGCATAGTGTTTTAATTCATACCTTGTCCACGAGCTCATAGGCAAGAATTCAATTTACCACGTTAACTGCGAGTTCATCATACACGGGTTTGACAGCAGTAACATTGCCCCCAGTAATCATTTGGAACCTAAGCATTTGCAGCCTTTGTTGGCAAAATTGGGGAACTGAGTGTGAACTGCTGCAAATTCACGTGATGAACCTGACTTGTCACCTCAAATTTTACCCTGAGCAATCCTGACAAAGGTGTCTTATCCCGTTAATAAAACGAAATTGATGTAAGTTTTCGAGCAAAGGCATAGATCAGTAATAACACATGTTCTCATGTTTCATCTTAGCATTAATTTATTAGTTCATCTGTAAAAGCAGAAGATATCAAACATCCGCCATTTTTAGGGATATTGCTTCTTTAGAATCTAGAATCCTGAAGAATGTTGATACTAAGTCACAGATTTCTGGCTAATTTTGCATTAAAGTATGAATAAAAAACCGTGTTTTATCAAAAAGCAGGCAATGTCAGAATTGGTTGAAATAATAAAGATTGAGCTAAATAATTGTCTGATGCTCACTTATCCCTGGAAGGATCGTGTATAGAGCGTATTTTAATCGTGATAAAATGTAACAAGGCCCACTGTATGTAGGACTATGGGAGATGAAACCCTTTTTAACTCTCCCCTATTTTACTAGTCTAATATTGTAATTTGTCCTTTACTCGTCTGGAACTTCCCAAATATTTATTTTTTTTGAAAAATCATCAAAAAACTCAACAGTAATCATAATTTGATCATTATCAATAGCTCTCTCACTCAGTTACATTAGCTAGATAGTTCATAGTTCATTTTATGCTGAAGAAGAAAGTTCCCTGTAAAGACAGTGGATGTGGTCTTTTTTTAAAAGCACTGTATCTCGTTGACACTTGCTTTTTTTTAGTTATTGAAGCTGAGGATTCGTTCTATATGGACGTTAAAACGCACAGCTTTAAAATCTTTGATTGCTATTTTCTCAATATTTAGTAAAGCAACATCCGCTGTTAGCACATATAAGGCTTTCATATAGGTATCTTGGTTTTTCTTTTGTAGGACTTATTTCAGTCAACGCTGAAACCAGTACAGAAAGTCTTGGAAGATGCAGATATGAACAAAAAAGATGTCGATGAGATAGTTCTTGTTGGTGGAAGTACACGTATCCCAAAAGTCCAGCAGTTAGTCAAAGAATATTTCAACTTCAAGGAACCAAGCAGGGGCATTAACCCCGATGAAGCTGTTGCCTACGGAGCTGCAGTTCAAGCTGGCGTACTGTCTGGTGAACAAGACACAGATGCCATTGTTCTTTTGGATGTTAACCCTCTCACACTTGGAATCGAAACTGTTGGTGGTGTCATGACGAAACTAATTCCCCGAAACACCGTAATTCCAACCAAGAAATCTCAGATCTTCTCAACCGCCTCTGACAACCAGCACACAGTAACAATTCAGGTAATTTTTTAGGAAAGAGCCTTTTTGTCAAGACAGGAAGTAGGAAAATGCGCATGGATTCTTACAGAATAGTAAATCTCAATTTTTCTCTCTTTTTTTTCAAATTTTCATATTTTAATGTTGATGAAAAAGTTCAGACTAACTTAACCCTAATGCTTGAATCTGTATGCATGCATAGCAGTTATTCTTGAAAGCATCAGTCGAAATTTCTCTCTTTTTAATACTTTTCAGAAGATAAATGATTGAATAATTTAGAAGTTCCTGTTATCTTAATCAAATTAAATCTTTGAAAGTCGAAAAATGTGTATATCGTTTGTAGACACTCCTATGATAGGAAACTTTAATGAGAAATCGGTATTTTCTGGGTTTGTACAAGTGCAAGTTTTATGCAGTTCAATGCACTGTATTTTTGCCAATTTTGTTGCAGTGTCTGTCCACAGATCAGGAAAACCAGGAATTGTCAGAGAATTTCACTTGTTAAGGGAAATCTAAAAAACGCACTAGTGTATTTCCTTCGGAAAATACACTTAAAAGTCAGGAAATTCTATAATAAAGATGGTAAAGTTGAAGAATCCTTTAATTTGACTGAAAAAGAGTCTGCTATGTTTGTACAATCAAACTGAGCCTCAGTCAATTTCGAAACTCGATGCCCTAAGTTACACTCTGAACAGTGAACAGAGGAATGACTTTCAATGGCGAGTGTCAGTTTAGTGCATTTAATAATTTCTATCTAAAGTATAAAAAAAAGGTCCTCATATTTTTGTCATTTGCAGTGAATTTATGTTCCAACTGTGCAAATTATCTATGTAAAAATTCAGTTAATTTCGATCATTTTGTCCGAGAACCTAGGATAGTCCAAGAACTTTTTCACACCCTGTGATGGGTTTTTGCCACTGATCCAGAACAACTTGAAAAACTGTACCATGATCTTTTATATGAAAATGCGGCAATTTTCTTAACACAGACTTCATCTTGTGTACTCCAGGTTTATGAAGGTGAGCGTCCAATGACCAAGGACAACCACCTGCTAGGCAAATTCGATCTCACCGGTGTACCGCCTGCACCGCGAGGAGTTCCTCACATTGAAGTTACTTTTGAAATCGATGCTAATGGTATCCTACAGGTAAGCTTTCATTACTTTTTTCATCTGAATCTTCTAAGTAATCCCTCCTCCCAATTCTATCCTTTGACAGTCATAATCCTGGTGTGATGAGCAGCAGAAAAAAGTAGAACGTCAGAAATTAAGATCAAGACATAATTTTGAAGTTTCACTTAAACTTAGGTTGTTCATCATTAAATGTTAGTCTTTTTAATAAGATGAATATTCTTCTCATGGATTCATCTGAAAAAAGATGTAAAAAGTGAACTACCGGTCCTTTGAAGAAAAACATGCCCAGCAATTTTAATTCCATTGAAACAAGCATACTTATGAAGGATAAAATTTTTAATTGGCCCTTTATTTATTAATTCTAATGAACTAATCTATTTTCATGATCTAATTGGATACACTTACTATCACTTGTGTTATTAGTCATGCCTACAACAGTGAATAGCCTGTAAAATTCCAAATAAATCATCGCAACAATTTTAGCTAACTTTTAGTGTAGTTTCCGACACTTGCGTTCTCACTCGTGGTATGACCTAGACCTGGGACTGTGTGAAGAGCACCGATCTCGAGTCATAGATCACAAATATATGAGGACTTATATGTAATAATAGGGGATGTCGAGTTTTCTTATTGTGAGGAAATCGCGTTTGAAGTTTTCGAAGCTTTGCTCTTTACCGCCCGTAGAAAGGAGAAGATTCTCATAAAGCTTTTCATGAAGAACAACTCTTCCTGTAAAAAACACACATTTTACGATCTATGTAAGTGAAAAATTGAAGGAATAACAGCGATTTGAAAAAACTGTGACATCCGCTATTTTTACTAAAAACACTTTTTTATCCAGAATTAAAAAAGAACGTTTGCCCTATAAATGGCGGATGTCAGCAACCACTATTGTTACATTTATGTCCTCATATATGTCATTAATTTATGTCATACAGGGTGATCCAAAAGTCCCTTCCACCCCCTCTAACTTTTTACCTAATTGAGATAAAGATTTGAAACTTGGAGGATATTCCTAGGTCAAAGGGAGCTACTTTTTGGCCCCCCTAAAATTTTCAGGGGGGGCCCCCCTTGGGGGGGGGGGGGGGGAAACGGCCTCCAACTTTTAATTTTCAAATGGGAAGACCCCCTTTGTGATAGCTCGTTCGAAAGAGCATAAAAAAAGCAAACTTTTCGCGCAAACCCGAAGTCAATATCTCAAACCGTTTCAAAATGGCGGCCGGTTAAAGTTCAAAATGGCCGAAAATTCACATCGGTTATTTGTCGATGGATTGCGCAAAAATCGGTATGTAGGGGTATTTTGACACGAGAAAAACGAATTTGACGTTAGATTTTCAAAAACACCAAAATTTCCAAAATGGCCGCCGGATCAAGTTCAAAATGACCAAAAATTGATTTTTTTCTAAATCTAAGTTCAAATTTGTTTATCTTATGCCAAAATACTCTCAAATTCCAAGTTTTAGGCAAATCCATCAGGAAAAAACCGAGGTGAAAATTTTCGGCCATTTTAAACTTTAACCGGCGGCCATTTTGGAAATTTTGGTTTTTTTGAAAATCTAACGTCAAATTCGTTTTTCTCGTGTCAAAATACCCGTATATACCGAAAACTACAAAAACCCTCAAATACATTTTTCGGGCAAAAAATCCGGTCGAGGAAATTGACGTGTCACTTCCTTTTAATCAAGTATAAGATAGGCAAAAACCTTTGATGAATTCCCAAGGTCCACTAAGACTAATAATCATCAAAAAGTTCCAAAAACTTACTTGAAAGGAAAAAAATAAAATGAAAAATAAATCCCTTGCCAAAAATAAATAAAAAACCGATTTTGAGATAAATCCCTCGAATGAACTTGAAATCACAAAATCGGTCGAGGATGTCAATTGAAACTTTCCTCCCTTTAACCATGAGCTTCGCAACAAGCGTGACTCGCTTGTACCTTTTCATACACGAGCCGCACGAATTCATCTCTTCCTCTCTCCTCTCCTTCCATCCATGGACAGAGGTCCAAAATTTTTCGGATTTACTGACGCGACCGGCTGCGGCTCGATGCTCTCAGTGAATCGGTGCCTTCTTATTATCCCTGATGTCGGCTTCAAGTTGGTTGCAGTTTCACCAGTCGACCCATTTTTCCATAACCACATGTTAGACTTTTTCGAAACATGATTCATCTGAAACATGGATTTTTTTTAAGGGAGCTTACCATTTGCTTTGGACGGTAGGTAGGTTGTAAGTAATAATTGTTCTTATACTCTATCAGTTAAGTATAGAATACATCTGTACCATTGGACGACATTTCAACAGACACGTTAGGTCCGGACAAGTGAGGGGATTTCTGAATCGCAAAATTATTAGTGGAATTGTTATAGTGGAGGAGTTGAGTCCCTTCATGGAATGAGCCCCACTTAAGTCGACAGGTTGTACGTGTTTCTCTCTGACTAATGTGTAATCTTAGTAATCCACCCATGTTTACGCACCGAGCCGCAGCCGGTCGCGTCAGTAAATCCGAAAAATTTTGGACCTCTGTCCATGGATGGAAGGAGAGGAGAGAAGAAGAGATGAATTCGTGCGGCTCGTGTATGAAAAGGTACAAGCGAGTCACGCTTGTTGCGGAGCTCATGGTTGAAGGGAGGAAAGTTTCAATTGACATCCTCGACCGATTTTGTGATTTCAAGTTCATTCGAGGGATTTATCTCAAAATCGGTTTTTTATTTATTTTTGGCAAGGGATTTATTTTTTATTTTATTTTTTTCCTTTCGAGTAAGTTTTTGGAACTTTTTGATGATTATTAGTCTTAGTGGACCTTGGGAATTCATCAAAGGTTTTTGCCTATCTTGTACTTGATTAAAAGGAAGTGACACGTCAATTTCCTCGACCGGATTTTTTGCCTGAAAAATGTTTTTGAGGGTTTTTGTAGTTTATATCAGATCGTTTTTGGGTGAATAAGTACCTAAAGGTCTGGCTATACGAAGAGCTAGCAAAACCGAAGCATTCGGAACGAAAGTAGAGCGCTACTGGTGAAGAAAAGTGAAAGTGAAAACTAGGGTTTCGGCGTTAGCCGCGAGAGAGCGCACTAATGCTGATTCTGATTCTTGCAACTTCTCAGATCCTGAGAACTCGGACCAATTGCAGCAAATTAAAGTTTAAAAATTGCCCGCGAATTTATTTACTTTCAGATAGGGCTTTATAGGATGGCACACTAAGAATAACATGAAAATGCACTAAAAGAACAAGGGTTTTGAGGAGAATGTATTTTAAGATTGAAGTAGAAATTCGTCTGGATAAAAATTTGCCTTCTTATTTTCGAGGTTTTGTTTATTTTGCTCTTGTTGCTTTCCTACCATTTCCTTCTTACATTCCCTCTCTCATTCCGTTTGTTTCTTGTTGTACCTTTCGTTCCATGGTTCATACTCAGTCTTTCGCCTTAACCGAAATGCAAGAGCCAATCAAAAATTGATCCTACAACGCGAAACTCTAAGTATGAAACGAATCTGGTGTTCATTGGTTGAGAAGTAACTGCATCATAGAGAATGTGGCCACCACAAAATTGAGTCCTTATTTTTACTGAACTTCAGACAGTGGGAAACGCACACAGAACTGTTGTCAAATTAAATGATGTTTTTAATTAATAATAATGGAACTATCGTGATCTTTTCATCCAAAGGATTGACGCCAAATCACGGATCGGTTGGGAACAATTAAATCTATGAATCGCTGCGTTGCAGCTAGTGTCTTTTGTCCACCCAATAACAAAAAATTATGTTGGTACCTGCACTTGGTATAAAGATTGACAACTGACTTGACCTATTTGATTTATTATCTTATGTGTTCTGAATGCAGTAAATAAGTCTGGAGATCTAAGTATTGGCATGAGTTCATTAGAGAAAAAGGCTCATCTGAATGTGAGAGGCCAAAGCGGTACTTACGGTCACCATACCTGGGTTCGTAGGCTCACCCTCGTACCTACTGAGATGGCAATCTCCATCTCTTGATCGGAGGATATGCCGCACCTAGTTGGTATGAGTGGAGAGGCATTTATGATTACATTGATACCATGGGGTCTAATTGTATTTAGCCATGATTAACACGATCACACTTATTCCAAAGGAACTAGGCAGGAACACGTACCTACGTATCTTAATACTGAAGTCCTCTAAACAGATGAGCAATACATTCTGTTACTCTTTTAAATAGAGGAGGAATGGACGCACCCATTTCACACAGCAATTTATGCAAGAAAATGAAGCCTTCATTGTATTTTTATCATCAACTTATGAAATTATGAGAATAAAACGGGTACATACCTTTCATTAAAGACCTTGTTATACATTGTTGGGCAAAATGAAGTTTCTAACAACTCCTGACGCAAAATCAAAGAGACTCAAAAGAAACCAATTTGAGCAAATGCTCACAGTCAAAGACCTTTGATTATGTGACATTAAGTTGACCTATGATTGAACTGTTCCAAAAAGGGATGGAATTGTGCCTCACATACTCAGGTACGCAAGCCGGGCGTAACAAGAACGGTAGAAGAGATAGGAGGATTCCAAGATAAATCATGAAGGAAACATGTTCTTAATGTAAATAACATACACTTCAGAGAAGCATAATCACTCCAGAGCACATAGGTTGATGGCAAGATATAGAGCGAATAAATTTTGGTCGAAGTTCAGTGACAGTCGCATGTGAAGACCGAGGCTCATATTCCAGTAATTTTTAGACTTTAGTAGTGAGAATACATTCTGTGATGTAAATGCTGCTTCCTTTGGAGAGTTTGGCACAATTTCGGTGTAATTTCTTTGACGTAATTTACCGGAATTACGTCTATCGCTTCGGTCAGGTACTGACATAAACATGACGACATAACCTCACTTAAAATTTTGTCACATATCTTTCAATAAAATAAAGATATCACTTGAACATTTTAAGAGAAATTAAGGTATATCGGGCTCCAGTAGAACACGTGAGACGTAATAATAAGAGTATGTACATATAGTAGTTAGCATCTACAAAGAATTAAACTCTTATCCAAATTAGGTAAATCTATTCACAACTAGTTAAAGAGGTTGGTAACGACCGACCAGAAATCACTTGAGATTTTTAAGAAACCAATGAAGTAGTGTATCGGGATAAAAGTGGGCGTAATAATATAAGTGTGTAATACTAGTTAGGATCTAAAATGAATTGAACTTTTAAATTAAATCTGTTCATTTTTCACAAATAAATACAGTAGATGGAGGTTGATAACGACGACAGGAATTTCGTTCCCGAAACTCGGACGAACCTGAACAGAATGAACCAATGGCGTTGAACCATTATATTACTGGTTTTTTTCTAAATTCAAAAATTATAGCTAAAATTTTGAAGGATGTAAGCGGATGCTGGATTATCCGTGAGATAAAGCGCTTTTTTATGTGGCAAAATGAAATCCTCACATCTTCACGGAGTGCCCTTTATATAGGCTCCATTTCAATCTGCGGCCGGGTAAGCGAGAAATCTGTTGTTAAAGATGGTCATGACGGACAGTTTAGTCGTATTTTCCGTAATTTCTCTTTAAGATCACTAGGAATGTTACAAAACTGTAAAAACCCATGGACACAGTAACATGACGATTCTTTAGGTACCCACTTTTATGGGTCTAAGGTGTACCGTTATCGCGGAGTTTGAGTGACTTTCTCAGGACCCTGGATTCTTGAAATTCAAATCCCGGCAAAGTAAAAAGTAAAATTTTCCTTGTTTTGGGTCATCAAGTGCTTATAACTTTTTGAAAACTCAATGGATCTTAATGAAACTCTTCCACTTTGTAGTCCTAATTGAGATGCATCCGTAGACACCAAGATCATAGGAATCCGTGCCGTCGTTTGGGCTGCAGTCGAGTTCCAACCGAATCAATTTTCAGATTAAGGGAGTTGCCTGTGACTAAGAGTGTCGGCCACCCGTTTGTTATCGGGACTTTAGTAGGACGTCATTTTCCTCGACCGGGGGTGGCTACCGCCACTCTTGATTTTCGCGCAAATCCATCGACAAATAACCGATGTGAATTTTCGGCCATTTTGAACTTTAACCGGCTGCCATTTTGAAACGGTTTGAGGTTATCCAGAATTAAAAAAAAACCTTTGCCCTATAAATGGCGGATGTCAGCAACCACTATTGTTACATTTATGTCCTCATATATGTCATTTATTTTCTGTCATACAGGGTGATCCAAAAGTCCCTTCCACCCCCTCTAACTTTTTACCTAATTGAGATAAAGATTTGAAACTTGGAGGATATTCCGAGATCAAAGGGAGCTACTTTTTGGCCCCCCTAAAATTTTCAGGGGGGGCCCCCCTTGGGGGGGGGGGGGGGAACGGCCTCCAACTTTTAATTTTCAAATGGGAAGACCCCCTTTGTGATAGCTCGTTCGAAAGAGCATAAAAAAAGCAAACTTTTCGCGCAAACCCGAAGTCAATATCTCAAACCGTTTCAAAATGGCGGCCGGTTAAAGTTCAAAATGGCCGAAAATTCACATCGGTTATTTGTCGATGGATTGCGCAAAAATCGGTATGTAGGGGTATTTTGACACGAGAAAAACGAATTTGACGTTAGATTTTCAAAAACACCAAAATTTCCAAAATGGCCGCCGGATCAAGTTCAAAATGACCAAAAATTGATTTTTTTCTAAATCTAAGTTCAAATTTGTTTATCTTATGCCAAAATACTCTCAAATTCCAAGTTTTAGGCAAATCCATCAGGAAAAAACCGAGGTGAAAATTTTCGGCCATTTTAAACTTTAACCGGCGGCCATTTTGGAAATTTTGGTTTTTTTGAAAATCTAACGTCAAATTCGTTTTTCTCGTGTCAAAATACCGTCATATACCGATTTTCGCGCAAATCCATCGACAAATAACCGATGTGAATTTTCGGCCATTCTGAACTTTAACCGGCCGCCATTTTGAAACGGTTTGAGGTATTAACTTCGGGTTTGCGCGAAAAGTTTTCTTTTTTTATGCTCTTTCGAACGAGGTATCTCAAAGGGGGTCTTCCCATTTGAAAATTAAAAGTTAGGGGCCGGTGCCCCCCCCCCCCCAAGGGGGGCCCCCCTGATAATTTTAGGGCGGCCAAAAAGTAGCTCCCTTTGACCTAGGAATATCCTCCAAGTTTCAAATCTTTATCCCAATTAGGTAAAAAGTTAGAGGGGGTGGAAGGGACTTTTGGATCACCCTGTATATATATATACATATATATGTATGTATGTGTATGTATGTATGCACTTAATTTAAAAATCTAAATTTTCCTTTATACTCCTATTTTCAAAATTATCTGTAAAGACGTTAATAGCCTGAGTCGCTGAATGTCTTAAAATTATAATAACTAACTAACTGTATGTTTGTATGTATGTATGTATGTATGTATGTATGTATGTATGTATGTATGTATGTATGTATGTATGTATGTATGTACGTACGTAAGTATGTAATGCATACTGAAATTTTGATGGTAGTTAGAGATCTACTAAAACTGGTTTTCTATTGAATTTCAGGGAAATCGGCCCACGCGTTCCATAATAGTGGCTATTTACCGTTTTTACAGGTGGGGGGGGGGGAGGAGTTGCGCTTAATCTCGAGTGAAAATTATATTTTGAGCTAAAATTTAAATGGCAGTTAGGGGCCTACTTAGTCTGGTTTCCTATAGAATTTCAGGAAAATCGGCTCCTGCGTTTTGTATTAGCGATCATTCATATGTTTTACAGGCGGGAGGGGGGGGGGGGGGTGGGTTTGCGTGAAAACATTTCTCAACGCCCAATTAATTTTTCCCTAATATCAAATACGCTCAGGTGAGAATATAAAAAACATGAGGGAATGGATAGGTCTGAATTTATTGTAAATCATAACTGGAATCCAGGGTTAAGTTTGCCAAGGGTAACTGTTTCTTGTGGCACTGTTTCTTTCTGTTCTGTTCTGTGGCAAGAGGGGAAGGGTAAAAGATTTCATTCCCCAATGTGACGCTACCCTTCGGAAAATACACTCATGCCACGGTAAATGCGCGGACTACGAAAAGAACTGTCCCCTACTTGCCGGCAACCTTACAAAAAAACCCTGCCGCTTCATGAAGGGTTTTGGTATTGCAGGCGTGGAAAATCAAATCAAAATCATTCCCAAGTTTATTTAATGAGTTCCCTGTCTACAATGACCTCTTATCATTATTTTTAGGTATCAGCTGAAGACAAAGGAACTGGTAACAGGGAGAAGATTGTCATTACCAACGATCAAAATAGGCTTACTCCTGATGATATTGAGCGAATGATCAAGGAGGCAGAGAAGTTTGCTGATGATGACAAGAAGCTGAAGGAAAGAGTTGAAGCTCGGAATGAATTGGAATCGTACGCCTACTCATTGAAGAACCAACTAGCAGACAAAGAAAAACTTGGCTCAAAAGTAAGTCAATTGTTCTCTTTTCAAGTTTTTATAACTTTCTATCTATCCTTCAAAGCGTTTACAGTAGAAGCTTGATAAAACGACACACGTTTGTGACAGAAAACCGCTTATATCGTTATTTTCGTGCGGCCTCGTTGTTTCGCCCATTAGAACAATGTAAAGAGTTCCTGCTAATAGCCGCTTACAACAGCCAAAATTTTTCTTCCCCAATAGAAAAATATCCAAAATGAACTAGGTTGTCCCCAAAAATTTCTGTGCTGAGTTTTGGAACAACGCAATCTATTGTCAAATGGTTATTCTAAAAACTCGATATATTGGAATCATTATCCAGTTATTGGTAGTGGTGTGGCGCGCTCTGCGACAAATCGATCGATATGCCACTTAAACCTATGGGAAAGGATCGATAAATAGGGTGTTCACTACGAACACCTTAATAATCAATCTCTTACTATAGCTTCAAATAGGGAAATATTGATAATTGATCATTCATGCTTCACCCAAAATTGATAAACATTATTTCACGTCAGTTTTAAGAAATGACAGCTTGTTGCATGGATAAGTTTTACTGTTTTGCATTCGGTAAGAATGTATTCATTTCTCCTGCTCCCAATCCCAAGAAATCAGGTATTAGTTGTCACCATGTGGCATCAGGCAGCATCTAACAGACCCAATTATCACGGAGAGGCGTGAGCCGTGCGGTTGCTGCCTAGATTTCAATCTTTATGCGGAAAAAGCTTGAACCAGGAACCCGCTAATAATGTAACATTCGATCGATCCCAATGCGTTCAATTATAAGTGGTGTCTACTGTATGCAGTTAAAAGAATTTGTGCCTTAAACCTATAGGGTAGGGCAACATGCAAGTAGAGAGATTATTCCGCTTAACTAAGGAATGAGATGTGCCACTTATTCGCCTTTTATGCTCATGTTGAAATGCTCTTGTCCTTATCCTTGGACTTTTGAAGCCTGATCAGTAAGTGTAACAGTTGTGCCCTTAAAATTAAATGGAGGATATTGTTTGTTCACGTAAGATTTTATTTGCTATCAAAGCTGTATCCTTATAATGAAAATATTCCATTTTTAGAAGTTTCACTGGAACTTAAATATCGGGTCAGTTGCGCTGGTCACAGAATTGTGCGCTTGATTCTTGTAGATTAAGTAAAAATAATAAGATCCATCCAAACAGCAACTTCGCAAAACTTCAACAATAATAAACATAAACAATCTCAAGAAACAGAAGAATTCGCTTTTTAAGTACCTTTGTATGAGGAGATAACGCACTCAATGCAAAGGGTCAGGCTGTTAGTCAGTTCGCCACAGTTTGTGTATGTTTAATGCTGTTGAAGTTTTGCATCGCGCCCTCTGCATAACTTATGGAACACACAAGGAAGAAACCAAGGGTGTCACCACAGTGATGGATGACGTCAAGAACCCAACTTTTCTAAGCGCGATATCTCCGTTAATATTAAACGTAGGAAGTTGCTATTTAGACAGATCATATTATTTTTAGCTAATCTACCTGAATCAAGCATCAAAGCACGATTCTGTGACCTGCGCAATGGACCCTCTTAAAACATTACAAGCGTTTTTGTCAGAGGGTTTCCTCAGGGTGTCCGAAAAGTCCCCTCCCCCCCTCTAACTTTTGACCTAATTGAGGTAGAGATTTGAAACTTGGAGGATGTTCCTAGGTTGAAGGGAGCTGCTTTTTGACCCCCCTAAAATTTTCGGGGGCCCTCCTTGGAGGTGGGTGGGTAATGGACCCCACTTTTTTTTTCAAATGGGAAGACCCCCTTTGTGATACCTCGTTCAAAAGAGCATAAAAAAAGAAAAATTTTCGCGTAAACCTGAAGTCATTATCTCAAACTGTTTCAATATGGCGACCGGTTAAGGTTTGAGATGGCCGAAAATGGACACCTAGGTTTTTTGTCGGTGGATTTGCCTGAAATTCGATACGTGGGGGTACATAATTCAACACAAGAAAAACGAATTTGGAGTTGGATTTTCAAAGACACTAAAATTGTCAAAATGGCGGCCAATTGAAGATCAAAATGGTCGAATCATTTTTTTTTTTTTTAGAAATCTAATTTCACATTTGTTAATTTCATGCCAAAATACCCGTAGGTTTCAAGTTGCAGGCAAATCCAAAGGCGAATAACCGAGATGCCAATTTTTGGCCATTTTTATTTATTTATTTATTTTAAAGTTGGTACATAAACTCCCTTTAAGGGATTGTAAAAGTCGTACAAATGAATCAGATACAGATCGTATAAATGATTCAAATTATGCAATGTAAGAACAAAATAAGAAAATGACTAAGAGCAAAATAAGAAAATGACTAAGAGCAAAATAAGAAAATGACTAAGAAGGGATGGATGAAGGCTAAAGATTTGAGAGGTCTTCAACAAAGTAGAGTGCATTCTCCAAGACAAAAGCCCTAAGTTTGAGAAAGAAGACGTTTATTTCACCCCTCTTAAGTGTTTTTCTCATCTCAGAGGGAAGGGCATTAAGTATTTGAATTGATGCTGGTCTCATATTTGTTTTTGAAATAGAGTAGGTGAACTTTTCTGGAGTTATGAAATTATGCCCGGTGTCGTGGCTATGTGAGGGGAACAACTCATTAAGATCAATTATTTTGTTGAATATAGCATACTTGAATCTCTAAATACAAAAAGGGCACATGTCCAGAAAACCAAATTGTTCAGGAGACACAAAAAACTGTTTATTTTGTGGTAGATATTTTTTGGAAAGTCGTTGTGTTTAAAAATACCGGCGCGGGGCGAAGCGAAGCGCCGGTTTTTTTAAACATAACGACTTTCCAAAAAATATCTACCACAAAATAAACAGTTTTTTGTGTGGCCTGAACAATTTGGTTTTCTGGACATGTGCCCTTTTCATATTTACTGATTCACTTTAAAGTTTCATGTAAATAGTTTATTTTGTTTGAAGACTTCTTTACAGGGGTAGTTGGAGGGGACATTAAACGAGATTCTGAGTATTTTCTTTTGCTCGATAAACAAACTCTCTGAGTGAGAGCTTCTGCTCCAGAGAATGATCCCATATCTCAGATGAGATACGATACGCCCATGATAAAGCAGTAGTGCCACCTCTCTTGATGTTATCTTGACAAGATTCCTTAAGGCCCATTTATGACTTTGTATTTTACTGATCGCATGATCAATGTGGGTTTTCCAATTGAGATGCTGTTCTAAGTGGACCCCTAGAAATCTCGTCGTGGTACCCAAATCTAGGCAAAGGGAATAATTCAATTTAATTGATTGCACTGGCGAATCTGTCAGAGCAGATGGTGTGTAATACAGCCAACTTTAACTGGCCGCCATTTTGAAGTGGTTTGAGATATTGACTTCAAGTTTGCGCGAAAATTTTGCTTTTTTTTAAATGTTCTTTCAAACGAGATACCACAAAGGGAGTCTTCGCATTTGAAAAAAAGTTGGGGTACGTTACCCCCTCCCCCCTAAGGGGGCCACCAAAAAAATAGAGGGGTCAAAAAGCAGCTCCCTTAAATCAAGGAACATCCTACAAGTTTCAAATCTACCTTAATTAGGTCAAAAGTTAGATGGGGGGAAGGGACTATTCGGACACCCTGTATGAGAAAGAGTGAAGATGAAGTGAGTTATTAGAAGACCTTTGTTTATTTCATTTTCAACGTCCTAAGAAGTTGTAACTTACAGTTCGTTTTTATAACCGGTCCTCTTTGTTTCCATGCCCAAAACCAAATGCATCTAGAAAAGATAAAGCTATTGTATCTTTGTTTTTAGTTGATCTTATCCTCATACGTTTTGAGAGCAAATCACCAAATTTCGCCTTTGGCCAAAAAATTGCAATAAGTAACTACAGTTTGAAAATGATCAATTCCCAAGAAAAAATTATTTAGACTCTGCTTCGTGAAGAGCTCCTTTATTCATCTTTTTTATCCAATAAAGTACGGATGAAGCTATCTTTCTTTATCATATTTTTCTTTTAGGTTTGTTAGAGGGCTAATGTTTTTCATCACTTTGAACATGCATTGTTTTCTCACAGGTTGATGGAATGATTTTGTTTCAGTTGAGCGATGAAGAAAAAACAAAAATGGAAGAAGCAATCGACGAGAAGATCAAATGGTTGGAGGAAAACCAAGATACAGATGGAGCAGAATACCAGAAACAGAAAAAGGACCTGGAGCAAATTGTTCAGCCTATCATTGCCAAATTGTACGCCGGCCAAGGACCACCGCCACCAGCTGGTGGTGACTCTGATGATCTCAAAGAAGAATTGTAGACTAATTCACCACACACAGCATTCAAATTCAGCCAAAATTTTTCTCTTCTGTCCGAACTTTCTCCTCTCAAGCGTCGCATTACTTATGGCTGCCAAGTAGAGAACGTCAGGTCATCCAATTTACCTCCACTCTTCGTTTTTGCAGGAGGTTATTCTGCAGCTTCTAGGAGTTATTCTGAGCTGTGAATGTGAGATAATTTATTTTTTAAAAAATGTTAAAATTTTCAAGGGACCTGACATTCAGGTTCCTAACTTGGCCTTAAAAGTCAAATCCACACAATTATTATATGATAATTGGGATTTTATCGATTGTCAAAATCATGCCAAATAGGGCAATTGCGTTAATCACAGAATCTTGTTTCAACAACTTGTCACTATGCCAAGTGTCTGCATCCTAGTTTAATAGAAGTATTGCTCTTTTATAAACGCAGAGGTTGTCCTCTAGCTATTTTAGGGACAATATTTCCGAAGTCTAGACTTACATTTAGTCTTCTGTCATCGTTTTTTTAAGTCTAAATTTGCTAGTCTAAATCAGAAATTCAATCATCCATAGTCTATTCAATAGTCTAAAATGCAATCATCAGAATGCAAATTTGTATAGGTGCAACTGACCTCACGCATCAAACCTACTTTATACCACTAAAAGTGTAGTGCAATCATTTTAACTAAAGTATTCCCCTCTAATGCCTCATCACCTCCCCAATCATGCTTGGAAGTCACTCTCACGGCTTTTTTGAACTTGAGTAAAGTCACAAAAGGCCATCTATTTTCCTGTAGTCCAGTCATTATCATTCTTGATTGCACCATTAAGAACCCTTACATGTCCCTCACTGCAAACTAGTCTTTAAATTTGAAGTACGAGGTAATTACTTACCATACGCTCATTGATAAAAGTTCTCTCTTTCCTCTCTCTATTTTTTAGTTTTTGCGTCGTAAGTGCACTGTGTAGCCCTGGAAAGTTTGGGCACATGAATCTTCCATAGTCATACCCTTAATTGCTATTGAATTGGATGCATTTATGTGGAAGGAGTTAATCTGCAATACTGCCGTCCAAAGCACAAATACCACAATACCATTTCCAAATTTTGCATTTCTCCTTGACTCATAATGATCAATCATAAAAAAATCTGATTGCCACTGTGCTCAAGGTTTTTATTTCGAGTCCCCCCTGTCAGTCATTTTGAAAAACTAAAGAATGAGTATCAGTTGTTTCCTTTGTAATGTAGCATTTTGTCAGGAAATGGCCAAACAAGAATAGAATGGAGGAGTGACGCTTTTACCTAGGAAGGTAGGATGGAAATCCTATGTAAACAGACTCCCCTGCGTTGACATTTCCAACTCGTGATTCTGCTATATTCTCTCTTTAGTATTGGTCCAAACCTGCCTAACCTTATATCTTACCAACACACCAATCCTTCAGCTATAAGATAGATGGGTTGCTGGTCTGAGATTGGTTAAATTTGTGCATAACTGAAGGCCTCAAATTCAGCTGTCCAGTCTGATCAGGGGCAATTCTCTCAAGCTGATACTACCATCTTTTCCCCGAAAGTATATTTAAATTAGATTGATTCCAAGAGAGGTAGTCTGCTGCCATGAATATTTATTACTTCAAATACATCTAACGGGAAAAATCTAGTGTTGTCCATTTGTGAGATCCGCCAGTGAATTTCATCCCATGAGTTTGAATCGATTATGTCTGAAGGCTGATGTGTAAACATTCTATTTGTACAACTGGATGACTTCTAGTCAAACCGACCTATCCATCTTTTGGTTTCAAAAGGGTTTTTACGCCTCCTTATATAAACAGTAGGCTGTATAATAATCTTTCAAATTTTCTCCTATCTACTTTTTCACTAATTGAAAATAATTTGAAGTAAAGCCATCAGTTCTTTTGAGCATAACAGAACACGAAAACAGCACACAGACTATTATCATAGAACCTTAAGTGGAGATAGGTCTGAATAGCTAAATGTAATCTGGTCGGATCCGCCACAATTTTTTTCATTTTCTCGCTCCCCAATTTTTTTTTTTTCACTTGTCACTTACACATTTGGAATATTTTTTTATGATCCTTGAGCATGATGTAGATTGCTTTAAAAAATAAAGTCCTAAAATGTGATGAAACGTGATAAAGTATGTAACTGAACAAACTTTTTGTTTGGTATACCTCATCCATTTGCTTCGCAGTAAGCCCTATAAATGAAGCAATAAAGTAAATCGCGGGTACAGAATCTAGTAAGATGTACTCACTAATGATGCAATTCCACACATACTCCTAGCCTCCCAAGTATCTTTTTTGCCAACCTTCAAGATGTATTCTTACTTGAGCATTCTGAAAAAATGAAATGTCTTGACTTTTGAATAGTTCATATTTAATAAGGAGAAATGTTTTGCAGTCCGTCAATGCCAATGTGTCACAACAAATGATCTCTTCTCCATTTGTGAGGTTCCCTTGAATAATCACGCATCTTGGTAGTAGAAAAGAGCCCTAATACTTGTAAAATATTTGTAAATGAGTGTGAAGGTGTATGAATGTTTTTGTATGAATTTCGAGCAAATTTGTTTTTCTATGTGTAATATACGAAATTATTTATAATTTTCTCTTTTCCATCCTTTACCTATGCTCACTTATCAAACAAATTCTGATAAATTTTAACCTTAAAGACGTAAACCATGCATCCTGTGTTACAGAAGGTGTGACAACTTTTAAAAATTTGCATGGAGCACCCACCGAAGAGTGTTAGCACTGACCTCGAATAGATGAGTTCGTGTGTAATTGCGCACATCTGCGCATGCGCAATAGTGGCTCCTGTGAATTTTTGTCGGATTTTTAGGATTTCTTTTGGGTTGATTATTCGTTTGCAATAGTGAAACTTTGCAATTCGTTGTAAAATCACATGCCCTACATCTTTTGCTCTTAGGACTAGTGTCTGATAGTAGACTCTAACATGTTATTCGCGAAAAACCGAGCGTGCAAATGAATTCACCATTGCCTCTCTGCAGTCTCTTCGAGTAGTTCGAGTGTCTGGGACACACGCTCTCTCCCCCTCACCGCCAGCCCATCCTGAGGTTTTGAGAAACTTGTCATGCTTTGCCTGTAGTACCCTGTACAAAACATAGCTGGACGCGCAGTCTACGTGAACTGGCGAAATTCCTTGAAAATTTCAAGATCTGATCTATAGGGTGTCCGGAAGGTAACGTACTTAACTTTCAGGATCGATTTTTCGGCTCAAAATATGACTATTTTTTCCTATACACATATGCCAGAAAACGCTTCATAAGTGAGCTACGCGCTTCCAAAGTTGCCATTTTTATCTTTCAAATTCATGTAACTCCTCGTTATTTTGTCGTAAGCAGTTGAAACTTGGTGTAGAGGGGTATTTTTTAACGCAACGTTCATTTTTCATGTTTTCAAGGACGTACGTCTTTGAGTAATGACGTAACGAGCATTCCCTAATTTTAAAATTGCGATAAGTTGTTTGATAGATGATATTTGGAAAAACGGACTACACCACGTAAAATGCGAAATTCGGATTCAGCGTCCAAAAATACATAAAATCACTCATCAAACAGTTTTCCGGGTTTCTCCAAGAACTTCCATATTGCCTTGACTATGACGTTATTATCCAAAAAAAATCGCGTATGGTCTTCCAAAGAATTGAATTTTTTTAAAATGAACCGTGGTAAGTCCTTGAAAACATGAAAAATGAACGTTGCGTCAAAATATACCCCCCTACACCAAGTTTCAACTACTTACGACAAAATAACGAGGAGTTACATCAATTTTAAAGATAAAAATGGCAACTTTGGAAGCGCGTAGCTCTTTTATGAAGCGTTTTCTGGCATATGTGTATCGGAAAAAATAGTCATATTTCGAGCCAAAAAATCGATCCTGAAAGTTAAGTATGTTAACTTCTGAACACCCCGTATGATGTGTCTCGAACACATCGGACTCGAAGATCGTTGATAGGCAACAGTCAACAGTTCCATCGATGAGCCTCTTTGAAGCCCCTAGTTTGTGCCTGGGCTGGACGCTTGTAACTTAACACTGGACGTGGCAATCGGTGCGGGACACTGCACTATGGTCTCATAGCCCGACTTAAGTGGCACTAAATCAGATATGTATGTTTCTAACTAGCTACATGAGTTTTTAGGGGTTCTTGGGTCGCTGAGTGTAAATTAGAGTCCCTTTATACCCAGAGTTAAGACAACTCACTTTTGGTTGGGCTGAAAGTGGCCTAAAAAAAAATCCAATTCTGATTGGTTCTCGCTCATGGAGGCCGAAACGAGTGCACCAAGATGACGGTACCTCGAATGTGAACAAGAATAATGAAAATATTACCTAATTATGGTTTATCAAGAGTAAATTGTTATTTCCATCGGTCCAAAATGAAAATAGATTAAGAAATTATTCACAAACCAATCTCATTTTCTTTGTAATTGATCAATTTGTTGATGTTGTTGTTTTTGTGTGACAGATATCGCAGGATTCCTGATCCTTAACCCTCAATATCGTTCGTTTGGGTGCACTCGTTTCGGCCTCCATGGCCAGCCAAGGCCGGCTGCCAGTCAGCTGATAATTGAGTTGTCTTAACTCTGGGCATAAAGGGACTCTAGTGTAAATATGCTAATATTCTTCATAAAAAAAATCAATTTTTAACATTTTTATAGTTCGTTATAACTTTGTTGACAAACCTTAAATTGAGGCAGTAATGATATGCACTTGCGGTGGTGTAGTAGACACCGCATCTCACCCATATTTATGAGATCTTGGGTTCAATACTCAAGGGAGGAACACTTTTTTTTTTTTTTTTTTTTTAGCTTAAAAATTGAGTTAAACCAAAAAGAAAATTAAGGAGGGTGACTAAGGTCGAAAAACATGCAAATCGCATAGATGCCTTAAATTAAGGAACAGCCGCCGAACGAGACTTTCCCGATCAATTTTCACAACAAGCGAATCCAAGTACTACAAATCAACTTTTTTTTAATATGTTGTATGTACAGATGTGTAAGAGCCGCTACATACGTCAATATGATGAGAACCTTAAGCGTGGCAAGTAATCCAATTATACCCTTTTTAGTACTTTAAGATGATTTTTCTCGATAACTTGGCGTTGTAGGAAAAAGTCTCATGCAAAACACTCTTTTCATTTTTTACACTATTTTCAAAACAAAGATGGTTTATGGGGTTTGTAGGTGAAATTACATTTTACATTTTTTTTACATTTTAAATGAAAAAAAAAATTGTCGAAAAATGACGACAGTGGATCAAGGCCCCTGAAAATTCATCGGAGGCCATTTTAAGCATAGAGAAAATACAGAAGGTGGTGGCAAGCTGAGAAATGTACTTTTCTACGTCACAGCTAAAAATGAAGCCGCCCTTCTGATTGGTCAATAGGATAGCAGGAAAACCGAGACCTCTTTGAAATTTAAAAAGGAGCGGGAAAGGTTGTGAGGTTCCCTTTTAATTTGGCTCTAAAAACTTGTAACTATGACTTATTATATTTCAATATATTTTTCTATCAATGTTCGACTGTAACTGAAAATAAATTTTAAGTTAAAAATATATATTTCATATAATAACAACTTTTATCTCGACTCGTCCCGTTTTGAAAATATAAGCATGTTAAATTACGTTCTGTGCGTCAAAAAAGCAGAAATTGGAGAGTTATGGTAACTAATGTTCAATTATAGGACTTTCAATGTTAGTTTGAGTGGTGATGCAGGCCTTGAAACAGATTCCATCATTAAAAGCATGAAATGTACTTTTTTTTTAACAGCGCGCCAGTCCCCGATGTTCTTTTCTACATCACAGCAAATCTTCAAGATGGCTGCCTTGCCACCACCTTCTGTATTTTCTCTATGATTTTGAGGGCCAGTAATGCTAAGCGAAATACTGCATTCTAGCAACCTCCTGGAGGAATGACAACAGTCAAGAAACCCAGCGAAAACAATGATTTTTCAATTCCAGGATTATGTGTTTGAGGCGCTGCAGCGTCCTTGTATGAGCTCCGTTCGAAAAAATACAAGGTGTATGTTACAGTTAACATATTTAACTTTCAGAATCAATTCTTCAGCTCAAAATATAACTTTTTTCCCGATACACATATGTGCTACTAAAGCATGTGCTTTCCAAAAACGATTTATAAGTGAGCTATGCGCTTCCAAATGCCATTTTTTTTTCTTGCACATTGATGGAACTCCTTGTGATTTTGTGGCAAGTAGCTGAAACATTTGAGGGAGAGGGGTATTTTTTATCGTCCTCTTCATTTCGTGTTTTCAAAGATGTGCGTCTTCGGAAAATGACGTTACAAGCGTTCCTGAATTTTAAAATTGCGATAACTTTTTCGGTCGATAATATTGGGCAATAGTGGCGGGTGGCTTAGGGTCAAAAATCACCCTACTAGTTCAAATTAGGCTACCAGCATGAAACTTGATGAAAGTGTGGTTTAAGGTACTTGGAACGAAAATCCATCGGGACACACGCTGGATCTCCTATGGCTTTGTCTCCACGGGATTTGTCCCAAGTTCGAATCGCAGGAATGAAACTTCTTGGATTTTTCCCAGTTACCGTCTCCATGGGACGGGGCTCATACAGTCCTGCGACTAGTTTGCGCGGGAAGATAAATTAGTTAAGTCGAGTATTTAACCGGGATTAAAATACGAATTGCACTCAATTGACAATCAAACACATTATTTTAACTAAACCAACATTAACAATAAAGTAATGAATAAAATATCGCACAATTCGTTTTCCCTTCTTCTCTCTCTCTCAGTGGGTCCTAGGGGTACAAGGACCATACTTGGTACTAGGAAAAATGTTGAGTAAACTCAATATTTTTCCTAACATCGTGAATGGGATTTTTCCCAGGGACAAATCCCGTGAAAAATCTCGTGGAGACAAGGCCTATGTTTCCGCGTATTTTGGGCGCCATTTTCCAAGATGGCCGCCATAAGCTGATTTTCATTATAATCTCATTCTTCAGGCGTTCTAACCTACCTATTAACATGAAATTTGGCAGGAATATACTTGAGTGTGTCTAAAATGAGAAAAAATTGACACTTTCAAAATTAGAGGTTTAGCGCCGTTTCTCCGCGGTATATCAGATTTTCGCATGTACTCTATGAAATAAACAAACAAGATGGCTGTTATCAGCAAGCAAGATTGAGGTTATGCACATCTTACATCCTCCTGTGATAAAGGTGAAAGGCGATTTAACAATGTTTTCGTGTGTTATTCGTAGATATGCTAGTTTAAATTGTTACTGCCGCATAATTGAAATTTTTGTCAAATTTAGCTTCTCATCGATGTTACGGTGAGCCGCCATTTTGTTTGTTTATTTACGGCCCTAAGAGCATCATGAAGCCTAAAAACTCGTTGACCAATCAAAAAGCGGAACAGTTTTCCTAGTGTCTTTGATGAGTATACATAAATATGTTGAGAACATCAATCTATCGAGGCCCAAGTTGAGCCGGCCATTTTTACCCAGGCTAATGGCCGGCATTATGGAAACTAACAGTCCAGTCCTGCCTCTCCGCGGTTTCTCAGATATGCGCGGCTGTTTTGCAGCTAGACGCGTGAATTTAGATAGGAATATCCATAAGTGTGTTGAAAATAGAAATTCATCAAGACTCTAGTTTGGTCAGCCATTTTACCGCCAAAATTGGCCGCCATTTTGGAGAAAAAAACGATCTGCCCTGCTCCTCCGAGGTTTGTCGGATTTTCGTTGCTGTTTTGCGACTTTATTCATGAAACTTGGAATGAGCACTTGTAAATATGTGAGGAACCCAGAAATCCTAAGATTCATGCCGCAATCAGACGCTGAATTTAGCACCTGAATGTGGAAGTCAACAGTCATCGCCCAACGGCTGAAATTTAGCAAATTTGAGTTATTTTCATCCAGATGTGTATCAAATCTACTCGAATAGTTCAGACAAATTCAAAATTGGTCCGATGGTTGCTGAGAATCGTTGCTGAATTTTGCGCTTCACGCGCAAAATTCAGGCACCGGGCCGATGACTTCCACATTCAAGCCACATTCAGCTTCCACATTCAGCGTGTGATTGCGGTGTTAAATGCAATCAGCTTTAGCCCGGTTATTGGCCGCCATCTTGAGAATGAGCAGACAGTCTCTGTTTCTCCGAGGTATCTCGGACTTTTGTTGCCCTGTAGCAGCCAGATGTATGAAATTTGCCACGAATACACTTGAATATAATTGACAATAAGGAACATCAAGGCATGCGTTTAGGGGATTGACAGGTGAATTTATATTTCAGAGAACATTGGAACAAATAAGAAAATTTCATCAATTCATTTACCGCACCTAATTATTTTTTTAAACAAGTCACTGTAGAGAAGTCTTGATATTGAATGATGAGATAGGTTTATACATTGTGTGTTTTGCAAGGTGGTTTAATATATACGTTTTCTAAATTAACAGCTTTTAAGTTCAAGACTACGGTATACATGAAACATGCTATTGGTGTAAACATTACAAAAAGTCAAAGAAAACCCTAATAAATTTTGAGTAATTTTTCGACTTTAAAAAAGATTTAACTAGGAAATTCCTGAGATCGAAAATTATTTTATGTTAGTTATAATGCGCTGCAGGATATTTTCTGACGTTTCTTAAAACACTAATTTAGCACCTTTTAAAATTGAAGTTAAAGTGAAGAAGGAGCACATAGCGTAGAAATTTTGGAACTCATTTGGTACCTACCTAACAGTCTTTTAAAAAAATAAACCATGAAATGTTTTACATTTTGTGAAAATCAACAAACTATGCAAAATAAAAAAAAAAATAAAAATCTAAATATTTGGAAAAATTCAAATTCTTTGATAGAGCAGGTTGCACTTCGGAACATCAGAATATTATATTAGCAGTACTTAATGAGTAGAATGGTCTATTATTGATAGAATTATTGATGTTCCTCTGAGAGAAAAGAACAAAACAGTCACTTAAAATCTTTCTTCTTGAAATTGTGCAATTAAATCGAGGGATTTGCATAGAAACAGGGTAACCGTATGAGACTTCGCAGATGGCTTCTCGTGTTTTATCTTTCTATTAGAAAGCTGAGGAATATTCTGATTTGTTTTGTGAGTATCACCTTTATAGGTCAGTGGACAATGGACCACTAGACAGGGTACGAATTTAAGCATTATGATACATGTTTCTTAACCAAAATCTTACGTAAAACACGATTTGTGCAACGAAAATTACCGAACAGAACTACTAACCAATATATTTAATGTTTCTTGACGCATAAATTCAAACTCCCTGCTCATGAAAAGCCAATGATCTACGTGAGTCAAATCGCACACTAAAAATTACCATGACACTCTCTGCGATATGAAAATCTAGCAACCTCAATCTTGACGCTTTGGCTCAGCTGTAGCAAGTTGTTTATAATTTGAACAACACAGGGTGTGAAACAGTGCTGGATTGGGAAGCCTGCCGAAATCGTTGTAGTACGCGACTGGACTCACATAGAGTATTAAGTTTCGTGTGATGGGGCAATTCAAATTGCCCGTAACCAATGTAAAATAAAAACGTTAATATCTGAATTAGGAGTTAATCTTAATAATTTTTGATGCAAGAAACGTGTTCTACGTGAAATTCTGGTTTGGAAAAATGTATCAGAATGTTTAAATTCGTACATTGTCTGGTGGTCTATTGCAGGAAGCTTTAAAGCAATTTGTTTCCCAATTTTCTGTGGTGAAAATAAAACATGAGAGCAAATTAGGCAAGATGTAAGGCAGTTGGGCTGATTCTGGTTAAATTGCTCACAGATAAAAAGTTAAAGAAAAAAAAAGACATACATTTCAGCACAAGAAGTCTAAAACTTCGAGTCGTACTTAAGACCAGGCCATCTATACCAGATTCAGAATCAAGTGATGATGACGATTCTGATGATGATGATGTTTTGCAGTGTTTTCCATTTACAGACTTAGATCAATTCATGGAATTTGATGCCTCTCTCAAGAAGAACGAGAAATTATCTAAAGAGCTGGTGAGAACTTCATATTTTCCCTAAAACTATATGCACCTCACACAACATTTTTTGGCATCGAACCAAAATACCAGGAACCTAGTCATGATATGTACCAGCAGAAAATTCTGTGGTCATTTTTTGAGGCACCAACAAAATGTAACATTTAAACTAAAAGCGCTTTATTAATTTACCTCTACAATAGTCAGTCTAATGGGGGAGATGGAGGTAAGGAATTCTGATCGCATCAAAGGGTTAGTCCAGTAAAATACTCTTGATCTCTTATTGAAATTCAGAAGACTGTGTGTGTTGGATCACTTACGTATATTTTAAGAATCTTGATTTTTATTGTAATGAGCTTGTTTGGTTATTTGTAATTCCTGTATTTTTGAAAACTGGAGAGTGCTTATAGTCCAAAGGAAATTTCCCCGATTATTTTGAGTAATTTGAACCCACGAAATATGAGCTCAAAGTTTGGTATTTTGAGCTCCCATTTAAATGCGTGTCGCTCGGGTGTTCCAAGATGGCGTCCATTCTATCCGTCCAGCGATGGCCACACTTTCGACCTTGCGCGGCCCGGCGAGGTGCCTTTGTCACGTGTGGAGGTTCAAGAAGGAGTCGGATACATTCAGCCTGGTGTTTGTTTGTTCACTTCTTGGACTACCACACGCGGCAGAGATACTCCGCCGAGCCTCGCGAGGTCAAAAGTATGGCCATCGCCGGACGGATAGAATGGACGCCATCTTGGATAACTCGAGCGACGCGCGTTTAAATGGGAGCTCAAAATACAGAACTTTGAACTCGTATTTCGAGAGTAAAGATTGATCATTCTTACAGGTCCGAGAAAATAACCGGTTTGAAATAAAACTTAAAATTTGTAAAGTAAGACTGAGGGTGTATAAGGGTGATTTCACGATAACAGAAATAGTTAAAATGTGAAATACATTAAAAATAAAAGTGCACCAATTTTAACAGGATTTCATTACCTCATTTTAAAGGTATTAAACTTCCTTTTTCCAGCTTTGGCACGCTTTATTTTGATTCAGTGCAAAGTTAAAGTGATTGATAAACAAGCCATTGAATCAGGTATCAGCGCTTCCCGCGGGACTGCTGGAGGTCCACGCAAACATGGCGGCCCTGCCAAATTGTGTCGGT
The DNA here is from genome assembly GCF_918797505.1 of Bemisia tabaci. NCBI lineage: Eukaryota > Metazoa > Arthropoda > Insecta > Hemiptera > Aleyrodidae > Bemisia > Bemisia tabaci. Next base: position 32,827,525 of record NC_092794.1, read on the forward strand.
TACGTAACAGACACAGCGTAACCGACACTTGAAAATGTGAGATAAAAGATGATATAAAAGATGAAACTTGGCAATTCTTGAGTTATGAGGTGGAATTAATGCTGCCTTAAAAGTTTTCTAAACTTTGGAGACTTCCTTTTAGTTTAATAATATTAAATTGAGGTTTTTGCGTAGTGAGGAATTAGTGCTACACACCTAAAAATCACTGGTTTTCATAATAATTAAGGTTTTCATTGTAAAATAAACTGACTTATCAGTAATGGTTTTGTCGGGAAGACTTCAGCGAACAATTTGATGGCAATTTTGAAACTCCTGACTCCATCTGGCGAGATAAACACTGCATTTAATACAACTGCAAAAATTAGTCGCCAAATGTGGCGACACCTCTTTCTAATGACTTTTCTCGCTCAATAATAAACATTTCAGTTCAAACTGGCAATTTTCTTGAACATTAGAGTCTCTTTTTAGCAAATATTGCCAAAGAGTTCATGATCAGTACTGATTTGTTACCGCAAATTGCTCTTTTGCTTTAAAATCGGGGTTGGCGACGCGTAACCGACCGGACATTTTCGGCCTTTAAAGTCTCATATTATTAAATATAATAATAATTTATCATATTTTTTAGCATGGATAGGTTCAGGGACATCATTCCTATTGATTCATTCATTTGGTTTTCAATCATTTTGCCCTATGTCGTTCATAACCCACGGCGACACGACTATTCCTCTTATCGTGAAATCACCCATAACAATATAGAAGTAAAGGTCCCTGGCACAGCAAACCTGCCAACGTCATTAAATAATGTAACAAGAGTAAAAAAAATTATAATTGTCAACGACAACTACAAGCGATTTTAGGTTTACAGGTCACAATTGCATTTGGTCTGATTATGAGGTCTGTCCGGAAAGTATCCGACCTTGTTGATTATCTCACCATCAACGGTTGATGAGAGGTTGGGGCTTGGGATTATCTTTGCAGGAACTCTCCTGAGTGTAGGTGCACAGCCAGATTATCACATGTTGAACCAGTCGTTGGTAATTTGCTGATTAGTGCGTGCTATTCTGCTGTATTCGTCACATTTCGTTTTTCCTAAAAAAGAGGAAGTTAAGGAGAGTGGGGTGGGAAGAGTTTGTGAAGAAGATCATCACAGGGGACGCGCCTTGGGTCTACGGGCACGACCCTGCGGCAAAAGTGCAATCGTCAGTTTGGATCGCGCCTGGGAGACTTCGCCCGTAGAGAGCTCGGATGAGTCGCAGCAGTGTGAAGACAATGTTGACTGTCTTTTTCCATCATGAAGGTGTCGTCCATCATGAATACGCTCCCCAAGGCCCCTTAAGCTGCGTAAAGTTTCTCGGTAGCTCTCTTCATTGATAGTAGAGCATTGGAGAGCGTTTTTAAGATGGACGACACCTTCATGATCGAAGAAGACAGTCAACACTGTCTTCACAGTGCTGCGACTCTTCCGAGCTTTCTACAGGCGAGGTCTTCCAGGTGCGATCCAAACTGACCATTGCACTTTTATCTCAGGGTCGTGCCAGTAGCCAACTTTTCAATTTAATTAGAATGAAAAAGTACATGGGGATTGTATTCAGGCCTGCCACAAGGGGGAGGGGGGATACTGAGTCCCTGGTACCGCGGCCCGGGCCCTGGAGGGGTCCATGCCGCTGGTGATAAACTGCTAAGAATTCACATATAAACCCTGCCTCGTAAGGAAATGTGAAAAATTGAACCTAAAAATTTCTCAAAAGGTGAATACATTTTCAAAAACACGCTTGGCCACTTTAGAATTCTTCTTACTTCTTTAAAGATTTCTATCTCTTTTCAAGATTTTAAGTACAGGATGACATTTTTAGTAACTTCATTTCATTTTCTACCGTTGTCGGATGCTGGGCACCCTAGACATCAATGGCTCAACTCCCTTGCTATAGACGTACGAAAGGGGAGTCCAGGGGGACCTTGCCCCCCCCTCCCCTAGAATTGAAAATAGTATCATCTACCCCCGCCCCCTTCAAGAATATTCCAGATATTTTGAATGCAACAATTTGAAGGTATTTTGGGCTAAAAATAAAAAAAAAGGTGTAATCATTCTGCAGAAATTGATGGAAAATCTCCGTCATGGGAGCTTCAAAATGCATCTAAATAGATTTTAAATTTCAAAAATTTCCCGGGGAGGCCCCTCGGACCCCCTCTGTGCTGGGGGCCCAGGCCTTAAAACTGGTACCAAGCCCCGAGATGGGATGTGGCAGGCCTGATTGTATTAACATGTTAAGGCAAATACTAAGTTAACAACCCAGTATTAGAAACCTTTGATCCAAGTAAAAACATAGTTATTCACACAGACAGAACCCAAAAAGGAATAGGTAGCGTATTATTACAAACTCGCAAACCAGTTTCCTACGCATCAAAATCTCTCACACCAACAGAAATTAACAATAGACAAATAGATAAAGAATTCTTGGTTTGCTAACTTTCATTTTCAGCATGTGAGCTTAATCATAGTTTCATCATTTCATATTATCATAACATAGTTTCAGACCTAACCTTCGTATGGAAAATATTTAACCACCCCCATTTTATAATTGGATGCTGGCATCATCATTTTTTCTCATCCGTCTGTTGCAGGAATAGTAAATAAAGCATTTCCAGGCAAGGAACAAGTTAACAAAAGCCTCCTGAAAGATACTTTGGGGCCCTTCCTTTTCCAGAATGGGGAACTCAAAAAAGGTCAGTATTTTATGCAAATGTATTTTTTTTATTCAATTTTGTCTTGATCATTTATGGGTTGTATGGCTATTCGAGTATTATGAGAGTATTTGTTAAATCAAGGAAAAATAAATTAAGAGAAATGCTGTCCTTACCCAGACTTCTACTTAACTTGAATAATCTTGTATCCTCTCACTATTTCTTTTTTAGAAGAAAGGGAAAATGCTTCATTCAATGTCAATCAACTAAAGTATGCCAAAACAGGATTCATTCACATACATGATTTTGCCGGTGTGCAGCAGTCAAGTATGGATGGTGATGAGCGAAAAGAAGCCAAGTTACATTTTAAAAAAATGGAGTTGAAATTATTTAGCTCAACTAGTAACTTTGCGGAATGTATTAAATTATGTAAGGAATATTCAGTATGTCATACTTAAGGCTCTGCATTCACATGGAATTCACTCAAATATTCATACTTTGAACCATCTTGTCCGTTAAAATTTTAAATCAACGTAATATTATTCCTATTTTTTTAGTTGGTAGATAAATAAATTGAAATTTTTGGGATTTTGGATCTCTGAATTTTTCACAAGAACATTTTTTCATTTTAAAAATATTATGGTTGGACCTATTCACATCTTTGCTCCCAGGAAAGAAAGAGGTCCAAGGGCACTAAAGAAGCAAGCGGATGTGGCAGAAGATATTGGACAGACTGTGAACAGCATCGTTGTAGAAGTGCTTGATACGGTTGCTCAAACAGATGGCAAATAATGAGATGCTGTACGCCGACTCTCGTAAGTTTTGTTCCAGCTAGCTGTATTTGCACCTGGCCTTTTTATTTTTGATGCATTATACTCCCTTATTTTACATTTATATTTTTTATGTATATTTTCAGAGAATACACGAATCATTAATTCATCTTTGAAATGCTTTAAACATTCATTACATATGTGAAACATACCCAAAAATACCATTATATGACCAAGTTTAGCGGAAAGGATGCATCTAAATAAATCATGTTTTTACTTTCTTCTTATTCTTATTCTACCTAATTTAAAAAAAAAAAAAAAAAAAAAAAAAAAAAAAAAAAAAAAAAAAAAAAAAAAAAAAAAAAAAAATAAGGTCTATAAGAGAGCTGTTGAACTTATTCTTGGTATAACTTGACTTCATAGCCTGCCAGAAATTGGTAAGCCGCACAAAAAAGATTAAGTAATTGACAAAAACAGGGATTTCATGTTCAATTTTTACATTTCGCCAGCGTCATGGAAGAAAAAAAAATGTGAACAACTTAGTCTCCAGTTTTAACAATATGTGCTTTATTGATTCCTTCCCATTAAAGTCGGTTCATACTGTTCAATTGTAGACTTTCTTTTGTTGAATTATAAGTATGCTCAGCACATCAGCACACACACTCTCTCTGTTCTTTAACTATACATGTGTGCAAATTTGTTGAGTTACATTGTGCACATCAAGAGCACAGCCTTCGGTGACTACTATCGTTTGTCAGAGATTTTCTGGCAGCCTGTACACCCAAGATTGCTGCCTCTTGCACAGTTAATGCACCTTCATGCCAGTAGTGCAAATCGTTAATAAACAAAAATGAGCTGAGGATTTCATTTTGCTATGCGGCAATTGGGAAACAATGCTTTTTTGAAGCTGCTTCTGTGCAATTTGAACGTTTTTCCTTCAACTCCTACTTTGAGAGGACTAAATAGCAAAAATATTTTTATTTAATTTTGATAAAATCCAGATACAATCTCAATATAATTTAAATTTAAAAAGTATTTAATCAATGTTAAATTCAAAGCAAAAGGTGATTTCCAGAAGATTCAATTGGAATGAAATCGAAATCTCCTCTCAATAAAATCGCAATTAAATTCCAAAAAAATTTCCAGAAAATTGTAAGAAAATGCATGCAAATACTACTAGGGATTGCAAAGGAAGCGCATAGCTCACTTATGGGCGTATGTGTAAAGGGGAAAAGATCATATTTTGAACCGGAAAATCGATCCTGAAAGTTAAGTATGTTAACTTTGGGACACCCTGTATTCGGTAAAAAATCAACCAAGACTAGTACTTTAACCCTTAGATGACTAACCGGGTCTCTCAGGCCCGGCGGCTTTTTATTTTTCGCGCCACGGTGGCTGTAATTGACCTGGGAGTCTGTCCTTCACAAATAGCTCTACAAATATCCTTAAAAACATTAGTCTTGAAAAAAAAAAAAATTAAAATTTTTTTTAAGGCATAGCAATTTTTTTTTCATGTCTACCCCTAGAAAGACTAACCCAGGCCTGCGAGGCCCAGCCCTAAGAATGTATGATTATTTGATAGCTGAGATGCTTTTTTCTATGTTTTTTGAAGAATTTTATGATTTTCATACTTTGTCTATACTATTATTACCAAGGCCCAAAATTGTCCTTCCACCCATAAACTGCCCCCCGTCCCCCTCTAGATCTCCCCCCTCTCTCCCCAGTACCCTCAGATCTAGGAGCCTCTCATTATAAACACACTTTTATATATTTTTTGAGATTTTGAGGAAGTTACATTGAATAAACATTATTACCCCTATAAGTGTACTTGAATTTGAGAGGGAGGGGGCAACCTTGCCCACCCCTCCCTCCTCCCCTCCTTCCGGTAGCCAAAAAAGTAGTACTTTCCAATGAGTTTCTTTCAAAGTTTTGCCCTTAAAAGGTTTATTTTTTCATTTCGTGAAAAGAAGAAAAAAGTCTAAAATGTATTATTGTACTATTACTACTAAGAAGTCGCTCTCATGACGCTTCTGTGCGCTCTGCGACACCCAACCGCCACTGACAGTGATCGTGCTAGAGCACCTTTGCTGTAATAGTTGTAGCTGAGGAGTGGTCATGGAGGTAATATACTGTCTAAGAACTGTAAAAGAACCATGCGTTATTTTCTTACGACTAAAAGAACGCCTTAACATATTCACCGTATTACAAGAATCACCTAAAATTAAAATAATAATAAGTAAATAATAAGTCTGATTTTCTTGACCTTCAAGAATTTTTTTTGTGTTTCCTAAAACCTTTCCTTCTTATGTATATTGTCCGTCGTCTTACTACTGGAATCATTAATTATTATCTACTTTTACTTTTTAACAATCTAAGAGTTTTTACGAGTTAAATTTAGGTGTTTCTTGTGGTATGGTGAATATGTAAAGGCGTTATCTTTTAGTTGTAAGAAAATAACGCATGGTGCTTTTACAGTTCTTAGGCAGTATATTTCCTCCATGATGACTTCTCAGCTACAACTATTACAGCAAAACCTTAGGAAAACTATTAGAAACTTCACAAGAAATTTTGTCCCGCGTTTATCTCCTAATTCACTGTAAATAAATTTGCTCTCACTTGTCGAAAAGTTTGAAATAATGTAGAAGTATTCCATAAATAACAAAACAATACATAACGCCTATGAACGCCAACGTAGAGAACGCCCTGTCAAATCATGGATTGAGGGAATAAGGCTTGAAATGAGGAGATGCGCTCTGCCGGAGGTGCTCTGGCAAGATCGCTGTCAGTGGCGGTTGGGTGTCGCAGAGCGCACAGAAGCGCCATGAGAGCGACTTATTAGTAGTAATAGTACAATAATACATTTTAGACTTTTCTTTTCTTTTCACGAAATGAAAAAATGAACCTTCTAAGTGCAAAACTTTGAAAGAAACACATCGGAAAGTACTACTTCTTTTGGCTACCGGAAAGAGGGGGAGGGGGGAGGGTGGGCAAGGTTGCCCCCTCCTCAAGTATACTTATAGGGATAATAATGCTCCTTCAATTTAACTACCTCAAATCCTGAAAAAAGATATAAAAATGTGTTTACAATGAAAGACTCCTAGATCTGAAGGGACTGGGGAGAGGAGAGGGATGTTTAGGGGGGCTGGGGGGCAGCCAATGGGTGAAAAAAAAAAAATTTGGGACCTTGGTTATAGAAGTCAAAGTATGAAAATCATAAAATTCATCCAAAAATAGAGAAAAAAGCATTGTAGCCATCAAATTACCATATATTCTCAATACAGGCCTCGCAGGCCCGGGTTGGTCTTTCGTGTAGGTAAAAACGGTCAGTCATCTAAGGGTTAAAAATATGATACATTTAGTAAAATCTAGGCGGGGCCGGATACACATTGAAAATGTTCGATTATGAATGTTACATTAAGCATGCTGGAGTAAGCTTTTCAGAGTAAAAGTTTTTCAGAACTTACAATGAAATTTTTCTTCTTTGCAGCTTTTCTATTATCTCCTTGCACTTTGAGAAGATCTCAATTGTTTTAATGCTTAAATACTCAATGCAAAAAGTGACGCAGGTATACCCCTCACAGCAAAATCACATTTAACTCCATTTATTTTATCATCTTTAGTCCAATTATGCTAGATTTTTTCACGAATAAAGCGACCAACATGAGCAAGAAGAGTGGATGCACTGACGGAATATAGTGTTGATTATTAGCTGCTACTTACTTCGATAAACAAGAGTAAATGAAAATATTTAAGGTATTTAGTGATAGGATAACAGGTGGTTCCCAGTAATAAAAACTGGAGTAAAATTGAGATTTCTAACAACTATGTATGTTTTAGCGAAGGCATAGAAAGTTTCACAGCAATGTAGAGCTTATCATTTTTGAGGAACTTGAATTGAGCGAAGAACCTTGCTTCTCTGAAAAATGAAAAGGAAAGAAAATGTCACTAAATAGATAAAAAAAGTAAAGGAAAACAGTAAAAGGGCTAGAGACCTCAATCGCTTGAGGCAGTGTTGAACCAATGTAGAAGAGAAAAACTGAAGAACTAAAAAACATTCTTCGATATCAAGCTTTTTGTCTTGAGTTCATTTACATATTCATCAAGCATATGGAATAGTTCTTGAATGAAGTCTCCAAAAAGATTTTTTGACACAACTCCACAAAATTCACTACATCACATATTTTGCTTCCCTCGATTAAGTATGATTGTATCTGATCTCACACGTACAAAGTACATGTACTCTCATGTTCTCTCACATGTACTCCATGTAGTCTGATCTCACATGTACAAAAATCCAGTCCTGTGGGCAACTTTCTGAGAAAAGTTGGTGAGTGGTATCAATCTCTTCGTCATGATATCTAATATCAGAATTTGGATGACTGTTGATTCTTATATAAAAGTTCACGAGAAACACGATGGTGCCACTGGTTTTCTCTGAAATCAACTCCCAAGCTCAAAAAAAGCTCTCAAAGTGAGGCCAAAATGGAGGGGATATCCCACCCTACTCAAAGAGTCCACCTCTACATCAAGACAAACTCTCCATGCAAAGATTGGGAGCAAATACATTAGCAGGGTTGCCATGTTTTCAGTTTTGGAGTCCCCAAATAAAGTGGCAGCCCTGTCCTTTGCCAACCTTTTGCCATCCAAAATTGATAGAAGAAGGGGTTTCAGGGGTTTCGAATTGAACCAGATCCTGATTCCAAACTAAAGCTTGTATGTGTGCTCTCAGAAGAGCTGGATTTAAGGCTGCTTTTGTGGGAGGCAGATTTTCATTTTGGCATTGTTTCTTGGAGAACAGCTACCATCTTACATCGCCTATATCTGTTAATGTGCTCTTTGGAAGGCACAGCTGACACACACATTTCTCTAGCTGTGTTATAATGTCTTCAGGTAGGATCAATGTTTTCCTTAGCTGTACTAATGCTTCCAATAATTCATTATCTGCGGACTGAAAGGTTTTCCACCAATTTGGTTACCTCTTCTTTGCAAAGAATCTTGTCATATCAGCGCCTGACAGCGCATGCAAGCCTGGAAGAGTAGATGCTTTAAGAGGTCCAAGGGCGTTGTAAATTGGAAGTAGGTCAATGAACTTCTTCATACCCTTCCCTACAAACATTCCAATTTCAGCAGTGAGCATGGGGATGCATCACAAAGTTAAAATTACCACATCTGTATCAGCTGAATGTTTATGTGCGGTAATTACTCCTTTTGTAGCGAAAAAAACACCGTGAAGAATCATTTTTGTGTCAGCTTCTTCTTGCTTTGTTTGATAGCACTGCACATCGGTGCCATCCAAAAATTGCACGTTATTTCTCCAACTTACAATAGATTTCAACCTCTTATTCTCTGCTGACTTCAAAATTTGAATCGAAAGAAAGTTGGTCAAATCACCCTTTGCTTTTTCAAGGGCCAGAAGTTACTGGATTGAAATTGATGCAATTTTTATGTCTGCTGATATTTTGTATTGAATTGGTTCATTACCTTGTTGACGGCGTACTCTTGTGTCATTTTTCAAAGAATTAGCTAGGTAAGTATCAAAAATAATATGAGTTTCATCGTAAAAACTGAATTTTTGTGTCAACCAATTAGAAAAATCCTTCGGGAGATCTTGAGTCTTGAGCCCTGCTGGCTTGAAGCAGCAGTGTAAAAGAACCGTACCGTCTATTATGAATGCTTCTTTCCCAATTAAGTCTAGCAATTCATTAGTGACTGATGAGTTTTCCTCCATCTGCTTGTCGTATTGAAGTTCCTGGTAGAGATTCCAAAATTGACAGGAATTCGGATTTATTTGCGCAGTGAAGCATTCTGCTGTCGAGACCAAATAATGATTTCAGCAAAGCGGTGAACTCCTCGCTGATGTTAAATTTCACATCGACGTCAGGCCGACGCATCGATGCAATTAACAATCTTGATAATACAGAAAAATCTGTTTTCAGAACAACTGGTAATATTGTAAGGTAAGATGGTACGGCATGGTATGATGTGAAGGTATTTAATGATTTTAGGTAATTTGAGGAAAAATCTATGTAACACAACTTTTAAATTGAAAACAAATTTTTGTAATCATTGAAGGAAATACATTGAAAAACATGATTCATCTACTTATTTTGCGTATTATTTCTTTGCCCAAACACACATAAAATCTTCTGACAGTGTTAAGTCTTACTCGCTTGTCGGGTCCAGTCTAAGACTTTATGCGAGTTACTTGTACTTTTATTTTTATTCGCGGCCGATTTCCCGACTTTGAAGACAAACTCTCCTGGATACTTGGATAAAACACTTCGCAAAAGGTAAGTACACCCTAAAATTTGATAACCGTACCGAGGATGTATTGTTTGACTACTTATCTCGACATCCACACTTTACGTAGTTATTTTATCATTTAAGATCGGCTATTGTAGCAGCCATTTATAGAGTCAAAATGGATGGCAAAGGCGTATACATGTTATCAGATGGATCTTAACTTTAAATTTGGTATAGGAGGCCCCGCAAATGTATTAAATCAGGACTACTGCTGTATGTACTTGCTTTTATTTTATCCATGTCTGCCATTTTGGCCGCCATGTTGAATTTACGAGCTTCAATATTGATCAAGAGTAATTTTTGACTTCATATTTGTAATGTGCGACCCAAAATACATCAGAAACGATACCCCGCTCGACGAAATACGCCGATAACAATAAACAGGTTTCGATCGGCGGCCATTTTGGATTTTGGGAGGTTTTTATGGGCCGTGCAGTGAGTTGTAACTGTTTTTGAAACCTGGGACCACTTAATACAATCGCTGGCCGCCTCACTAGACGGTCAAATGAGAACTCAGCGATTTTCGTGCCGGGTGGGTATTTTCAGCCGCCATGTTGGATTTACGACATTTCTTTTGACCGGAGGCTATTTTAAACATAATAATCGGATTTTACGACCCAATGAACATAGGAATCGATACCTCACGTGTCATAATACGGAATTTTCAAAAATAAGGGTCACCGACCGGCCGCCATTTTATTTTTGGGCTTTGGGCGCTTCCTGCACGATTCTCAAGGTTATCACCATCCAAATTCTGATTTTAGATATCATGACGAAGAGATTAATACCACTCACCAACTTTCCTCAGAAAGTTGCACACAGGTGTTCGTTTTCACCTACAAAATAATAATCTTTAGGCATCCAATCACAGTGATGAACCCGGGAGCAATAAGCTCCGCTGAATTCCATTGGCCCCAGCCTCAGAATGAACGCGGGGCAGCGCACCAATCACGAGCCGCGCAATTCAAAACTTAGTCTCCACAGCGCCCGCCAAGTTCATACTCGCATAGCGGTGCTCCCGCAAATATCTCGCACAGCGCTCACGTTGACCAATCACAGCCAAGCTCGAGGCAACACTCTCTCACGCGGCCGGTATAAATACTGGGACGCTGCGCTCTATGAATTCACTTCCAAGTGATGCGCCGTCTGATCAACACCCAGTACCCAGATCCAGGCAAGCAGCGAAGCAAGTTAATCAAGACCAAGGAAATGAAGACTCAACCAAGCTCATATAGCAGCTAACAAGGAATCTCGAACCCAAGTCAAGAATCAAATTCCTCGAGTAAGGTCAAGGAGCCAATTTGGAGAGCAAGCTGAATCACCTATAGCGATCGGAGCGGCAAATCTCTCGAGGTCATCACGGAATCAATCTAAATCATCTACTTTTGGCATTTTCTCAAAATTATCCAGGAAAATTCAAGACATCTCTAGATTCACGTTTGTATAAAATCCTTGAGCCGGAGAAGTCGATTCATTTATGAATCTGGAATAAAAATAAGTGCAATAGCACAGAGTGGTATTCAATATTTTCAGTCCTTCTGACTTTCCTGCGCAAAGCAGAAGCCGGCGCATTACGTGCCTGGTGGCCCTTCAGGTCTCCCATTCAAGGATAGTAGCCGGCTCACTCTGAGTCAGGTAAAAATAAAAATCACCTAGGATAGGATCCTTCTGATCACTAAAAAATAGTCTCCCTTCCAATCTTTTCCTTCTCAGTCTAATTTTCCGAGCCAAGGCAAATTGGGGGGTCGCTACAGCTCTTCACTTGTCTCTCACTTGAAAACCTCAGATCCTATTCCATCTTTTCTTTCTTTTCTATCATTTCTACAATCGGTCCCTCGGTACAATTCACTTTCAACATTTAGGTCTAGCATAGGTTTTTTAACCATTTTTGAGCCGTCATCCTACATTTTTTGGTCCCTCGGAAAGTTATCACTTTTTGGCTACACTCATTCTTTTGGTATTTTTCTTTGACACGTCCAATCCTACAACAGGACTGGATTATTGTACATGTGAGAAGACTAAATGTATAATAACTCTAAATTGAAAATTACAATTATTCTAAAACTGCCTTTTTGTTGCATAATGAGTGTATTTGTACAAATTAAAAATAAAAATGAAACAAAGAAATGGGCAATTGCGCTAAAAAATCGTAAAAAGTCAAGTATTATATTTAGTCTTGGCAACATTGGAATGTGTTTGGTTTCGTTTCATTTTTACTCAATTTTGTACATTTGGATCATTGTTTTGGTCAACTTCGCCACATTTGTCACCAAATGATTCGGTCGGTGAATAGGAAGTGTTCGCCAAAAAACCGCAAAAAGCGCCAATTTCGGTGCTTCTTTCAGTCTACTGCTTGTCAGGGCATTAAATTTCCCGATGAGCAAAAAGCATTGAACGCATTTTTTGGAAAATTTGACAAGCTTTAACTTTGAAAAAACCGATTTTGCCATCACATCAACCCTTGGCAAGTTGCAGACAAAAATCCGCAAAAAGGCCGATTTTAAGCAATATTTGCCAAATTTGGCAACTTGTTGGCACAAATTTTGTGAAAAATGGTTGAAATTAGGATTCAGCGTCAAAAATTACACAGGGCACCTTACAAGTAATGCCACCTGATGTTTTTGAAGGCTGAAATTCATATCTGCCTGGACTTAACAAGCGTCGTCGCTCGAAAAAGCCGTTACAAAAATGACCATATGGACGGAGTTAAACAGAAAGGAACCAAGCCACATCGAGATCCAACCGAGAAAAAGAGGTTTAGAGTTTGGCTCCTGCATAAGACTCAATGTAAAAGATAAACTTCAAGTTCAATTTCTGCAAAATTTGCTCCAGCAAAAACTTTGAATTTTTGGCGATAGATAGTAGAGGAGTGGTTGAGTTTAAAACTACTCATAACTCAATTTTTTCCAAAATGTGGGTTGGTTCCTTTCTGCTTAACTCAGTCCATATCTCACGAATAAAAAATCTCCATGCAAAGTGTAATATATCGATGGATGCAGAATCAAACAAACCATCAACTTTTTATTCAGATCAAAATAGAGTCCTTTTGAGATATCTACAAAACTGTAAGAATTGATGGATTTAAAAATGGAGAAATTGGCAACAATGCATGTTCAAATTAACACGACCTTAAAAACATGGACATTTCTTTAAAATGCGCAATTTTTGGAGAATTTTCGTTCAAATCGCGACTTTATAGCTCAACTTTAATGCCCTTTACGGAATGGAGAATTTGCATGTAAATTTTTTATTGCTTCATCTGAAAATGCTTAAAGAGTTTATTTCAAAGTATCTTCTATATTATACAGCTACAACCAAAATCTTAGAAGCACTATTTCTGACGAACTGCCGGACCGATAAGGATGATCTTTACATGTATGTCATCTGTAGTAGATGTAGATGTGCAAAAAATTATGAAACCCCTAACTTTTAATGTAGTAGAGCTTTTAAAGCTCACGTCACTTAAGTTCAATGTTAATAGCGTGAGAGATATGTCGTTTCCGCTAGAAACGTCAAGGTGTGGGATTCTACCTGAGTGACTCGAATAAACAATAAAACAATGGAAAAGCTCGTGAAGGGCTCCTCATTCGAAGAGTTGAGGAACGGTGCTTCGCTCAGGGTTCAAGGTTCAAGGTTCAAGGTCCAAGGTATAAGGTTTAACTCAATTTTTCCTGCATTCTTCCAGCTTCGATTTGTGGCATTGGTCAATTTACTTGATTGCTGAATTTCTATTAATATTTACAGTAGATAAACAGCAGATACAAAGTGAGAAGGCAGGCGCTGCGTCGCGTCGGAACGGACCAAATATTATTAACTTTTAACGGTCAAAATCCGATTTTTTTTTTTTTTAAATTAAGTATTTAAAAATAACATAATAAATGGAAATTTCCCCAGTAAGTGGACTGTGAAATTATGTACATCCAGCTATTCCTCATCATCTACAAATCTGAGTGTTACGTCAAAAATTTTGAAATCGATGCAGCTCAAACAACATAGTGTATTAAAATGGAAGAACATTTTTGCCTACACATATGCGTATAGGGCCCGCGAAGCGGGCTTGAGGGCGCGAGGCGCCCTCCCGGGGGTTGGGCCGCGTAGCGGTCAGGGGGCATGGCCCCCTAGTTTTTCATAATCTAATAAATAGAATTATGCGCGGTCCGCCGTGACCTTGAACTTCTCGGCCCCGTCCCGCGGCCTCCTTGTGTCCCACACCCCTCCTAAGGATCGATCGGCGGGACCCCTGCGGCCGGGTCTCCGGTCCTCCCGCCGGGTTTTCCGGTCCGACCCTCCGGGAGGTTGCTACAGCCCCTAAGAGTTCTTTCGGGAAAACCGCCACCACTCGCGCCACGTTTGTCCTTCCGGCTCGAGATTCGGCACGCGGGTGCACTCGGGTGGCCGGAGCTTAAGTCCAAAGAATCGCCGAAGCCGGCCTCCTCGGAGGGGCGCTGCGCCCCGAAGGCTGTTTTTAACGACCCCCGCACGGAGTGCCCCACTTTTTACCTTCCGTTCGTCCCCGGGCTCCCGGTTCCGTCTGCGGGTCAGCGACGTTCGGTCAGGTTGGATTTAGCGATCCCTCCATCCGGGGGCGCGCTGGTGCCCTCCGACGGTTTTCGGAAAAATCGGCCTGGCTCCCTTCCTGCCGGGCCGATCGGAGCCGCGTTTGTACCGGAGGTTTTGCCCTTCGTCCCGCGTTGGGAGGTGCAAACGCCCCCCGGGGGTCCGCAACGGGGGAGCCGCGGGAGCTCCCCGAGGGTATCGGTGCCGACCCAGTTTCTCATTAGGTCACGCGGATTTTGGAGACGGGAGGCCGGATCGCTGTTGCCATGGTTATGCTTTACTCATATGACTGCGCACGGCTCGAGCGCGCGGTGTCGCAAGATCTCGCTCACCGGTGGGATTGTTTTGAGCTCAGCCCGTCGGGAAACTTGAATTCGGCAGCCGCGCATGTTTTTCTTTTTTACTTTTCATCTTTAAACTCTGGTGTGGGAAGCGTAGTGATTTGAGGGTAGCTGCGGCAGTTCAATAGTTTCATTCATAAGAAGAGAACAGGAGGAAGATTTGTATTGCTCAATCGCGAAACACGGCCGATATTCTTAAATTTTAAGTTTTTTCATCGTTTGTATGTTCTAGCGTCGCATTGCCAAAAAAAATTGAAATTAAACCCTGAGTCCTGCAATCTTAAGTTTCAGCAGTCGCTATTACAATGTGCGATTGCCATTACTCCACAAAATAAATTAAAATGTTCCCAGCTACGTTCACTAAAATTGACCGCGATTGCAATAATATTCACCAAAAGTATGCGTGCTTATAGTATTTCTTAAAAACTATTTATTTTCGATGCTTCTATTTCGGCCCATAAAAAGACGTTAAGAGAGAAAAATAATTTGATTTTCATGTTTTATTTTTTTTTAATATTGAAGAAAAATTATCTATACAGGGTGAACATGAACTTCAAAATCATAAAAAAAAAAAAAAAATCAAATCATGAGTTGAAAAACGCTAATTCCGCGAGTTTAAATAATCGAGGCAAACACAGTTAAAATACCGTAAAACGCATAGCGCCTACATTACAGAGGGAATATTTCACGTATTGCGCGTTCACCAAGGGTGCGCGCTGAGGTTGAGAATTTGTAATTTGTCGTTGTAGGGCCTACCGCGAGGCACACCGTGTCCTAGAATTTTGCACTCTTGGACTCAGTAACACATTTTTAGTTTCAAACCTCCATCTGACGGTCCATCGCAAATATTTCACTATCCTATTCCACTCCTTGATCCGAGAAATCTTTGTTTTGCAATGTTGTCTTTTCAGTATGCTGATCAAAAGCATCAATCATTGATAAAATGGGAAGCATACAAGAAAAATTCGCGAATGACAATTTATCCATTCCAAATATTCTTCAATTAAGCGCAAAAATAGCGCAAGTGATCGAGTTATTAACGAGATAATTACTTACTGGGAACAATGGTCGACTTTTAATTATTTTACATTTGCCTGAAATTGTTCAACCCACCTCGGATAGATTTATGAACGCTAATATCGAACATCACGTCCGTTTTTTTGGGTTAGGTGTTAGGTCAATGTTCCCCGCAAAAATAGGAATTTTCCCTACAAATCTAGCTTTTCCAGAGAAGTATCAGTGTTCCGGAAAATCTGTGCATGATGGAAGAAAGCTACATCCGTGTTCGGATTCAGCAGCCAAAATCTCATAGGGACTTTACTATTGCATGCCTATTAAAGTTTCTTTTCTAATCCTAATATCGAGGTTTTTCCAGACCAGTGCTCCTATTCGCCCATATAACACCATGTATAACTCATCCGATTGTTTTGCGCCGGAAAGAAAATAAGGAAAACATTTTTCTCAGGTAACTAGTGGGTGATACTCATTCAATTTTTGCCTTTGAATCCGAAAATGATCTTATTTTTCATCTAAAATCTACCAAATTTTTGAAAAATAGATTTTTCAGCTCAAAAAATCCCCTCTTTCAGGGATATTGATTTTTCCGAAGGTTTTGGAAGAGAACGATGATCAATACAGACTAGAAAAATTATATAAGTTTAATAAAAGTAAAGATGACGATCTTTTACCTTTTGTATCAGGGTTAATTAACAATTAGAAGGAGTTTAATGTCGCGAAATTTATCAACATATAAGAATTTTTATATTGTTACCATTTAAGAGGTACCATTTAAGGCTGCAGCGTCAAGAATTGAGTGGAAATAACTCCACTTTTTAAGTGAGAAATAAAATTTTCCTCTCTTCTCCGACGCATAACAATCGGATGAGTTTTACATGTCGTTATAAAGGCGGAAAGGAGCACTTGTCCGATAAAATATTGATGTTAGGAACAGAGAGGAAACTTGAAAGAGCATGCGATAAATGACTATTGTGTAATTTTGGCAGCTAAATCCGAAAATCACCGTATTTTTTCTCCTGTCATTCAGTCTGCATAAACTGCTACGTGCGAAGCACGTAAGGGTCGCTAGTCTGATATAAAATAAATCCGAAACTTTTTTTCCGAAACGAATAGGTTCCCGAACCGCTGGATGGTTTTCTGCCCCGCGATCCTTTTTCGCGTCGTCAGGACATCGGCTAGGAGTGCTTTCCTCTTCGCAGTCCGTTTTCCGTGGAGCGGTAAAAAACAGAAAGGCGTAAGAGCAGCGCGAGGTATATGCTGTTTCTCCATTGCCTAGATCTATTTTGCTGCTACGGTGACGCGTCATCCGTTCATTCTCGCCTCCTGCGCCGGTGCGTATTTCAATCGATACGGCGGGAGATTTGAATAACAACGGATGAGAAAACGTCATGGCAGAGATTTGAATGCTGGACGCAACAGGTGAGATGCCCTGTCCTATTTTCACTTCAGCTGTTCCTTGGCAATTACTCTTAGATTTATACATGCTATTTTTTCTGATAGAATTGTTTAACCTATGGTGCTTTCTGCTTTTTATTTTTTATAAAACGTGTTGAGTGAATGGTGATGATTATTTATTTGTTTTAAAACGTTGAGTTAATTATTTTGTGTTGCTTTGAGAAAACTTAACATGCCCAAGCGTAGAAAATCCAATTTGAGTCGTGACACTTTGAATAGTAGGAAAATTAGATGTTACAAGCAAAATGTGTCTGGTGATAAAACAGTTAAATTTTCGTTTTAGTTGGCGATTTTTTACGGGATTGGCGTTTGAGTACGATGCAGAAGAAAAGTATAACATTCGCCCGTTACTCTCTCTTGCAAGAATGGACAACCCTTGCACAACATGTGACGCATTTAAATGGCGGGACGAGCGCGACGGTTTGTGCTGTAAAAAAGGTAAAGTTTATTTATCATCCTTAAAGGAGCCTCCTGAACCACTGAAAACTTTATTTTTAGGGGAAAAAATTGAGAGCATATAATGGATGCTTTCAGATGACCTCTTTTGGCTCTGATTGTGAAATATGTTCATTTAATTTTTCTCCAACATTTCTTGTTCAAGGGCAAATTTATCATCTCCACAGCTCCCTTCTTCCAACAGGCACTAGTATACATAATTTTCTTCAAATATACTTCATTGGTAATAATGAGCTTGATTAGACAGAGCCGTTGAAAATCAGTTGCAGCAAGTACTACATAAATACAATAATCTCATTCAAACATTTAAAACCGCCTTAGATAGACTGCCGGATGAGAATTACAAAATCTTTATCAGTGCTGATCATAAACCCGTCAGTAAGCATGCCCGGCAATATAATGCTCACAGTTGGTAACGAAAGTGCAGGGTTAATACGTTCAGACAAGTTTGACATGAGAGATATAGTTTTACACACAAGAGACAACTCCCTTAAGCGAGTGCCTGAAACTCGTAGGCACTATGATGCTTCGCAGTATCCCATGACATTTTTGAAAGGGCAAGGAGGATATTTTTTTTAAGTTTATCAAGTTAATCCCACTTCAAAAAAGCCTATAATTAATAAGAAGGTCACGTGTATCGATGTGTATGCTTACTTCCTTATGTTTCGTTAGAATATATATATATATATATATATATATATAAATAAAACCGTCGCTCCGCTTCGCTCCGCGCCGGTTGTAGTGGGGGCGAAGCCCTCCCAGGACGCGCGCGTTTTTTAGTTTGAGTGTCCGGCCTCAGTTGTTCTGTCTTTTAAGTGACCCGCGCGTCCACCGCGGGAAGAGTGTATTTTCCGGAGGGGCGGGGGCGGGGAGTTATCAATCTTTGGAGGTTGGATTTACGTTTACACTGTTGGAGGCATTGATTATTCGAATAAGGACTTCATGTCGCCAGATTGCAACAAACAATCCACATGTAATGTCTGATATGAAAAAATGTCAACAAACGCTGTGGCAAGCTCGAATGACGATGGATGAATCTCCATAACCCACTGTGGGACAACATTGCCGTCTTGTCCACCAATTATCAACCCACTGTGCGACAGTATAGCCATCGTGTCCACCAATTATCAGTTCATCAGTTCGTGACCCATTGTGCGACAACATTGCGGTCTTATCCACCAATTTTCAGTTCGTGACCCACTGTGCGACAACATTGCCGTCTTGTCCACCAATTTTCAGTTCGTGACCCACTGTGCGACAACATTGCCGTCTTGTCCACCAACTTTCAGTTCGTGACCCACTGTGCGACATATCGTGGTTTATAAAACCTACTTTCTCGGGCAGATATCTGAATTTTTTGTCTGCACAACCTCTCTCTCAAAAAATCAATGTAATTCAGAATTTGGCAAGACGCGTATGCCTACATACTCATCCCATGCTCCGCAAGGAAAAAATAAGGGAAGCTAAAAAATTGTTACTTGAAAATTGTTATCCCAAGCACCTTGTCAACTCTATATTTGAGAATGTAGTGAAATTTTGTTATAATGGCTTTCCCCCTACAAAATTGTTCGAAAACACCGAATTTGTTGTATGTCCGTACGTTTCCTCCTGCTCAGAAAAGATTAGATCCGTGTTAAAGCCGCATGGCTACACTTTAGTCACTTCTAATAAATCAAATTTACAAAATTTCCAGTCTTGTTTGAAGTCAAAAATCCCAACTGAAAAGCTGTCAGGAGTGGTGTATGAGATACCGTGTGGAGATTGTCAAGGCGTCTATACAGGGTGTCTCACGAAAAACGAGCCACCTTGAATATCTACCGAACGCGTCGGAATTTCGAAAAACGGTAAAAGACGTGTTCGTTTATATCGAGGGGGACACCTTTTGGCGTATTCGACATTTTCCCAAACCGCGGGAGGGGCGCGGGGCGGGGGGTGCCCCACCCGTAAGTCGAAATTTTCAAATGGCACCCCTACTTTTTTATTTCAGAAATCAATTCTACGCAAAAAAAACAAGCCACCCTGTCCAAACCGAATGTAAATCGGACAATTTTTCAGTGATTGACAGAGTTTGAAACATTTTTTTCATGCTCTTTTCAAAAATTTCCCACGCCCAATGGAATTGCTGTATCAAAGCAAACTCTCCGCCAAAAAAATTCTTAAACATTGCACTTTCAATAAAAAAAAAAAAAAAAAAAGATCTGCTGCACTCGAAATCTGGGGCACGCGGAGCCCTTCTTTGCGACATAAAAATTCGTTATACCGAACGTTTCCGAGGGGCGCTCATCGGGAGGGAGTAGTAAGTTTTAAACAAGAATTATTAATCTTTTTTCTGAAGCATAAGAAACCGTGTCCATGAAGAAGCAGTTGAGTAGAAAAACAAATGGATTAGCTTTTTTTGGAGGGGGGGGGGGGGTGGTCAATGACTTGAGCCGGACCTTGATACTTCTGAGGACGCTATTTTTCCGCGGTGCGTTGTTTTTCTACTTAACTGCTTCTTCATGGACACGGTTTCTTATGCTTCAGAAAAAAGATTAATAATTCTTGTCTAAAACTTACTACTCCCTCCCGATGAGCGCCCCTCGGAAACGTTCGGTATAACGAATTTTTATGTCGCAAAGAAGGGCTCCGCGTGCCCCAGATTTCGAGTGCAGCAGATTTTTTTTTTTTTTTTTTTTTTTTTTTTTTTTTTATTATTATTATTATTATTATTGAAAGTGCAATGTTTAAGAATTTTTTTGGCGGAGAGTTTGCTTTGATACAGTAATTCTATTGGGCGTGGGAAATTTTTGAAAAGAGCATGAAAAAAATGTTTCAAACTCTGTCAATCACTGAAAAATTGTCCGATTTACATTCGGTTTGGACAGGGTGGCTTGTTATTTTGCGTAAAATTGATTTCTGAAATAAAAAAGTAGGGGCGCCAACTTCCAACTTCTTCTTCTTTATCTCTTTTATGAGCCAAAGGATGTAAAGTAATGCGCTGTTTTCATTCTTTGGTTTTGCTTGTTTATCTCTCATTCATACCCACTGTCCAAACGTGGCTACTAAACTTTAGTCACTTTATATCTAAAGTAGGTAAACAACGCTTCTTCATAACGCCGGATTCATACAACTATTCGTGCTTGTTGGATGTCCTTGTGGTATCAGCAGAATTGAAGGGTCTATGTTGTGGTGTAAAGTCTAACCAACAAATTTCATCTTAGATCTTTAATACAAGCTGATCACAGTTGAACTTGTAAAAAGTAAAAGCCAAAATTACCAAAGGGAGGAAAATTACAAAAGATAACTACGACGTGTTATTTTATTAATTAATCTCTTGATGACAGTGTGACTTATTTTTTTTTTTTTTTTTTTTTTTTTTAAATGAAGAAAAACAAGATGATAAATCCAACATGAAGATGTTAGGAAAAGCGTGCCGAAAAACTGAAATGTTGGATGTGTACTACACTACTTTCACGTCATTGCTGCTTTTTTTTTTTGCGTAGGTGTAAATTGTTATTTTTTGCTAATAGTCTGAGAGCCAACTGCATTTTGGGCGCGACTACTCCAACACACTTAAAACTTTGCAGAGACGTAGTTCTGACCTCCCTAGTAACGGATTGGGCAATATCAGACCTCAAAAGTGGTGCGTCTGGCCGCTGCGTCCCCCGAAAAACGGAAAGAGCCACTTTTCGGCTCCTGAAAAGTGCTTTGACGTTGTTTCCTAACCTTTATATTGTACGCACGTATAGTTTGGGTACATATAAACTTCGTAATAGCCCGGCAGACGATTTCGAGTTCATGCGGCCGATCGCCAGGCCCCAAAAATGCGATAAAATCGAGCGGAAGAGCCACCTTTCGGCTCCTGAAAAGTACTTCGTTCTTCCCTAGCCTTTATATTGTACAAACGTAAGTATGGATACATATGAACTTAGTTCTGTCGAATGTGTGGCAAGGAGCCAGGGGGTAATTCCGGCGCCATATTGGATTGCCGCTAAAGCGCGGGCAAACGCGGCATTTTAAAATATCGGACTTCAAAAGTCGTTTTCGGAGGGGAAAACGGCTCAGAAAAATCTGAAAAAATAACTGCGTGATCAGGAGACAATGTAGTTTCTGAAAATGCAAGAATTAGAAACAGGTTAACAAGCTCATTTTCAGACGTTCAAGGGGTGGCGGAAAATTTTTCGAGGAGACCGCGGGAAAATAAAATTTCAAAGTGAGCACTAACCAAAATCAAAAACCAATACACTATTTAAAATCTGAGCAGCTATCTGACTATACAATTGCAATTTTTGTGGCTTTATTCGTTCTTGAAAAATAAAATAGGGAGTCTTACTTTCTGAACAACCCTCGCAGTTTTTCATCTTGGAGTTTGCGGAGTTGCTACTGGACAAAATTTTTCCGCAAGTTTATGCTTCTTCCATCTTCTCTGGTTCCTGTTCCCATATTAGCCTCATAGGCTCGATCCGGAGGGCCTTCAAGGCCCGTACAGCAAGGAATTTTCTATTATCTAGTGTTTTCTTGTTTTGCGATCCCCAAGTCCTTTCAAGGGAAGATTGATTGGTCTGGTTGTGGTTTGCACTCGACGACTAGATCACACTTTCGCGATCCATGCTCCGTGCGAGCGTGTGTTCATACGGGCTATGCATAGCATCGGTCGCGTAAAAGGGATCACGTCATCGAGCGCGAACCCGCGACCTTACCGATCTCTACGGGGTCTCTTCCTTTTCTCAGCGATGCGCGTTTAAATAGAAGTTCAAATCACAAGATTTGCAACTCGTTTTTAGTGCCTTACTATTGTTCGAAAAAATCCGAGTGAATTCTTGGGAACTAAGTGCACCGTTTACTTTTCAAAAATTCATTAATTAAAAATTACTAAACAAGCTCATTGCAGGTTTTGCCAATGTGCTCATGGAGATTATTGAGCCATATTTCTCAAGGAACTAACTACTAATATTACTTAATTAACTATTACTTTGTTCTGGCTTTGGTTTGCAAAAAATTCATGGAATGTTCCTGTTCAATTACAGCCCATTAATTTTAATACCTAATGGGTGAAATAAAGTGGTATACCTGATATTCTGCTTCACTATTGACCAAACCGCACACAACGACTATTTGATACTGCTTGGCTTTCATGTCATACAGAGTTTTTCTTAGTAGTCTGAGGGAAGAAATCGCAGGACTGGTAGATTTTAGCTTTTCCATTTGCGACTTTGGGTGACTGGGGTCTAAGACTAACAAATTAACAAATTCGTCTTTCAGTTGTTCAACTCCAATGATAGTCCGACTGTGACCTGTAAATTAACATGGAAAACTTTTACTTGCACAAAAAGAAACTGGCACATTACAAAAAATGGACCTGTTGCAAGGTGCGGAGATTTGAGAACTGATAACTAATTCCAATGGCAAGTTTCACCAAAAGAACGATGGCGCTACTAAAAAAGCTTGAAATGACCCCTCAAACTAAAAAAAAAAAAAAATAGCTGTTTTTGGAACCCACCCATTTAAAACGGTCACTTTCCTGGCAAGGGAGGTAGACGTAGGATCCTTCTTCGGTTACCAGACTTATCAATACGTTTTTTTGCGTAGTGTTATAATACAAATATACTGGATTTTGAAGTAACAATGAGTGTATATACTGTGGGAATGTTCTGAATGATTTTAAGATGTTTCTTGAAGAGTTAAAAATGATTTACACGCGTTGGGAGAACATCCATGTTTGAGTGTTAGACTGCCACAATGTGTTCTGAATTAATATGTTCTTATGTACATAGGTATGGCTTTTAACATGATCCTACGGTACTAAAAAATTGATCTACAAAAATAACTTACCGTAAAATAGTGACAAAAAAGTAAAAACTCATAAAAATGGCTATTGCGAATAGAATATTGAGCTAACCTCAATTTCTGTTATCACTTTGACAGATGTGAACAATCGCCCATTCACTACAGTTTTCCTTAGAAATAGGGTTAATCCTGTCAGTTCTTATTTATCTAATGAAGGTTTTAACCATTTAAACGTCCAAGAATTTCATTTCTCAATTTCATTTTGGTCAAAAAATCATCCGTCAATCATATTTGCATTTGTAAAGAGTTATGGCTAGCTACCAATTCCTTATGGAGAAATACATTGTCAGTGATGAAAAGACCAGGTGTGTTATGAACTGTGACGTAGCGAGCGTACCGGATTGGTTACCGCGTAAAAGTGACCGTATAGAAAATCCGAATTTTAGGGCGTGATTAAGTTGATTATTTGGTGGTTTCCGGTGGTCAAAAAACTCCCGGAAAATTCCTGTGACATCAGGATCCTTAGT
Organism: Bemisia tabaci; assembly: GCF_918797505.1. Taxonomy (NCBI): domain Eukaryota; kingdom Metazoa; phylum Arthropoda; class Insecta; order Hemiptera; family Aleyrodidae; genus Bemisia; species Bemisia tabaci. The sequence goes on from NC_092794.1 coordinate 32,851,399, forward strand.
TCTTTCGATTCAAGCAATAAAACAAATTATGCAACAGGCCCATTGTGACATTGCTTATGATAGAACAGAAATGAGCTCCAGAAATTATACCTCTCGGTCAAGTATAATTAACGGCAAAACAAAAGAAAAAAATTCTGATGACTAGAGTCCCCTCATAAAACGCGTTAAGACAACGGGGCTTTCGGATGTCACAAACGGGAATTAAGATAACACAATCTGAACGTTTTTCGTAATCTTGGATCAACTCATTCTCGAATTCCTGTCTCTGCCCCCTCTTTCAATACATTTATTCCTTGCTGAGCCCCTCATTCCCTGGTCCATTCCAGTTTATAATCTTTGCAATTGGTGAAAATGTAATCTTTATTACGTTTGTGACACTGCAGAGGCCTAAAATACGGAAACCAATCAGAAATGGATTCGTAACCAGTTGTAAGAGAGGATAGCGACCAGCCCAAAATTGATGTCGAGATAGTGACAGAAATCAATAGCCCGTTAGGTACAAAGACATGCGCAAAGGACCTGGAGTGAAAACTCCACCGGGACGCGGAGATATGAGAGATTTAGTCTCAGGCTTTGTCATCATCAGTATATTCTTTGGGTCGTACTTCTACGATTTTATTAAAAAACTGATTAAGTCGAAGGGTTAGTCTACAGCAAAAGATACAATGAAAAAGAATAGTTTCAGCAAGTAACATTTTCAACATACCCTCCATTTTGTAAATCAGTGCTCAGACACTTTCAGGTACAGCAGGTAAAACGAAACAACAGAAACAAACCCCTTACTTAACATAACAGTGTTGCTCAGTAATTAAGATCTTACTTGGAAGTGCCCTGTGCGTCGCACTTCTTAGGCTTGTCACCTTTTTGTGAATGCTTCAACCAAAGTGATATTTCATAGGAGTCTCCTCTGGAGTATGTACTATCGATTTACATCTTCTAATCGGACTTTCCCTCTTTTTATTTTTTTGATTTATTGCCACTTAAATCAGGCTATGGGACCATAAGCGGCGCGCCAGTGTTACAAATACTTACGCAGATCTCGATTTCGTATGAAAAACATTTTGACTGTTAAAATTTGTTTCGCCTTTCCAAAATATCGGGGCCTTTCTACGTATCCACGCAAGATCCCACTCGTGTGATCGAGCATTTTCTGCATCCCTGCCGTGAGGGGCATTGTTAGGATAAATAATGCATCTCAAGAGAAGGATGTGGATAGAAAGAGCAGTGATAAAAATTTTCTCTTGGGTATGAAAATGACCTCGAGAGCAATTAATAAACCAAATCATGTTCCATCATAATATGATGCCCAACAATCGACAATATTTGCATCCTTACCTTGGTGCTGAAGATACAGAGGAGGCTTAAAATCATCTTTGGACTGGAAATATTGCAAAACCCAATTAAACAATTCCGGATGGCACCCATTTGGACTTGTTGGTCTATGAAAATCAACCAACTGGCACCTGTGCGAAAACAGGGTGAATAAATATTAAAAAAAGGGACCCAAATTTGAAAAAAATCTTGTTGCTGTAGCATGAGTGAATTTGGCATCAATGTCAGACATTGGTGTCTCAGGCGACAATCATCGATGCAAATCGCATTCGATCGTCTGGCCATGCAGGTAATCGGGCATCTCTTGCAACTTCAATTTAACTCATTTAATAAAGGGCTATTGTACTGAAGCGTTTTCCAGTTCTTGGCAAAGAGCGATCTTATAGAACTAGATCATGAAATCTTCCAATTCTCATTTGGAGAGGTAACCAAATTAATCAGTAAATGTAGGACCAAAGAAGCACCAGGAGAGGATCAACTTACTGGTCTCATCCTTAAAAAACTTCCTGATAAAGCTATACACAAATTAGTACAAATTTTTGATGCAATCATAAATATTTAATATGTCTCCTGTAAATTCAAGGAAGCTATACTCATAGTTTTCCACAAAAATGGGAAACCTAGAAAAAATCCCTCATCATATCGCCTCATCTCTTTATCATCCTCTATTGCTAAACTGTGGGAAAGAATTTACCTTCATCGTATCTCAAAAATCATAAACGCCAAAAAATTATTACGAAACATTCAATTTGGCTTCAGAGCCAAACAATCGACCATTGAACAATTACAGATTGTAAGTAAATTTATTAAAAATGCACTGGAAAAAGGTGAATATTGTGTATCAGCATTGTGGCCTGGATGTTGTACAAGCATTTGATGAGGTCTCTCACAAAATTTTAATAAAAAAAAGGGCTATCCAAAATACTCCGTGCATGCCATGTTAAATTAATACGCTCATATCCTTCGGACAGAACTTCCCGAGTGAAGTTGGGTGAAGCACTGTCAGAAGAGAAACCCACCCTTGCGGGAGTACCACAAGGATCAGTGCTTGGTCCCTTGCTTTATTTATTACACCGCACAACAAATTTCGGGTTATGGTTTGTCCTTTGCACCAAACCAATTTTCTTCGATTCCTATGAGATATAGAAGTCCGAAGATGCCCATAATAACTTCAGGAAAATTGGCTGGTGCTCAGGGCGTAAATTAACGCTTTCGTCAAAAATTAGCTTAAAAAAAGCGCATTTTTGCTGATTTTTGTAGAAACGTTGGTTCATATCTCCAGCCACGATTATCTGAGAAAAAAACTGTTAAACTCAATGAAAAGAGCATCAAATTTACTTCTAGAAAGCAAGTAGGGTGAAAATGCCGACTTGGGCGCAAAAGTTTTTAGCCAAATTGTGCAGAAAAATACGAATTAAATTACAGTGTTGTATGGTGATTATTGATTAATATAGCAACGCTATAAAAAGAAGTATTGTATGTTGCCCCTTCAATCTGCGGGTTATGCAATGATGTATGTTGCCCTTTCAAGATGGCGGTTATGCAACATCATTGCCGGACGGTGCACATAAATAAATGATATATATACAGGTGAAATGTTGCGATATCAAATTTTACAGTGTTGCCTGATGGTGCAAGAAATAAGTTAATTTTTCGATACAATGTTGTTGGATTGTGCAAAAAATCGGATTTTCGGACTTGTAAGGAATTTCGGCTTCGAAAGGCCGTCTCCTCCAGTATGGGTCTGGTATCGGAGACTGGAGAGTAGGGTCTGATTCGGGAAATTAAAACATTTTCGGAAAATTACCCTCCTTCGATCCGCCCCGGACCGATGCGATTCTTTTACACTATCGAAGATCGGAAAACTGTACGGACCGAATTTTGATACGACTTTTTGTTTTCGAGATTTCCGACTTGTAAAATTTTGGCGGCATCGGTAGACCGTCTCCTCCAGTATGGGCCTGGTATCGGAGACTGGAGAGTAGGGTCTGATTCGGGAATTTCCATTTTTAGTAGTGTGCGCTTGGAGATGAGGATCGGAACCTTATGTTTTCGGATGAGCAACTGGGATTGGATATTGCAATGTTCAGTTTGATGAATCAAAAAAAAAAATTTTTTTTTTGGTGGAAAACTGTTACAGTTTAAAAGACGTTCGCGTTTAGAAAACGCACGCGTTCGAGAAACTTACGCGTTTAGAAAACGTCTGCGTTCAGAAAACGAACGCGTTTACGAAACGTACGCGTTTAAGAAACGTACGCGTTTAAAAAACGTTAGGGTTGTCAAACACAAACGTCGATCCCTTCTCCTTCTCCGAACTTTAAATCGACACTTATGTCATCGACTTTCCGATTTTTATTCTTACGGGACATCCTGGTGAAACGGAACTTGCAGTCGGATGATAGGTACTTGGAGTACAGGTACGGAGCGGAACAAATGAGCGCCAGTAAACTCAAGATGAATAGAAGAACGTCCGTCAAGGTAGAGGTTGCGCATTTGATTTCTGGATAGACCAGGCACATTGTGATGTTTGCTTCAGATGAGTTTTCCACCGCCACTGTGGAATTCACTCCAACGACGGTTACGATGATGATGAAAGTAATGAGAATTATTTTATCGATCATGATTTCTTCCTTGCTATACTGAGAAGAGAATGCATATTATTTATACGAAATCCTTACTGTCGATCCAACTGTTGTGACTCGCGTCCAGACCCAACCATTTGACAAAGGCCAGGTTTTTCTTGGTTTCTCATATGAAAGTTATCTGGAAGCTTCATGAAGTGAATACAGAGTCATAAAGTGCCCTGAACACATGCGCACCTCCGCGACTGAGTTTAAGGTCCCCAACAGTTCACGTAGGTAAGGGTTGAAAATGAGTATTTTTTTAATTCTTTCCACGAAAGGTACTCATCAAACGAGTAGCAGCAATTCGGTTTGTATATACAACGAAATGAGATTTTTGGTGCACAAATGTGTTAGAGCCCACTTACAAAAACCACTCATAAAACACCGATAAAACGCGGGTTTACCGCGCAATTCATATTTGAGAGTTTTCAGAATAGCTTCTAACGTACACTTGCACTCGTAGTCACACACGTGGCTGCGCCTGCTGTGATGAATGGGGTCCACTCGTAAATATAATGACTCAACAAGTTGCTTGTTGAGACTTATTTCCATCTCAAATGGTACTTCATGCAAACTCATGAACACACAATCTTCAAAACTCAAAAACCTAATTGCACATTCGGACAATGGAGGGCAGACATTTTATTTTAGGTAATGTACAGGTCAGCGCAAGTTGCTACTATTACAACAACTATATTTACTTTGATCTATGACGGAACTAATAATGTAATTCATTCACGCCAATCGCACAACAATGTGCTGCAATGCAAGCACAGCATTTTGGAACCGCATCGGTTGGACTTGCAGTGCGCAGTTAGTTAGTCGAGTAAAGCATGCCAAGCCGTCTCCAATAAGCAGAATGTAATTCAACAATAAATTTCATAATCTTGATCCGTGATCCACTTTTCACTCGGTATTTACTAAACAACCTCGACAGGTTATAGGAGCCCAGACAGCCGAAAATTTAAACATTCGTGTTCTGAAATTGCGATCGAAAAGTGTGCGAAAATGAGCTGGTTCAACAACGAAAACGAAATAACGATACCTAATGATCTTGATATGCATGACGTAGTCTTTAATTACAAATTTGTAAAAGGTAATGACATAATGACCGATATATGCCACTTGGAAAATTTGTATACTAGGTTGAATGCCATGAAGGGCAAAGTTTCGGAGGAAATGTTGATGACGAAAATTCTGTAAATACTTCCCCCAGGTTACAGTCATTTTGCTTTGGCGTGGGATGCAACTCCCTCGGACAAAAAAACGCTATTGTACGCTAACACTTACTGAGGAGCAGCGAAAATGGCATGAAAAATTATCAATAAAGTTATTTCAGTTTTATATGTTTAATAGTTGAATCATTGTATGATTAAAGCATTGTTCAGAATAGCTCAATAAATCCCTTCCGACAAGACCAGATGGGTGAACAGAGGTGTGTCTGAGACATGATACTCATTACTCATTTCGAAAGTTCTAAAAATTGGCTGATGATTTTGTCTCCTGTGATCATATCTTTACGCTTGGATATACTGCAAACTATTTATTCCGTTCAGATAAACTATTGTCATTATTATTAGAGGGTAGAGGTTTTTCCAACTTCAACAACTCGGATGATTTCTTTGTTAAAGTAATATATATATTTGATATCCTAAAGCTTTTTTTTGTTCTCCTTCAGTTTCGACAGTTTGAGCTAATTCGATCTCGGAAACTACTGGACCGATTTTCCTTGGATTTGTTTTAAATGAAAGCTCTTACGCCGTAGATGTGCCAGCACCCCTTGGTTTTTTGATTTGCACGACCGACGTTTCAAAATGTCTCTCAACTCAATTTAACTTATTCCACCAGTAAAGCCTTATGCCATCAGTAAAGCCCAGGGTCAAACATTAGATCGTGTTGGCATTTACCTGCCACAGCCTGCATTCTTTCATGGGCAAGTTTATAGTCCAGTCAAATTAGATAAAAAATCTCGGATTAGCGGGAAAAATTCCCATACAAACGATTTTTGGCTAAAGTTGCTTGTTAGGGTCTAGAGAGGCACAGACTAAAAGTCCCCATCGATACCCCTTGTGCTTAGCCCCCCAGCCCCCCCAAAGCCCCCCAAAAAGGCTAAAAAATCGGTTTTTCGGCTATATCTCGCGGACGGTTGGAGATAGCGAGTTGCGTATCATTTGGAGAATGTTCCTCATCAAATTCTGCAAAAAAAAGTTTCTTATGCTTTTTCTTCCCCAAGCACTCCTTGACCCTCAAAATGGCCGCCGCGTATGGGCGTCATAGCGCGCTTCCTCACTGTACGGTAAACATAGGTCCGCCTCTAGACCGCGCGGCCGCGCCGCCGAGTGTCTCGACCTTCTCACCCCGTCACCCTCTATATATAGCTGAAATTTACATGATATGCAATAATTATGTACTCTTACCTTGTTTGCTATGCAAAATTCTGTTTTCAGTCAGTAAACTTTGATGCTTCAGCAATAGCCTGAAGGCGATTAATAGCCAGAAAGGAAGGACACGTATTTTGATGACACTGTGATCCTAATTATTGCCCGACGTATTTGTGTGAGGTCGATTCACGGATTTCGAATAGATCAAGAATTTTAAAAAATAAATCTACCTCAGAACTTGCCGGACTTAGAATCTTAGAAACAATTTCTAGAGAAAATTTGGCGAAATCAAATTATCACCTTAAATGATAGTCCGGAATTCATACACAGACACAGGTAACACTTACTCCACGAAAATGACATTACATGTGATCCATTGCGATTATTTCAACGCATCTCCATTTTTATGACGTTGCAAGAAGGCCTTGAGAATTGTTCTAAGTATGAATTATCTCCGTACGCTCAGTCCTAGTTTGATACCAATAGAACAATTAAAACGAAAAAAGCCTCTTTACGCGCCATTTTTGAGCCGAAACTAGAAAAAAAGGCCCCAAGTAACAGCAAATATATCCTTGATGGTAGATTTCTATTACACCGCGCAGTCTGGCCCCAGGAAGCAGAAAAGTTTGGAGATTACAGAAAATTACGTAACCGATGTCCATCAGAATTTTGGTAGAAATTGCCTCATTATTTTAGACGGTTATTCGAGTGACACACCGTCAACAAAAAATGCTGAGAGATCCTAAAGGTACGGTAAATCAATGGTCATGGAAATTGCTTTTAATGAAGAAACAAAAGTAACTTTAATCCAGGAAAAGTTTTCATCTAATGACGAAAACAAAACAAGACTGATAGAAATTCCACAAAAAAAATTCAGGAACATCGGTCTTCAAAATGAAATTTCAGATGGAGATGCACACCCATACTGATTGTTTAAACGGCCTTGATCTTATCTTTGGAGTCAACCAAAAATTGTGTGATTGTTGGAGGAGACGTCGATTTTTTAATAATTTTAAGTACGTTGTCTCTAGAAAATAAGGAAATATTTTTTCTAAAACCTGGTTGACAAAACTTTGAAGCAAAAATTTACTCTTTTAAAAGCCTAAACGCCCGTCCGAAACTAAAAGATTAGATGCTATTTTTACATGCATTTTCCGGGTGTGATACTAACTCGGCAATTTTTGGGAAGGGCAAGATGGCACTCTGTACTTTAAGGAAAAAATGAAGACATTCAAGATTTTGCGGGTCATTTAAGGATAAAGGCTCAACATTCAATTCCATGTCTGAGTCCGGTAGCAAAATTCTCTTAAGTCTATGTGTGCAAAGAAACAAAATGATTCATTAGACAAACTTCGTTTCTATTTAATGAAAAAAAATTCACTCAAATTTTTACTCAAATTTATTACTTCATTTTATTATTTGACCGCTACTAAAATTGTAACTCATAAATAAAGTGTTCTTTCATTCCTTAACAGACCGCGCGCCCTTTCCTACCTTTTTTTGTCCTCTCCCCCCCCCCCTCCTACGACCTTGATTTACGTTCTTTTTAAAAACCGTGAATCGACCAGCGAATGATTAAAAAAAAAAAATTACCACGCAAATATGTCGGGCAATAATTAGGATCACAGTGTCATCAAAATACGTGTCCTTCCTTTCTGGCTGTTAATAGCCCTCAGGCTATTGCTGAAGCATCAAAGTTTACTGACTGAAAACAGAATTTTGCATAGCAAACAAGGTAAGAGTACATAATAATTGCATATCATGTAAATTTCAGCTATATATAGAGGGTGACGGGGTGAGAAGGTCGAGACATTCGGCGGCGCGGCCGCGCGGTCTAGAGGCGTACCTATGTGTACCGTACAGTGAGGAAGCGCGCTATGACGCCCATACGCGGCGGCCATTTTGAGGGTCAAGGAGTGCCTGGGGAAGAAAAAGCTTAAGAAACTTTTTTTTGCAGAATTTGATGAGGAACATTCTCCAAATGGTACGCAACTCGCTATCTCCAACCGTCCTCGAGATATAGCCGAAAAACCGATTTTTTAGCCTTTTTGGGGGGCTTTGGGGGAGCTGGGGGGCTAGGCACAAGGGGTATCGATGGGGACTTTTAGCCTGTGCCTCTCTAGACCCTAACAAGCAACTTTAGCCAAAAATCGCTTGTACGGGAATTTTTTCCTCTAATTTTTCTAATTTGACTGGACTATTACGTTGCACTCTCGAGGGCTACGTCTCATGAAAAAGTAAAGGTTGAAATTGGCGTACAAAAAACATCGTATTCGATGAAGTCCTTGAATTACTTGTAGTAGCAAAATTTGGCTCGCAGCGAGCCAACAGTCAATCTCGGAGCGAGTGACTAGGGGTCCGGGGGGCGAAGCCCTCGGCGCAAGCGAGCGTAGTGAGCTGAAGCAGCTAGTTATATCTTAAGAATTTTTATACTTTCGACAACGCCAAAACTGACCCTCTCTGCGGTTCTTTGAAGATTTTGAATATTCTGCTGACACCATAATAACGAAGGATTCTAGATTCGGTTCTCTCTCAGCCTCCACTCGAATTCGCTTTAAGTTTCTCTCTGCTACCGCTGACGAACGTAAAGATTTTTAGTCTCAGTTTTGACGAAATTAGAAAACCTCTTGCTTATAAATAGTAGGTATTGACCAGAGTTTATCTGAACGGAATAAATAATACTACCGCAGGCTATCCAATTGAGGATATCGGGCTCGACGCACCCGCGCTGAGTCATGTGTAGGCTGCCCCCTTCTGGGGCCGCATAAGATCGGGTGCCTGGAGGGCTGAGCGAGACGTAGCTAGTCTGCCCTCCCTGCCGTCCAGTCCTCGGCTCCAGAGCCCTGCCGTGGGGTTGCCGCAAGGTGTGCCTCGGCTCTCCTCCTACGCCCTTGACTCCGTGTTCAATGATGGCTTCGGTAGATCGGTCCCAGAGGATGGGGGGACCCTCCCACAAGAGGGTGGGCCTGAGGGGCGCCGGCTTCACCGCGGCCGGGGACTGCCATTCGAAGAGTGCCTTAGGGACATCCGACGGGAGGATAGAGCGCCCAAAGGGCCACACTTGCACGGGGTGTGGCCTGGAGGGGTCGTTTAGTGGGTACGGAACACGACGGCATGCTCCAACCCCACATAACCGGGTTTTTCCATCTCACAGCGGTCGGGTCGGTTAAGGGTCGCTTCGGCGGCTCTTCACCAGCTGACGGCCGTTGCCGTCTCGGTATTCGGTGGGTCCCTTTCATGAGGGGCGTTTCGGCGACCCTCATGAGAGGGGCACTGTAGCGAATTTTTCCTCTCATCCAAAAAAAAAAAAAAAAAAAGAAAAAAAAAAGAGGAAATAATACACAGTATATCGCTACTGGTGAGTTTCTCTAAACGTGCACACAGTATTAACCTCGAGCTTATAATGTCGAACATTCCAACCGTCTTCAATGATAGTCGAGTTTAATGTATCACTTGTGAAACCTCGCATGTTAAAGGTAAGATGCATGATGAATCCGCACAGCATATAAGAAAGTTGCTTGACACGAGAACTCCCATCGTGCAAGTCGAAACTGCTGTGCAAAGCAGATTAAAAACTTATTTCATAAACAACCTTCACCCAGAAATACTCGACATAGATGAGTATTCGGGCACTGCTAAAGATCTGGTCCTCAACAATATTAAAGAGGAACTCGCTGAGGAATCACTAAAAGTTAACACATGGTATTTGCTAAGTACAGTAAGACCTAGATTTATCGGATCGCGATTTAACGGATCGATCCTCCGGTCCCTTCAGAGGGACCCATATGATCAATGTTAAAACGTTTGCTGATTAACGGATTGAGATTTCGACCCGATTTGATTTAACGGATCGTAATTTTTGGTCACTTTTTTTTTTTCTCCCCGCCAATTCGTAGGATCTCACGTCATGTCTCGCCCTCGCTCGCGTATCGTTTTCAAAAGATGCGCACCCTCCGCGCACCCGCATCCTCGCGACACGTGCGCGCGTGCCACTCAAGGTCAACGGTCAATGACTGTACTAATTAGACAGCTGATTTGCATAAATCACCTGTTCATCCCAATCAAAACAAAACACAAACAACAACAACAGTCGGATGCATTGATTGCATTGTCTTATCTCGCCGTGCGTTATCGTGTTGTTATCGGAAGTTTTGGTGCTTTTTATAGAGTGTTGGTGATAAAAACATCGGATTGTCGAGTGACAATGAGTGATAGGAAAACGCGGCGGTCCTACAGCGTGGAGGAAAAGCTAGAGATCATTTATAAATATGATGAGATGAAAGCGAAGACCAGAAAACTGCAAAAGGACATCGCAAAAGATGACTTAAAGATGTCGGCGACATCACTGAATACTATTTTGAAGGACCGGCAAGACATCGAGGCCGCTGCTTCATTGGGCTTTAACAAAACGAAGCATATCAAAGCATCTCCTTTGCAAACTCTGGAGGATAAACTGTTAACATGGTTTAACCAGCAAAGATCGGCCAATATTCCAGTGAATGGTACTCTTCTGCAACTGATAGCACTTCAGTTACGGGACAAAATCCCAGGACTTTCGGAGTTGCCAGAATATGCAAATTTTACGGCATCGAACGGATGGTTAGCTAATTTCCGGAAACGGCACAACATTATCTTTGGACAGATTTGCGGCGAAAGAGAAGCAGTTGACGGCGGTGTTGCAGCTAAATGGAAGTCGGAGGTTCTGCCTACTCACTTACAGAGGTACACAGCCAAAGATACGTACAACGCTGATGAACTCGGTTTGTTTTACAATCTTCTGCCCAATAAAAGTTTGGTGGTGAAGGGAGATAATTGCCATGGAGGAAAACTGAGCAAACAACGTGTTACGGTGCTTTTATGTTTTAATTCAGATGGCTCCCACAAACTTAAGCCCCTGGTCATCGGAAAATCGCAAAAGCCACGGTGCTTCAAAAATATTAAAACTCTTCCTGTAGAATACACCTCTCAGACAAAAGCCTGGATGACAGGAAACGAATTCATTCGATGGTTGAGGGTTTTTGATGCCACAATGGGTGCTCAAAATCGGAAAATTGTATTATTCATAGACCACTGTCCTGCACATCCACCTGATGTGTCGCTGTCGAACATCGAACTCGTTTTTTTGCCAGCAAACGCCACCTCCATACTTCAACCGTTAGATCAAGGCATCATCAAAGTTCTCAAATCGTACTACAGAAGACGTCTAATACAGCACTTGGCATTTCTTATTGACCAGGAAGTCACAAAAGAAGTTATGAAAATTAGCCTCCTCAAAGCGATTCATTTCTTAATGGTGAGTGAACTTTCATTGTATTCTATTTTTTTCTCTTTCTTTTCTGCTAACTACCGTATTCACCCATCGATAAGAGACAGAAACAAAAAATTCGCGATTGAAAAATCGGGTTGCCATGATCAAGGGTGCAAAATTCTGAGGCCAATGATAAGTAGGTCGAAAAAAAGATTTTCGAATTTGTTTTTCTCTTTTTTTTTTACACCTTGACCTTAAGAAAAATGTTGACACTTAAGGAAATAAAACACGAGACAACTTCTTACTAGGGAGAAAAAAAATGCATTTAACTATTCATGGGTCCCCCCCTTTTTTTGACCTTCCCAAACTTATGGTGTGTATTATCCATGGGTAAATACGGTAAACAATTTTTAAAATAGGCAAATGAGGTATGCAAAAAGTTTCTTTTAAGTACATTTTCAAAATAAATTACACCTTTAAAATTGAAACTAATAGTATAGAAAAATAGAGCGACAGTGCCACGGCACCAGAGGGAGAAAAACGGGGGAAGGGGGTTTATTTCGACTGTTCGCGATGGGAGCACTGAACTCGGGACTGCTGAGCTGCGCCGATTCTCGGAAACCTGACCCTCCCCAAGGCCTCAGTCTGGCACGCGTCGCGTCGGGGCGGTTCGAGGGGAGGGGTGAGCAGTGGAACCCGAATTGAGTATTCTTGATAACCGCTTGTCCTTCTCCCTTTCATGCCGTGCCGCCGCGCGCGAATATAGAGGCATATACATGTCAATGACCCTTGTGCGTATTTATGTACGTAAAAAAACTACGTAACTTATAGGAGATAAACCGATACCTCCTCTCTTCTCTTTTTTTTCCTCTCCTTCAATGGCAAGGGGCTTAATAGGAATTTTATTTTGAAAAAACAGGAACAAATTAATCACATAATCATTAAAAGGTTATAAAATTTACGGGAAATGTTCACCTAATAATTTTTCTAAGGATATTTATAAGGGAAAAATGACGTCAAAATAATATTCTTTAAAAAAAGAGAAAAAAATAGAATTTGAATTATTATAATTTTTAAACCTACGTTACATTTGGATATTATAAGAAAAAAGCTTAGCGTTCCCAGTTTTGTAAATTTCCAACCTTTTTTGCGCTAAATTTCATTTTACGGAAAACCTAATAAATTTTACTATGGGCTGAATATTCCAGGGGTATCCACCCCCTCCCCCACGAAAAACATTAACTTCATTCGCTCTAATACCCATTACTCAACAACCTCCAACTTTTTTCTTTTTCTTTTCTTTCACAGGCAAGCTGGTCGGAAGTGTCAACAGGGACCATTATGAACTGCTTCAAAAAAGCTGGCATTGGAAAGGGGTGTCCAGAAGACAAGAGGAAAAACAAGAGGAAGAGCCCGGAATCAAATGAGACCAATGATGAAGCTATGGAAACAACTGATTGTGAGGAAGAAACCGCTAATGAAACGGAAACTTGTAATGAACCAGAGGAGTGGCAGAAAGTTAGCGACTTTCTTGGAGAATCAGTGGGCGATTTCGAAGATTATTGCACCGCCGATGACGAAATCATCTTGACGGGGTTGCAAAATCTTGACGATATAGCGCGAGAAGACGTAGATGGTAGCGTGGATGACGATTGTGCCGCAGATGGAGCGGACGTCGACATTCCTCCCATCCGAAAATCGGAGGTATTCAACGCCGTCGAGACCATGAAGACGTTTCTCTCTCAAACTGGTGCGAGTGATGAGACAATGAGATGTCTGTTCCAGGTTGAGAATCACTGCATTCGTGCCAAAGTGGAGGAGTGTACCTTGAAGCAATCTTCAATAGATTCATTCTTTGCTCTAAAATAAATTACTATGCATTCTTATTCTTTTTCACTGTGTCACGGCATTTTTCTCTTGTTTCGTTTTGCTTTTACGTACCTATTACTATTAAAGCCAAAGAATTGGACCAAATTCTAGTATTTTCATTTTTAACAAAAACTGTGCCCTAATCGTAAGTTTTTCCTGACTATAGTCAAATACACTAGTGTAGCAGTACAAAATAAATAGGTTTCACCATCAAAAAGGAAACTTGCATTTGTACGGGGAAGAAGTAAGGGAGGGAGCAGCGTAAAAAACATTGGGTAAGAATTGGGCAGCTTCTTTGCTCTCTTCCAAAATTCGACTTAGTTCATCTTCTGTCGGTGAAACCTATTTATTCCGTCTTTCAACCTGAGCCTCATTTTTTTGTACAGGTAGAAAAAAAACGGTAGAGGTCCTTTTTTACCGGAGAATTCAAATGATTTGTCAGACACGGCAAAAAGTAAGACAATTAAACACCCTCGCCACTACAGTTACAATCCGAAACAATTCACGTTTTTTCCAAAGGAAAACTTCCAAAAGGGAAAATAGAGATTTTTAGAATTTTTCCGGAAAAAACTCGATTCTACGGATTTTTGTCGATTTTCGCCAAAATCCGCTAATTTGAATTAACGGATTCCGCGATTTAACGGATTTGGTCTCCGGTCCCGTGAAATCCAATAAATCGAGGTTTTACTGTATGAAAAACCGGAGGATTCGAAAGATGAAGGAATGGAATTGAAGAAATTTATAACTATAAACACACCGGTGTACTCAATCTTGAGAATTTTTACTGTACTTTCAGAGAAAAGATGAACAAAGAATTCTTCGATTTCCAAATGAACAGCTCTGGTTGGGTATTGAACAAGATGCAGGGTATGGAGCTAAGAATAAACCAAAATTGTTCATTGTGCAGAGCAGAAATACTTACGTTAAGGTACTGTTCCGTACCAACAGTTGTGAATGTCAAGACTGGCTAGGACAATGATTGTTCCCTGTATACAGTTTTTGGAGAATTCCTCCCGCGCGGTGCTGCGGAGGATGAACATCACCCATCAAAATACACAAATTTGAAAATAAGTACGATTTCTTGGGCATGCCATACCCCACAAGCGCAGATGACAATGTCAAATTCGACGCAAGAAACAATGTATAAGTTTAAGTTTTTGGGGTCCGTGAAAGAACAGTCACCAACAAGAAAAATACACAGTTTACTCCATTCAAGTTGCAGACCCGGAAAGGGCAGATGACACCGATTTACCACCATCTCTCCCCACCAACACCTCTTAGTTACCATTATTCTTGGATTAGTAACTTTGTGAAACTGGTCCGAAATCAATTGAAAAAATGTAAACGTCAGGTGTTTATAAGCAAGAAGTGCTTCACAAATAAATATTCATCAGAGGATTTCACCGAACACAGGATACTAGAGCTTGGCGGCGGCCAACGAGGCGATCTCAGGCTCTTTTTCGTTCGAGAAACATCTATGATTCGAGAATTAAAACAAAGAAATCTGACACAATTATGTAATTTACGCTGATTTTGAGGCTTATTTACAAGCGATTTATGGTGATTTGACACAACTGGGTTCAGCCCATAGCCAACATGTACCCGAGTTGTACGCGTAGGTACATGCTTGTCACGGACAATCCTGACGTTTTGACGTCATGCGGTGTTCATTCTTTCACCGTCAAAAAGGGTTTTCCATATTTCCTTCATTTGTGCCCGCTCTTTTTCCCTCAATATTTTCAGCCTATGAGAATACACTAAAATTGGTCCGAGAAATTTTTTTGCAATGAATGTTTATTTCGAGAAGAAAAATACATTCGTTGAAGAAGAGGGTGCTCGAATGTTACACATTTTAAACATAAGTTGCAAAATTCATCTTAAATGGAAAAAGGGAAGGGAAACTCATTGAATAATGAAACACAGACTAACATTACTGTAAGAGCTCGAGGGTGATAGGAGAAGAGAAAGATCGCAGGCCCGAGTGAGCGTTGAACGTGTGTAAGATAGAGCCACGGACGGCGCGCGGCGCGGTACTAATAATAGAGCTACGATGGCAACAGCGCGGCGGTTGCGCGGCCGGGAGCATCGACGCGGGCTCCGACGCGTGTGACGTTCGCGCGGTTTCAACTTGTGATTGGAGGCAAAAAGCTTTAAGGTACGTTAAAACCGACAAAATGATTGCCCTTAGGGTCGCAACTCGTCGATTTCTCATAGGCTAGAGTGTCAAATTTTCGAAATTCGTACGTATTCAAAATTTCCGCCACGGGGTAGCAAAAAGGGATGTTTTAAGCGCCGACAATCGTCGTTTTGAACTTATTCCCTTCGTTGCACGTCAAAACGGTTGAAATTTTCGCCCTAAGGCTAAGGGCCCTAACTTGCTAAGTTCCATCAGGATAGCAGTTTAAATTTTACAAAAAATGTATATTTTGAGTTTCATCCTTTTAAGTGCCCGGGACTTTATGTTAGGGGTGGCGTAGAGGGCTGAAACTTACCACATATGAGTTTTACCATGTTTGACACAGATTTTTTGCTATTACGGTCAAAACAAAACAAAAAGCCTTTTTACGACCCGCCCTATGGACCAATGAGCAGAGGTGCTCCGATCTTATCGTTGATTCGATCTGACATGGGTGCAATAAAGAAGACAATTGACAAAGCTGATTAAATGCATACCTTAATTTTACTGTAGTTTTGTATTGCCTAGTGGAAAAATAAAAAATCTGAACAACCCACCCACAGGGCTATTGACAGAAGTTAGCGCGTCACTTATTTTCTCACTTCTAAAATCTCTAGCGAGAATTCAAAAATGCCAAAAAAAAAAAAAACTATGTTCAGGTATTGCCTAAGCTCTACTACGTTGACATCATTAAGAGATTAAGTCCGCAGTAGAAAGTTGTGTAGTTTCATTTGAAAAATATACTTATACTACGCGTGATGTGAAATAACAATGTTTACATTCTCACAGTATCAAGCTACTCGAATGTCTAGAAAAAATTGAAATTTTTGGTACTGAAAAAAGGTCTACAACCTTATTTTGAGCGATGACAGAATGGTAGTGACTTCAGTGGCTCCAATCCACTTCCGTGTGTTGAATACACGGGCTCCTAATTGTTCTGCACCTTGCAAATCAAAACCTTCTCTCCAAGCCCATTCTACATGTTTCTGCAAATGAGATACGGAAGGCATTCCAGATCGCGGTACAGAATGCTCTTTACAAGCAAGGTTTCTGGCAACATGCCACAATTGATTGATTCTATCGTTGTAACCAGTGTGTTGAAGAAGAGACGATAAAATCATTTGAGTATTTCTGCAACATATCAACAAATAATGGTTTTCGTCAAGGGTAGGTAAGCAGTTATAATTTTAATATTGGTCATGCATTATTGATTCTAGTAGCGGTGTCTACTAAAATTTAATTTTGGATTTTTCTGATAATTCAGACAAGATTTCCTGATTTTCCTCGCGTAGAAATTTATACTCGTTTGATTTAAAAAGTAAACATACTTAACAAAATGAGTCAAATGTTTGAAACATGCTTGAAGCACTCATGATTTCCTGATCCATAACCGATTTTCATGATAACATCGGCTTTTCTGATATTTTCCAGATTATACTCTCTAATGGGTTACGTAAAGTCGTCCATTTAATCGTGAACACCCTGGCAGAGACCCCAGAAATTCTTTCACGCAAATCGCACGAATTTTCAAGCACCAGCATGAAGCATGACCTGACTTGGGTGAAGACCGAGGAATTCAATGTCATGCTAAGAGCAGGGTTGCCAGCCAAATTATTTTTTTCCATTCCCTGACCATTCCCTGACTTTCCAATATTTTTCCCTGACTTTTAAGTATGGATCTGACGCAGTCTGTTAAAGTGGAAATGAGAGCTATTTTCGACTACTTAAATTTTTAGCAGTTAGTTAACATGCACATTTGCAACGCAAGGGCTAGGTACAGAAAACTGCTTGGTTAGGGTGTATTTCAAAAAATATTTTTGGCGATTAAGATTGGACCTTGAGGTTTCAGGAGATGTTTTCCAATTATCACGAGCAGCAATGAAGGATTAAGGTGCAGGAAGGACACTTTTCAGAATCAGTGATTCAGAATTTCCTTTGGCATTCCATCCCTTTCAAGGCAAAGAAATGCTAGTGGCATGAAGACAATTTTACTGAATGTGCTTTATAATTTAATAATATTGTTAACAAAAATTTTAAGTAAAATGACTAAGTGACTTTCTTACAAAAAAATAAATTGTTATTAGAGATCCTGAAAAACTGCATTGGAGAGGTTATGTGAACAAACGTAAACACATGCGCACACACACACCCTCACACGCGCGCGCAGGTACGACGCGACGCGATGGTCGGAATGTCGGAATGCCGGTAGTTCCTCGCGAAGCCGAGCGAGAGCGCCACCATCCTCCGCAATCGAACGCAGTAGTCAGTTGATCCCGCAACGCGAGCCCGAGACCGCCCGCGCCTAATTCCACGAAAAATCAGAAAAATCCCTGACCAACACCAAAATTCTCTGACTTTCCCTAACTTTTCCCGGTTGATTTTTTTCCCCTGACTTTTCCCGGTTTTCCCGGTCGCTGGCAATCCTGTAAGAGGTTTCAAAGTGGATAATTGGATATATAGCCCTCCTGTCAGCAACCTGCTTCACCAGAAACGATTTTACAAGGTATTTTGTAGGGTACAGAACGTATAATACACTACACCCAGTAAACAAACACCAAGGTGGGACCTCTCTTCTAATTAAAGTGAACGTTAAGCGTAACCTGATTAAACTATTCAATTGAGTCGCCGGCATTCCAAAAGGACGTTATCAATTTTCACACGGATATTGACGACTTTAATGTAGCTTCTCTGTATACTGCCACTAGCAACATCCGTTCTACCACAGATAATACTAGTTTTCTGGGTGAAGCAGGTCCCACATATTTAGTGAGAGGTGATTGGAAAGCCAAAAATCCCTGATGTGCCTCCAGCATCACATATCCAAAAGGCGCATCTCTCTTTGAGGCAGTTAATCTGGCGAGTGGCAATTATGCCGCCCCCAGTAAACCGAGAAATATCCCTCATGACCCAAAACATCAGCCAGATCTCATTAACTTTTTTGGTTTTAAAAATTAAAACCTCATGGATATAACTTCAAATGGCATTTTGCCACCATCAGTAAGTATACATGCGACAATTTTAAGGTCCACATTTACCAACACAGTTCTAGCAGAAAGCCCTCCAGCTATGTGCTCTAATTTAATAAACTGGGACAAATTTCGCTCGGACTTGGACTTACTAACTGTCAAAAATGTTGGAATCACCTCCCTAGTAGACAACATTCATATTTTGTTGAAATTTGTTTGCCAACAGGCGTTAAAAATCAGCATAAAGCCGAAAGTCTCAATACAGAGAGGAAGAGCTCACACACAAGCACAATGAGTCAGTTAAGCTTGGGAGGGATTTGCCTACAAATAGTCGAATCTAACAGTTTTCGGTACGAGAAGAACGATGCGCTCGTTAAAATTTCACGAAAAATTGTCTCCGCGGAGATATAACGCTTCCTTTTTAGGGGTCCTTGAAAACGTGTTTGAACCGACCGCCGTGAATATTCTAATCTACGCATCATAGAACGGGAAGATAGCGGCGACGAAGCAAACCTGCTTACTACCGCCCAGAGACAACTACCGCCACGCCGCCGTTGTTGACATCACGATTTCTCGTTTGAGGTTAAGTAAGTTCTGTGTGGATGTTTCATATCCTACATACATCTGTATCGCATTCTGATTGAAAAGCTTAGAGAATTAAGAACAGGGTCATTCCATGTCAACTCAACAAGATTTTGAACCTTGACCCCTCGGATCATGTTCAAACTTGGTGTACTGCAAGTTCCTATTGAAACAGAAATATTCCCCAAATTTTAGGTCATTTGGTCGCTCCGTTAATTTTATACGGAATTTCAAAGTTTGGAAAAAATTGAGTTTTTTTTATGAACGATAAAACTTTGAATGGCTGTTACTTTTTAACGGTTCATCGGAAAAACTTGAACTAGGTCTTGTTTTGAAGCCTAGAGGTTCTGCTTTTTTTAAAAAAGAAAATTGAAAAAAAATTTGAAAATTTTTGGAAAATTTTGAATTTTCAAATTTGAATTTTTCAAAAAGAGCATTTTTAAAAAATTTTATTTTCTTTGTAGGTGATCCTTACATAATCTTCAAGCATTTCCCAAAGTTTCATTGTGGGCCGCCAAGCGGTTTTGGAGTAATAGTAATAAACGCACCGTAATCCTACTTAAAATGCATCATATGTACCTGGGTGAGTTCAAATAAGCGTCTAATCTGGTGTCCCCAGCTGTTTTAATCGTCATAATCTGAGAAACATGGGCAGATAAAATTTTTTTCTCATTTTCCACACTATTGTTGACTATTACATGCTATTTCCCACTTTATTTGGGCTGAAATAAAAATTTAGGAGAACTTTGAACGTGCAAATTGCCTACATTTGTCCCAAATTTGCGTGTCCTCCATGCCTGGTTCTTGACTTTAAATCGATGTTGCAGCATAACTAGAGTGATTATTTAAGAACTTCATCGGAGATAATAGGTAATGCTTTTGAATTTGAGAAATAAAATATGTCATTTTATTTTTTGCTCCATCAATAACTTTTTCACGAGCTAGAATCATTGTCCCGAGCAAAAGTCAGCAACAGTCAGGAGAGACATGGCAACGATGTAATAAGCTCTAAATGATTGCCGTAATATTGAGGTTTATCCAAAAACGACTTTTTTTGTTTTGATTGATTAGTTCACACGTCGTAGATGGCAAAAATTCTGAAATTCGCAAATTTTTGTGCAAGATTAACGCCATTAATGATGCCAAACAGAATGCTATACATGATAACTAACAAGGCGTCAAGCATACACACACACACTAATATCAGCTTGTAAAATACTTTTGAAGTGTGTGTTAGGGAAAATTTTCTCTTATTCCGATCCTCTAGGATGTGCTACTAAATATTCCGTAAAAAAAACACCAAAATTGTCTTTACTGTTAGAGATAAGCTTAAAAAACTGCTTATTCCATCCTGTCCCGTTCCATCCTGTCCCATATGTTTCCATCCTGTCCCATTTCCCAGTTTAGTGGGACAGAGTGGAAAACTGATACAACTGAGACTTGCTTATTTAAGCCCTGTAGGCTCTCTTTCCTACCGATTAAAGTGAAACTCAGTGGCCAGGGGTATTATTCATTGGGGAACTCGAATTTTTAGTCGAATTTTGAAAATTCGAAAATCCAAGATGGCGGACATTGCCTAAAATGCTATCGCAGCGCCTAATCAATTGAGGCTTGTTTGTTTAGGCCTTGTAGGCGCTCTTTTCGACCGATTTAAGTGAACCTTGATACACGATGGTACTTTTCAATGGGAAACTTGAATTTTTAGTAGAATTTTCGAAATTCGAAAATCCAAGATGGCGGACATGACCTAAAATGCTATCTCAGCGTCTAATCAATCGATTTACGCGAAACTTGGTATCCGGAGGTATTGTTGAATGGGAAACTCGAATTTTTAGTCGAATTTTCAAAATTCGAAAATCCAAGATGGCGGACGTTGCCTAAAATGCTATCTCAGCGTCCAATCAATCGATTTACGCGAAACTTGGTACCCGGGGGTAATTTTGAATGGGAAACTCGAAATTTCAGTCGAATTTTCAGAATTCGAAAACCAAGATGGCGGACGTTGCCTAAAATGCTATTTCAGTAACTAATTAATTGATTTTAATGAAACTGGACTGGAAAACCTTGGCATCAGGAAAAGAAAGGAAATTTTACTAGAGGTGCAATACATGGTTTCTTATGTATCTTAGGCTACGAAATCGAAAAATTCCTAGGTTTTTTCCATCGTGCACAGATTCTCCCGGAAGATAGACTCTGCTGGAAAAGCTAGATTTTTAAGGGAAATTCCGATTTCTCCGGAAAAATTCCGAACTTTCTCGGGATAAGTCGCACTGATACAGGTAAATGGAGGTGATCTTTGGAATCATCGCCAAAAATCTACTCCGAAACCATTGTCAAATCTTCGGAAAATAAAAAAAAAAGAAAAAAAAAGTTGACCGGTGTAATTGATATGTTAATGCAATTCCTCAAACTTTTCCTGGCTTTACCTCCACTTCAGCAGGTACACGCCCACTTGAAATTTTAAAATTCGATGTTTTTGATCAATTTTGTATTGCAATATTCCAAGAAATAAAAGCTTCTTCTCGTGTTAAAGGAAAACAGTAGGCATTTTGATAAACAGACAGAACTGTCTAAAAGATAAGCAGAATAAGCTCCAGATATCTTTCATGACGGATGAATTTTTTTGGTTCTGTAAGATATGAAAGGGTTACATGTTTTCAATTATGCTTTAATTTAGTGCTCGACGATGCTTTTATGACAATTGCGTTCAATTTTCAATTAAAAGTATTATATGTCACCTCTGAGATGAAAATTTGGGAAATCAGGCAAAATTAGAGCAAATTTTGGGAAGTGATACACGTGATGGTGAAAATTCGGGCTTAAGCATAACTATTAAGCTTGACGAGCTATATTTCCTAAGTCTACACCTAATGAGAGTCAAAATAAAGTTTGGTTTGCCCAAAAATTCACAAAAATAATTTTGGGAGGAAATTGAACCTGGAATTTGACCCTTATTTGAATTCAACCACCTACTATATATATGTATATAAGCCATGCATAAGCCATGCATAGTAGGGACAGATTCCCTTGACATGGCTGTTGATAGTGTTAATGGGCTCTAAATAGTGGGAATAGGATGTTTTCATGGATGCTCATTGTTTAGTATCACCTTTTGTAAAATAGATATTTAACATCCAGGGGGGGGGGGGGGGGGGGAGCGAGATGCCTGCTCGCTCTCCACATGGAACATTTTTGCCCTGCCTCAACAGCAAATTTTTGCAAGGTTTTTTTTGTTTCCTCTTCTTCTCTCTTTTCCCCCAGTGAAATTCAGAAACATGAAGGAAAAAGAAGAATTAAGCAGTTAGATCAACCAAGATTAAAAGAAGTATGTATAATAAAGACAAAATTAGCATTAGTAATATTACTTCTGCTAATCTTCTAAGTAGTACTCATAGCTAGATATAATTTCTTCTTTTTCCTTCATTTTTCTGAATTTCACTGAGGGAAAAAGAGAGAAGAAGAGGAAACAAAAAAAACCTTGCAAAAATTTGCTGTTGAGGCAGGGAAAAAATGTTCCATGTGGAGAGCGAGCAGGCATCCCACTCCCCCCCCCCCTCCCTCGGATGTTTTAAATATCTACTTTACAAAAGGTGATACTAAACAATGAGCATCCATGACAACATCCTATTCCCACTATTTGGAGCCTATTCACTATTAACAGCCATGTCAAGGGAATGTGTCCCTACTATGCATGGCTTATGCATTATATATATATATATATATATATATATATATATATATATATATATATATATACATAATACATACATCATAGTATCATCATATGCATTTTAAGTAGGATTACGGTACGTTTATTGCTATAACTCAGGAGCCGCTTGGCGGCCCACAATGAAACTTTGGGAAATGCTTTCAGATTATGTAAGGATCACCTACAAAGAAAATCAAAATTTTAAAAAATGCCCTTGTGGAAAAATTCAAATTTGAAAATTCAAAATTTTCCAAAAATTTTCAAATTTTTTTTTTCAAAACAGAAGAACCTCTAGGCTTCAAAACAAGACCTAGTTCAAGTTTTTCCGATGAACCGTTAAAAAGAACAGTAAGTTTCTTGCCGCCAGCAACCGCTTGTGGCTCGAGAGAGCATAAAGAGAGAAAACTTTTCGCGCCAACCCGAAGTCAATACCTCAAACTGTTTCAAAATAGCTACTGGTTAAAGTTCAAGATAACAGAAATTTGAAACCGGTTGTTCGTCGATGGATTTGCGAGGAAATCAGTGTATGGACGTATATTGACACGAAAAAAATCCATTTGGCGTCAGATGGCGTCAAAACTGAAGTTTTCGAAAAAGATTATAGTTCAAAACGGCCGAAATTGGTACCTCGGTTTTCTATTATGGATTTGTCTGAAACTTGGAATCTAGGAGTTTTTCAGCATGACATTAACTTTGAAGATATATTTTTAAAAACAAAAACAATTTTCGGCCATTCTGAACTTCAATCGGTCGCCGTCAGGAAAAATTCAGGTTTCTCAAAAATCTGACATTAAATGCGTTTTTTTCGTGTCAAAATACTTCCAGATACCAATTTTCTCGCTGTCTGGCAGGACAAGATACTCTAATAAAAAAAAAAATAAATAAGAAAGTTATTAAGAGAATTAAAAGAGTGGAATGTATGAGTTGTAAATGTGAGACTACCAGGCTGCACGGGGCCGGCTACAGAGCGAATCTGGGTTCCCTAAATTTTGAAGCGAAAACGACTAGAAAAAAACTCATAGAAAAGAACAATTTGAATTTTTGAACAATAGTTTTACGGGTGAGGCAGAGGGCCAAGATGCGTCGTGGACTGATGGCTAGAAGAGCCTTAAAACCAGCGACAAAACTGAGCGCGACTATTGAAATCGAGAAAAACTAATGCCCTGATTACTACACTACGCCACTGGAATTCAGTGGGAAAAATCGCTACTGGGAACCAGTCGGAGAGATAGAGACAGAACACTATTGGGAGCCAGTAGGAGAGAGAGAGAGACAGGGCGCTACTGGAAGGCAGTATGAGAGAGGGAGACAAAACACGCTACTCGAAACCAATAGGAGAGAAAGAGAGAAACGCTGCTGGGAACTAGCAGGAAAGGCGAGAGGGAAAGAGGTGAGAGCACTACTGGATACCAGTAGGAGTGGCGAAGAGAAAAAAGCGAATAAACGCTGCTGGGAACCAGCAGGAGATAGAGAGAGGGAGAAAATTAAAACACTATTGGGTACCAGTAGGAGTGGCTGTGGAGAGAAAATAGCGAGGGGACAGGGGAACCCAATAAGAGCTAGTTTAGCTTAATGAACGCTAGACTGAACAATAAACCAAAGAAAAGGACTTCTAGAAAATACATGATAAAAAACTGGGCAAAGTAAAAGTAACAGTCGTATACCCTTCTTAGGAAGAGAAAAAGAAAATAAAGTTTTTTAGAGTTTCCCTCAGAAAAACCGAGACCGAAAATAATCAGGTAGCACCGGGAGATCCGCACACCATCCTACGGCGCACTATGGAATGAGTCAATGGTAAAGGTCGGACATAGGCCATTTCGGCCAATCCCATGTTTGGCGGCTGAAAAGAGATCTTTAAGGGTTATATTTAAAGGATATGGCACTAGTTTGGGCCAAATCATTTCTATTTACCCGTCACATCATCCCAAACATGGGTATTACGCGAATTCCTAATGCCAACCAAGTTACATAAAATTCTTTTTACCTCATCTAGTCCATCACAACTTCCACGAATGTAAAAATCAACGATTGATTGTTAATCTGCAGAGTTTGAAGAACATTTTTCACTAATATAAGTATTTTTTATATTATTTTTCACAGTCGTAATGACCGTTCAAGGGCACCTATCTCAAAGATACTAAAAAAGAGAGTTTAAGTAAAAATTTAAAAAAAAGTGCAACTAGTGTCAAGCTTTCTGTTGTATGGGGACATTCGTAAGACCCTTGGGAATGATAATCCGGAAAAATCAGCTGCCGAAAAGCGCCACTGTGACTGTGACGACACTTTGTCTCTTGAATTTCGCAGTTGCGCACTACCCTTCCTTCACGAATACGTCGTCGCTGCTTACGGTCAGGCGGCCTTATCTGCAATTTCAACGGGTGATTGCTATTTTATGGAGCTTGGAGAATATTTTCCATGTCTTTGAGACACCCCCCTCCCCCCTTCATAATGCGTTTTATTGGCGTTCATCTCACAAATACCAAGATAAAAATAAAAAATAAAGTAGGGATTTAGTTAGTATTACCAATATCTATCAAGGTATTTTTTGTACAGGAACATTTGCAGGACTCCTAAGAATAATAATTCATCACGTTCAGTGTTGCGACCAGCTGCTGTTTTGCCTGTGACAGCACTAAATTAAATGCCGCAATTGTGTGCTACCTTTACCCCTCGAATCACAGCGCCGTCCTTTCTGCTAGCCATTATGATCAGATGACCCAGTGAGCACAAATAGCGATTCTAACATTTGATTCCTATTTTACAGAGCATGCTGACACTGATTGACTTTGAAAAGGACGAACAATTTGAAGGAAGGAATAAAGAAAAATCAACATTAGTAAAGTTAACAGATCAATGCAGGTAAATAACTTATTCTTATCCAAACATTCCCGACGAAAGGTCTCTTCTGTCCTGCCTCCCCCATTCCCGGATTTTACATTCTCCATATTACATTAATATAAAAAAAAGTGCGGTTTTTTTCGACGGTACATTTCGGTACAAAACTCTTGGTATACATTCTGAGGGTTTTCGAGTACCTAGATCCGTTTTTCAAAAATGTTTCTCCAGCCCTTCCCCAACTTTTGACACCCCCCCCCCCCCTGGTAGCCCCCTTATCATGAGGGTAAACAACTTTTCGTGAACGGTACATTTCGGTACTAACCTAGGACTAGTAAAAGAAGTAAAGAAACAGTCTGATTTGAGCACCCATGACACAGAAACGGCGTGATCAATACTGTCACGGGGCGGGGGACCCCCCTCCAGGGAGCCTTCGGGTAAAAAAAGTGCGGTTTCTTCGACGGTACATTTCGGTACCAAACGCGTAGTATACGGGTGGATTTCAGCTAATGGGACAAAATATGGAAAAGACGTGTAACTGGTTGCTCAAAACTTTCAACTATAATATTTTCTCTCAATATTTAGTTTTTTGCATAGAAGCAGGTCACACCAACCACGCAAAAATTCCTCAGGAGATTTGAAAAACTCTAAACTTTTTTTTCAACGTGCTAAACAGTGAAAATGTCAGTTTGGTGATGTGTGCCTCGGAGGTAGTCAATGTATCAAATCGTTATATAAATAAACCAGGACTTTTTGCCACCTTTGTACATTTTTTTTAAAGTCTTGAATGTATATTGTTTGATATAATATACATTGAGACACCAGAAAACTATATTATTCAATTTAATTTGAGACTAGAAGCGTAAAACTCAATATTATGTCAGTTCGGTGACGCTATGCGTTTTGGTTTGTGGCCACTCAAGAGATACCGCTTAGTATGCGAATTAAGGTATGACTGAGTGCAAAAAAGGAGAACGAACAGACGTTTACTTGATAAGTCCACATATCTCTTCCAATTTCAGCATGATTTCAGTTTTTTCCATGGTTTTTGGAGTGTCTCACTTATTCAATGTCAGTTTGGTGACGCTGTTTACCATCAAAACTTTTGGTGGAATATGTTAGCAAATATTATATAAATATTTTTTTCTTATATCTACAGGTGGCCTCTCGACCTAACCTCAATGATTCGTTTGATTTTGTTGCTGTAAATTGGCAGGAAAAACTAATAGCAGCAAAATTTCAGGTTTGATGATGTCACCAAACCTGACATGTTCAAACCAAACTGACATGTCAGGCTTGGACAAGAAAAATAATCGTAAAGATATTGCGATGCACCAAATTAAATGCTATAGTATGGAGCTCTAAGATAACAGAAAAGTAGTCTTTAGCTTGGTATAGCCAAATCAATTTTCAACTTTTTTTTCAGAACCATTTTCTCCCATTACCTGAAATCCACCCATACATTCTGAGGATTTTCGAGTACCTAGGTCCGTTTTTTTGAAAGTATTCCCCCCCCCCCCCCCCAAAGTAGCCCTCTTATCGTGAGGGTGCAAATTTTTTTTAAAACGGTACATTTCGGTACAAAACTAGTACAGAACTTTGTCGATAAGAAACAGTGGAATTTGAGAAGTGGGGGGAGGGGGGGGGGGCTTAATTTCTCCAGCCCCTCCTCCTACGTTTTAAGTTTATGTACTTTACATGATGAGTACAAAACTATTTCTTTGCAGTACATTTGGGTACAAAACTAGTGCAAAACCTTGGGTACAAAAAACTTTGACAATCTTTGAATTAAATTGAGATATTAACTTCGGGTTTGGGCAAAAAGTTTTCTTTTTGTATATTCTTTTGGACGAGATATCACAAGGAGGGTCTTCCCTTTAGAAAAAAAGTTGGGATCCGCTGGACCCCCCCTCCCCCCCCCCCCCCCCGAGACCTCCCTGAAAATGTTAAGGGGACTCAGAAGTAGCTCCCTGTGACTTCAGAACGTCCCCCGAGTTTCTAACCTTTACCTCAATTAAGTATAGAGTTAAAAAGGGGGGGGACTTTTGGATCACCCTGTATATTATATATCATTTTACCATGTAAACCGAGAAAAAAGGAGAAAATGAGAAGAGAAAGAGGAAGGAAAGGGAAGAGAGGCAGAAAAAATTAAAAGTAAGTTGAAAAAAGATGTAAGAGAATATTATTCTCTTCACAAATACTATAAACGCATGTCATCGCCGGTTTTTGGCCCTGGTTACTTTAAATGGAAAGGGAAAACGATTTTTAGACTTTCCTGAAAATCAGGCATTTTGGAGATACATGGTCATCTTGGTCTTTTTGGTCAGCGATATATTGCGAAGCATCTGGACCCATGACTTCAAGCACAAGTTTTTCGCTGGTGGCCCAGTAAGAGCAGCCAGATCACAACCACTTTAAAGGATGCAACTTTCAAAATAGGATCAATACACCAGTTCAAAAAAGAAAATCTCTGAAAATGCTCACCGATAACCGCAGCCCCAACCCCTATCACCGTAGGTCGAAGCATAATGATCAACATAGGAACACATAAATGCACCAGCAACATTGGAACAGTTACGGCTAGCAGCTGCAACCACAAGAGCTAGATCTGTAATTTAATAATACGAACATTAAAGGCCAAAGATGAACTCAAAAGACAAGTAGCAATGCACTAGCCTCTGGCGAAAAAAGTATTTTCAGTCAACAAGCACCAGATTCAATACAGCAGAGTTTATTGTTTTTTGCATACCTGGCGTATCTTTGGACCTAGTTCATCACAAAGGAACTAGCCCACATTCAGTAGAAACTGAGAAAGAGAGGTTTGAAGTTATATTCCTGCAGAAGGCTCATATTTTCAAAAATGTGGGTTGATACCTTTCTGATAAACTCGGTCCATTAACGCTAGACGAGAAAAAAAACACTAAGAAGCGTGGCCCGACCTGTAGGTATGTAACAATTTTAACAAGGTGGTAAAATAGTGCTGGGTCAACAGTATTTTGCGGGGAAAACAAGGCCAATAAGTTTAAAAATTTCAGTCAGAGCCAAACATTTTGAACTCTAATGAGTATCAGTACAAGGCTGAGAGGGAGAGTGTTCAGCTCAGGCAGCTTGCATTGGAATTAAGTTGAGGTCACGCCGAGAGATCTAGATCTTTAGTTCACGTATTAAAGTTCCTCAGAACTTTCAATTTTCGGAACACTCTTCATATCCGACCGTTATATCAGCCCCGATGAGTCGCCCCCCCCCCCTCCGGTGAACTTTTTTGAGTTCTCAGAATGGTTGCAGGGAAGGATTCTATGCACATTGGCCTATTGGTGATTCATTTTAATGGGTTTCGTAAATCGTGTTTTGATGTTTGATTCTAGTGGATCAGCTACAAATTATATGAGATCTGTCTAGACAGACACTTTCTTCATTTAATATTTACCAAGATATTTCACTTTGAAAAATTCAGTTCATGACGCCATCCAAAACTCGGATGAAAGCATGGTGGAACAAACCATGGGTGTCACTACCGCGGT
The DNA here is from genome assembly GCF_918797505.1 of Bemisia tabaci. Taxonomy (NCBI): domain Eukaryota; kingdom Metazoa; phylum Arthropoda; class Insecta; order Hemiptera; family Aleyrodidae; genus Bemisia; species Bemisia tabaci. The sequence goes on from NC_092794.1 coordinate 32,880,642, forward strand.
GGATGATGTCACAAACCAAAGTTTTCAAAGCGCGATACCGGATCATATTCTTTTCAGCTGAACTTCAAGAATCAAAAATCAAAACACAATTCTGCAACCAGCGCAACTAACCTTTTTAATTATGGACCTCAGCTCTAAGCAAGCAAATTGTAGAAACCGTACCTACAGTTCCATGTAAAAGTTGTTTATCAGTGATAAATGGACCGCATTTGACAGAAAGGAACCGAGCCACATCAGTTATTGCCAAATTTAACTGGGCAATTTAATTTTTTACGAGAGAACGTTTGTGCAGATTCCTTTAAAAATTTTAAGAAATTTGCTTTGTATTACAAAGAATATTCACTGAAATTTGCACAAAAATCCACACAACCATTTTCATAAATAAAAATAATTGCCCAGCTAAATTTGGCAATAGCTGATGTGGCTTGGTTCATTTCTGTGTAACGCAGTCCAAATCGCCGTTTTAAAAAACATAATGAAGGAAAAAATGCATCAAGTTTGTTGAAAAAAACACTTAATAACAACTTAAAATGTGATTAGATGTGGAAAATGGAGATGTTTAAGTTCAGTTAATGAAAAAACTACGTGTAAAAGACAAACAGTACAGAAGGAAAAAATGAAGGGAGCAAACCAATAATGCCAGAGTCTGCATGACATCAATACTGGCATGAGATACAACGCATTTATCAGATCAATAACAATGTCGCCTCTAGTTTCATTGTCATCTTCTCTCTCGACAATTTTACGCTTTTAAATTGGATTATTCCTTGCTACTGCCGGGGCTGAAGACATGTAGGCTGGCTGATGGAAAAATGTCAAGTCCGGCTCCAGTTGCTCCAAAGTGTAATTCATTAGCTGGCCGGACTGATTTTTCCTCTAGAATAAGACTCGGATGAAATTTTGTTCATGGAAATGCAGCAAGCAAACAGCAGCTTGCTTAGAAGGTACATGATCGTCAGGTCTGCCAATTGCTCAGACCCACAGTTCTTTTCTTCCCTTATACTTCAGAAAATGAACATGTCGTCACACCTGTTTCATCGTCTTTCGATGATTCGTGCCCTCTGTGTCGCAACTGAGGATAACGATTAACATTGGCGAGCTGATTTTAAGTTACTCAGCGTTTATGAATCCCATGAATGTGTACGATTTACACATTTTAATCAATATTGATGGCTAAAGTGCAACACAACGTGTTCCATTGCAGTGTTTCAACATCTTTACTCCTGGAAAATCTTTCAGAAAGGAACGAGTCAACTTCATTGCTTGAAATTGTATAAAATAATTTACTGACAGAGAAGAAAAATCAAAAAAGTTTCGAGAAACCACGTTGTCTACTTTTTCAAGGAAGAAATAAAGTATGACTGGAAGTCTAATTTTGCAAATTGAGATACATTGTCTTCACTTTAACCATCGATATTCTGCATACTTTAATAATAGCATGTGTCAGCTAAGCGCTGGGCATTAGGTATGTTTAACTTAAATTCAAGATGGTGATACAGCAAACGAAGGGAGCATCTTACGCTATAATGACCAATACCTTACCAGGAAGCTCTAAAGATGAAGGTTTGTCTTTTGTCCGTCAAAAACTTAAACAATGATAGAATTTCTAAACTACTTAGGCAAAATAGTGGGATGTTAAAGATCATAATCAAAGTGGACACACTATCAGTTTGAAGTTAACCTTAACACCTCAGCTAATTCACACAAACAGAAAACTGCACAAGAATCTAACAATTTGAAGAGCAATGGTGTAAGAGACAAAGTTCCCTCACAACTGAGTGAGCGAACTATGTCAAAAAGTGGCTCCATTCAAAAATTTCACGACTTAGAAAACCCATGATACTTCACGCCGAATCAAAGCTAACTTCAAATATTCGAAAATCGCATACTTCACATCATAATACGTACCCTCCTTTGCTCAGACGTTAACACTAGATTTGATTAACATAAGAATCACAAAACTCGCCAAATTATCACGATTAAACCGATCCAATACACAGAACTTTTGCATGATCGCCACTAGCATCAAACCGGTCAGACTCAACCTGACCAAGTGATAAACTGATAAAGTAATGTAAACAAAGAGGGCTTGATTGATATTGAAGAGGGGGGGGGGGGCAGGGATCCCTACAGAAAGAGAAAGGTTCTCGGGGTCGGATCAGAATTAGAATTACATACATACAACGATGTAACAATTTTCAAAATTTTTAAAAGAGCCTCTCTGTACTTGGGAGGAGATTGTCCAATGATCATTCAGGGAATAATCTAAAATGCCGTTTTTTCGGATATTCATAAGATATTCTGAGGATAATCTGAAAAAACCAGGATATTCGGAGGATAATCGAAATCGTAGGGTATTGGTAGGATATTCATCGGATTTCTACTGCTAGCTGGCACTCAATGGAGCTCAAAACTTTGGACACTGACAGAAAGTGAACTTTTTGACCTTGTATCCCCTGAAGAATACTAGCCCTTTTTTACAACTTTTATTAATACATATAATTTAATTAGTATGCAGCTCCAGAATTTCTATTAGGAGCCAAAATCTGAGACAAACTCTTCACTTTTAATCACCCTAAGGTCACATAACAGTGTTTCGACAGAGATAGCAAAATGAAATGACACAGTACTCACTTTGTGTGCAAGATGATCCATCGTCAAGTCCATTGCTCTCAGCAAGCCTCAGTCCATGCTGACGATTTGCAAAATCAGCCAAAGACAGTGTTCCCGCTTCAACTTCCTTCTTCATGTTTTTAATCGACTGCTCTTTGAAGTTACATTCATCATCCATCCCGTATTGAACCTTAAAACCAAACACAATCCCTGAAATGAGAGTTACAACAGGGTTGATTTTTTCACCAACATATTGCTTTGGGGTTACATGAGACTGCTGATAAGTATTCACTTCAAATAACCGATTATTACTATTTTGAGCTACTTACTATAAATGTACCGAGCTCTATAATTGAGGACATTGCACCAAGAACAGCCTATAGGCATATAGGTCGTTATTACACCCATCTGCTTTTCGGATTCTACGTACCCTAGACTATGCTGTGGTAGCGATAGAATATAGATAGGTAACGGCTCGAGGTCGAAAAACCTTTTTTTCCGAGTTAAGTCAGGCCTCTGGATCGATGGGTGCAAGAACGACCTATAAACGGGCCTATAAACTTAAAGGCCTAGGTATAAGGTGCTAGTTACCCCTTTCTTTACTCACTATCGATATTCTCTCATTTTGCGTTAATCATGCGTGATTAAAATGATTTATACTTCATATTGCCACCAAAATGACTGTTGGGCGTAATAATGGCCTATAAACCGCTTTTTTAAATTAAATATATTAGAGTGTAAACCCAAAATGTATCGCAAAATCTACCCGGCATCCTTCAATAGAAGGGTTAGGTCACCCAAAAACACCAAAACAGGGTACCTGCATAGAAAAGTCTGGGCAGTACATCAAAAACAAAACTTTAAATGCGTTTTTCTCAAAACGCGGTTTCCAGTTATAGGGTGTTCTTGGTGCGGTGTCTTCAATTACAATTACGTCAAAACTGAAATTCAGCATTATACTTTGATTGCTGATGGACTTTTTATTTCCAACTTCCATCCTTCATTTCCGGTCCTAAATCTGGTCAAAAATCTAACATTTCTTTGTGATCGAGTTACCAAAGGGATGTACACTTTCGCACAAGTCACTCAGCTCTGCAGTTACAATACGTCAATCTTATGATAATTCGTCGCCTTCGTCAGATAGCCTTCGCCTTCCCATGATATCAGATTTTGAAATTGATTCGTCTGATCCCATCAAAATCAATTACAAGAGCTGACCGTAGACCAAAAATAAACTTTAGGTTAGGTTTAGCTTTGGATGGATTCACTTACCCTAAGTTTTTGGTTGGGTTAGATTTAGTTAGTTTAAATCAGTTACTTTTCATTCATACAATCAAGTTTCCGACAAGTAAGAATGGTGTAGATCATGAAGATTCAGCTACAGAAATAATGAATTTCCGCCTGCATAACATACTTGCTACTTAATCTTTGCAGAAAATGCGACCTTCAAATGCTCTCATTTACTGTGGAATATACCCCGTCTTTTACAGGTTTCCACGAGTGGAATCGTTTTGCATTTGACAAAAGGATTGAAAAACTGATCGTCATCCGTCCATTTTTCCAAAAGATGCATAGAGAAAAACTTCACCTAAAATAGGCTCACTGAGTGATCAAAAGCCTGTTTTACCCTGCATTCATAATGGGTCTGTCTGGAATCTACAAACACTCTTGAGCTGGGTGTTCATCAATCAATAATAGGTGTTCATGGAATCCACGAACGCTTTAAATCAATATTAGGTGTTCGTTGAACCCACGAACCAAGTTTTCTCAAATTATAGGTATAAAGCTGTGCTTGCATATGACTTTTGATAAGGACTTACAACTTTTCAGGGAGACTTTTTACGAGGTCTGTTAGATTAGAAACCGGATTTTGGTCATAACTAGCCCACAATGCGTCCAAATTACGTTTTCTTGAGCTTTTCTGATAGCTGGAAATATACTTAAGAACGCTACGTTCATAAGTTTGAAAAATCCTAATGAGCTTCGTTGGTATGCGGCTTGAAGTAAGGCAACCTCAAGGGTGTTTTGCGATTTTTATGTTTCACCGAACTTGTCTCTCTTTTTTCGGTGTTGCACTACATTTTTCAACCCACAAGGACGATTGGAGTTTTGTCTCCATATCGTAGCCGTACACTAAAATATTGTCACCGAAAATTATCCTATCCAAAAATGTAGGATCACTGTTAGGAACGTTCAAGCAGCTAAAGGGAAATTGACATTTGGTTGGATTTTCATTCAACGGACAACAATCAAGGGGCAAGTGTACCTGAAACTCGATGCGTGTCTACATATTCTATCAAAATTGTATGTACAGAGCCTTCAGAAATATTACTCTGTTCAACAAGCTCGAAACGACCGTTTTCGAGCACTTTTGCCCGCATTTCTTCCACGTGACAAATGTCAGTTGCCGTTGAGGGTCGATTCCCATGCTCCTCATCTTTGACAAACTCCTGACCAGTTTTGAATCGTTTAACTCATTCAAAACAGTGGGAACACCCCATACAATGATCTTGGTAAACTTTACTTAGCGTATACCAAAAGTTTTGGTACAAGGTATACCGAGTTTAAAACAAAATTTAATGTTGAATCTTTGTTCTATCAGTGATCGCATGATGAAAATCGCAAAACGCACCTGACTTACTCGTATTCAAGATGACACAGAATAAACACTGATCAAAATAAACAAAATCTGTGAACGTAGCGTTCTTAAGTATATTTCCAGCTATCAGAAAAGCTCAAAAAAACCTAATTCGGACGCATTGTGGGCTAGTTATGACCAAAATCCGGTTTCTAATCTAACAGACCTCGTACTTTCAAACTTGAACTTTTAAAACTTTAAAACAGTAGAAAGTTATGCGGAGTGCCAAATTAATGCAATCATTCACAAAGAACTGGTGTTCGTGGAACCCACGAATGTGGATGGATTGAATATGCTAATTTGAGATTTTCGTTCGTCGTCTCCATGAGTTTCGGGCAGAATGATGCGTAATTGTGGTCTTGGTTGTAAGCACTTGTAAAATGTAACTGTTGAAAAGACCATTATCAGCCATACTTTCCTGATTGGAGTCAAATAGCTATTACCGTTCGTTGACTATCTATATTTTGATTGATTTAATGCTATTGCTCCCTTCCCTGCTTCTGAGAACAGCGCAAGAGTGCTCCAAAGCAGGGATTTGAGATCATACCTTTAACAGCTCAAACTCTTGCTCTTCCTGCAACCGTTGTGTTTCTTTATCTGCTTTCTCCAGTTCTTGAGCTAGTAAACGATCCATGTTGATGTTAGGTGACCATGGAGAAACATCTGGAAGTAGGGGAAGAAAAGAAGAAAAAAAGACGTTATTGCTTTTCATGGGAGGGAAAGTTAGCCGAAAGAAGCTCCTGATGAAACATGGCCATTTCAAACGTATTGTGAAAGGGCCCTGTCAAAAAAATTGCCATGATAAAAGCTACCAGCATGCACTACTATCTAGTAAGATGGCACTTTCGATTTTCTCTGCAATATCACACGGCCCATGAATTTTTTATGGCTGGTAATTGTTAGCTATTTTAACCCTACACTTATTGATTCATAATGCTGAAAATCCTAATAAATCACTTTTAGACGGATAACACCGCTCAACATAGGTTCTCTCCTTCGAATCAAACCAATTTTTTTCGATTCCTAGGTGCTAAAGTAGTCCGAAAATGCCCACATTAACTTCAGAAACATTGTCTGGTGCTCAGGACGCCGCCATTTTGAATTTTTCCAAATTGAGAAAACCCACGATTAGAAAAAAGCGCATTTTTGCTGATTTTAGGAGAAACTTTGCTTCATATCTCCAGCCAAGATTATCTGAGGAAAAAACTCTTATGGAAAAGAGCGTAAAATTTACTTCTGGTAAGGATACGTCAATAGTTCCCAAACTTGATTTAATCTTGTGAAACAGCAGTTTATTAGCTGTGCCCTTAAATTGTGATTTTGTCGACCATCTCCTTTAAAAATCAATAAAAAAAGGAGAAAAAAACCCAAAAACGTGGCCCAAACTGTGTGCCAAGGTGTTAAAATAGTGCAGTACCCACACAATTGGGGGAGGGGGGGGGGACAAAGCCAAAAAGTTCAACAATTTTCAATCAGAATCAAAAATTTGGAGCTCTAATGTGGATCAGTACAAAACCGATGGGGGAGAGTGTTCAGCTCAGGCAGTTTGCATTGGAATATTAAGTTGAGGTCCTGTCAAGAGATCTATGATTTTGTGTCTATTTATACCTCATCAGTAGATCACACTCGTCAGTGAACCCAACTGAAAATTTTAATCCAAGACGGCAACAAAGCACAAGTTCGAAGTACAAGTTTTGTACTGGTGGTCAGTTCTGGGCAACACTAGCAGCTGCTGCACGAGTTGTTGCGTCATTTAAATGAATTGAATGGTTTCACAGTGTTCATAGGAAATTCCAGATTTCTTTACCTTCTTGATTAGGATGCACGCTTTCCCATTAGACCTCTATCTGATGACCGACGAATTCTCTATGAAATTGTGCAATCCTAGCGCACCGCTTCAAACGTTTTGGAGGAATTCTGGAACCCTGTAATGCTCCCTAGCACCCCGCGCCATAAGCCATGAAATAGTGGATTAGAGTGTGAGGATGGTCTTCTTGGTAATAACAAGAATTTCTCGCAAAATGAAAGTGATAAGAATTAGCAAAAAAAAAAAAAAAAATTGCCATTATTAGGGTGCATTGACTTTTGCTGGTCCAAGACCATGGCCCCTCAAGTATCCCCCTGCAAGATGGGAAGGGGGGGATTCTTATCCTGGCCTGTAGGTATTCTTTGAAGTGATTTTGAAAGTCGACGGTGAAACTACCCGACCACGTATCTTGGTTTCCGATGTTATAGACTTCTTGCCATACTTGATTTTTTCAGCGGAAAACCATCCAACGTCATTTCTTGAAAACTTCCGTGAATTTTTTTTTCTGAGGCGAAGAAAACTCGGTGAAAATTTCAAAGAATGAAATTCATTTCTTTTCCTTCACAAAAATAACATGAAGGAGAAGATTTTTAAGCGCTGCAAGTGATATACGTGGTCTTGTATTTCCACTGTTGATATATTTGCAAGCATTTAATGGGCCTTAACCGAAACGTAGAAAACTATAATATTGAATAAAAATATTGAAAAATCGGCAACAAAGATGGCAGGAAATTATGAGAACATTGAGCATTATTTAATGCTGAAAGGCAACTTTTTAGCTCAGGCCATCTTGAATCGTTCCATCCAAAAGTCTGCAATCTTCTTTTTGTCAAGGCCTGCCCTATTTGTATAAAATTTGAAGATAGTTGGCCATTGCCTACGCACTCGAAATACTTCCGTCATGAATCATTTATGGGCAGCAAATAGCTGGACCCTGACATCAACGTTGGCCGCACCTGATAGCATTGCTTAAATAACTAGTGCACGGTCTGTAAAATAAGTTGTCTCTGCCTACTTTACATTCGTTGGTCTCCTACGGGCGAAACCTGACACTCCAGCAGCCTGATTGTTGGAACTTTAACTGGCTATGTCAGCAAGATAAGACAAGACATAGCCCTATCTGAGCCGTGTAATATATCGATTTTCGATTCTTGTCGTGCCGAAATACATTTCAACAATCGGGCTCCAGGAGAGCTTTAAAAATTTGACGATGACATGGAGCTAAAACTACAAAGTCAATTACCTTTGCTACTAAAATGTGTATCAATGTGTATTTGCAATGTTTCAGCATCACTAAATGACACATCTTGAGGACAGACAGGGCATTGAAGGTTCCTTTCTGAGCGTGGTCCAGTTGACAAATCGATTCGATTGGGCTGAAAAAAAAATTTTAAAGAAAAGAAAATCACTATTAACAATGGATTGAAACTTAGACAGGACAAATTATTTCTCTGATAAAGCTTATTGCGTGGCCAGAAATTCGCAAGTCGAAAAATTCCCTTGATGCTTATGCGACGCAGCGAATGGCAGGGCGGGGCGGGAGGCTGCCGCTGCGAGCGGTCGGTGGGCAGCGTGATGCGGTGTACGGGAGGGTAGCTTCTTCCTTTCAACCTAGAGAAATCCCAGCTTTGGTTCTCCCAAGTCGAATCCATCTTCAACGTGTAAAGTATCACGAGCGAAAGGATGCATTACTCTCTCGTATCTTCTCAATTAGATACTTGTGTCGCCAATGAGGAGGATATACTCATATGCCCTCTCACTGACACACCATGCGGAAAGTTGGAATCTGAACTGATCCTTCGCTTATCCAAATCTGAGACACATCGTGTTCGCCAACGTCTCAGTGAACAGTTCTGCCTCTGTTATTCCACAGTGCAGAGAGTTGGCATTTGGAGAGGTCTATCTAGGTTCCGCCAATCTACCTGTGAGTTTCAACCATCGTAACACAATTCTGTGACCAAAGTAACTGTGCTAATAAGTATTAGGAAAGTGGAGTGATTACTCACCTTCGCAGGACTAAGAATATCTTCATGTTCAACATTTACATGGAGCTCTAGGTCAGAGGCACTAGAGTAACTTTGAGAGCATAGTGGGCAGTTAAAATCGCTTGATCCTCTTTCAATAGACATTTCAAGGCTGGTGACATCAAAATGCTGTCTGTTGACATGCCCTTCAAGTTCCTTAGAGTGGTTATTTGAGTATCTGCAAAGTGGGCACTTTATTGGAGAGGAGAGACTGAGGAGAAGGACACACTTCTCTTCAAATTAAGAGCTAACCAAGAGGCGGCTCCGCGGGGCATGTTGTGCCTAGGTTTTACCGCGGGTCCGCGTCAGGTTTTACCTATGGAACGCCGTTAGTGTCAAAACCCTTTTCTTGCGCGCGCGGAATTTTTTCTGGCGCGCGGAAAGAAAAAACCCGTTTTCGATGAAAATCTCTGAATTTCCGGATTCCGCGCCGGTTTTCGATATATTTGCGCCGTTTGTGTCAAAACTATTTTTTCCGGCGCGGCGCTCCAAATCTGTTCCGCGCGCGGAATTTTCGATGTATCGATTCCTGCTCGCCGCCGGCGCGGCGCTCCGAAATCTGTTCCGCGCGCAGAATTTTCGATATATCGATTCCTGCTCGCCGACTGTTTTTTCCGGCGCTGCACCAGAAAATAATTCCGCGCGCCACTTTTTCGATATATCGATTTTTCTGCGCGCGGAGAATATTATCTCTCTTTTGAACGATTTCCATTATCGATCCTCTGCGTGCCCCTGCCGTATGTGGGTCGTGTAAACAAACGCAGATTGATAACACAAATGATCCAAACAACTCGAAATCTCTTAATTTTAATTAATTTAAATCCATTTTCGACTTCAACCAAGCATTTGGCAATAATATTCATCGTATTTTACAACCTGGAGCCACGGCCTATCGGCTCATTTTAAGGTGCATTCTGAAAATCAGTTTTACAAGTCCAATGTCCAAACCCAGACTTTCTTCTTTCCCTTTTTTTTAACCATTCTCTTTTCACTTTCGCCTCAAATCAAATGTTTTGCAGTTTTTTTATCTTAAGTAAGTGGTCCTGAATTCATTCAAGAGTTAGAAGTTCACGATTTATTTAGTATTATAGCCTTTTGACCTCTTAAGCTTTATCGATATGATCTCATGTAGTTCGAGGTTTCTTTGGCCCAAACCAAGTGATTACTTACACATCTGATGTGAGTCTTATGGCTCTTCAAATTCGCAGTGTAGAATTAAATCAGAGACTACAGTTACTTAATCCAGTTCTGCTCTCTTGTTCAATGTTTGTCATAAGTGTTTGTTCGTGTCTGTTCTTTATAAGTGACCACTGTAGTGCATATACACAGTTATGCTATCGGTACAGGTATTATTTCTTGTTTTCTACAGTCAGGACTTTCTCTTAAGCGCAATAATTTACCAAAGAAATTCACCTAGTTGCGTAAATAATTTGGTGTATAGATATTCTGTTAATGTCTCCTTGCGGTGATGCAAAGTTTCTGAGATCTGTCATAAGTGGATTTTGCATTTAGACGGTCACTCTTGCCTGATAAAATTACTGCTCTAGCAGCTTCAAATTTATACTTTGATCTCTGATTCATCACTAAATGACACTCGTGCGGTGTCATTTATCTTTAATCAGTTCAAAGCTATTTCGACAATGAATCATCAAAGGTCCGATCGAAGAAGGAATTTTCTGGTGAGTGCTGCGGCTGAACCGACATCACAACTCAACTTTCAAAAGCATCAACTTATAAAAATTTATGAGGAAGTGGTAATCGTAAGTGGAAATCATGGTAGTGCTCGCTTCTTTCTTAAGCAAATTGTGCGCTCAAAATTTCAAAATCTACTCACCTGCATGTATATTTGAAGAGGAATACGACATGATATGTAGCAGGCTACACTTCATCTATTAATAATACGTAAATTTGTCTTCAGAGCATTCTTAGGAAACTTCCACAATTTTTAGTTTTGTTCCTGAGAGAAAATTTTGAGATGACTCTGCTGGTATTCCCAGTGTCTTTTCAGAAATTTTGTACTTCGTAGGTATCATCAAATACTTAAGTATCAACAGATATTGTACAAGATAGAAAATTTATTTGAGGATTCCTGCTAGTATGTTGTGTTTCCTGCAGCAACAAGGCTCATCACATTTCATGGAATGAAGTAATCAAAAACTACTTACTCACCTACAGCTTGGTCAGTTTCATGTCTTTCTAGAGTGAAGAAAATATTTTTTTTCTCTCTATTTAAGAATTCAGGGTGAATCAAACCTGTCCAACAAAAATTTTAATAAAATGCCTTTGTTCAAAAACACCTAAGAATCATTTCAATTGTAAAGATGCCGACGATTCTGGTTAAAAGTCCGAAAGTCGGCTGATTTACTGAATTTCTCAGGTACAGACGGATGGAAGGATTTTGAAAAGACATAGAATTACATCCTCCCATAAGAATAAGTCAGGAACATGGTTAAGGTTATCTGGGGATGACATTTGTAACATTTCGTTGCATGATTTTATAATCGAAGAGAAACAGAAAGTCTGAAACTTTGTAAATCTACGTACATGGTTTTCTAGTTAGGCTATGACATCGATATGCTCGTTTTGTTATCAATTAATCTCCACAAAGGTAAGCATACCTACAAACACTGTTCCACAAGAGATACGAATGTAACTTGTGATACCTAAGTGACTTTACAAATCTTACCTGTTAAACTACCATCTACCTGATTATTGAAACTATGTCAGCCCGATATGAAAAGACATAGCCCTATCTTCTCCATGTAATATATCGGAATTTGTTGTCTTGTCGGGTTGCTCTAAGCCTTCAATAATCGGCCTGCTGATGAGTTGCAAAATATTTCCACTTCCAGACGAATGATCATGTCTTGGTTGATGCTTTCGATAGTAGAGTTGTGATGTCGGTTCAGCCGCAGCACTCACCAGAAAATTCCTTCTTCGATCGGACCTTTGATGATTCATTGTCGAAATAGCTTTGAACTGATTAAAGATAAATGACACCGCACGAGTGTCATTTAGTGATGAATCAGAGATCAAAGTATAAATTTGAAGCTGCTAGAGCAGTAATTTTATCAGGCAAGAGTGACCGTCTAAATGCAAAATCCACTTATGACAGATCTCAGAAACTTTGCATCACCGCAAGGAGACATTAACAGAATATCTATACACCAAATTATTTACGCAACTAGGTGAATTTCTTTGGTAAATTATTGCGCTTAAGAGAAAGTCCTGACTGTAGAAAACAAGAAATAATACCTGTACCGATAGCATAACTGTGTATATGCACTACAGTGGTCACTTATAAAGAACAGACACGAACAAACACTTATGACAAACATTGAACAAGAGAGCAGAACTGGATTAAGTAACTGTAGTCTCTGATTTAATTCTACACTGCGAATTTGAAGAGCCATAAGACTCACATCAGATGTGTAAGTAATCACTTGGTTTGGGCCAAAGAAACCTCGAACTACATGAGATCATATCGATAAAGCTTAAGAGGTCAAAAGGCTATAATACTAAATAAATCGTGAACTTCTAACTCTTGAATGAATTCAGGACCACTTACTTAAGATAAAAAAACTGCAAAACATTTGATTTGAGGCGAAAGTGAAAAGAGAATGGTTAAAAAAAAGGGAAAGAAGAAAGTCTGGGTTTGGACATTGGACTTGTAAAACTGATTTTCAGAATGCACCTTAAAATGAGCCGATAGGCCGTGGCTCCAGGTTGTAAAATACGATGAATATTATTGCCAAATGCTTGGTTGAAGTCGAAAATGGATTTAAATTAATTAAAATTAAGAGATTTCGAGTTGTTTGGATCATTTGTGTTATCAATCTGCGTTTGTTTACACGACCCACATACGGCAGGGGCACGCAGAGGATCGATAATGGAAATCGTTCAAAAGAGAGATAATATTCTCCGCGCGCAGAAAAATCGATATATCGAAAAAGTGGCGCGCGGAATTATTTTCTGGTGCAGCGCCGGAAAAAACAGTCGGCGAGCAGGAATCGATATATCGAAAATTCTGCGCGCGGAACAGATTTCGGAGCGCCGCGCCGGCGGCGAGCAGGAATCGTATGGAACGCCGTTAGTGTCAAAACCCTTTTCTTGCGCGCGCGGAATTTTTTCTGGCGCGCGGAATTTTTTTTCGGCGCGCGGAAAGAAAAAATCAGTTTTCGATGAAAATCTCTGAATTTCCGGATTCCGCGCCGGTTTTCGATATATTTGCGCCGTTTGTGTCAAAACTATTTTTTCCGGCGCGGCGCTCCAAATCTGTTCCGCGCGCGGAAGTTTCGATATATCGATTCCTGCTCGCCGTTTGTGTCAAAACTATTTTTTCCGGCGCGGCGCTCCAAATCTGTTCCGCGCGCAGAATTCTCGATATATCGATTCCTGCTCGCCGACTGTTTTTTCCGGCGCTGCACCAGAAAATAATTCCGCGCGCCACTTTTTCGATATATCGATTTTTCTGCGCGCGGAGAATATTATCTCTCTTTTGAACGATTTCCATTATCGATCCTCTGCGTGCCCCTGCCGTATGTGGGTCGCGGTCGTGTAAACAAACGCAGATTGATAACACAAATGATCCAAACAACTCGAAATCTCTTAATTTTAATTAATTTAAATCCATTTTCGACTTCAACCAAGCATTTGGCAATAATATTCATCGTATTTTACAACCTGGAGCCACGGCCTATCGGCTCATTTTAAGGTGCATTCTGAAAATCAGTTTTACAAGTCCAATGTCCAAACCCAGACTTTCTTCTTTTACTTTTTTTTAACCATTCTCTTTTCACTTTCGCCTCAAATCAAATGTTTTGCAGTTTTTTTATCTTAAGTAAGTGGTCCTGAATTCATTCAAGAGTTAGAAGTTCACGATTTATTTAGTATTATAGCCTTTTGACCTCTTAAGCTTTATCGATATGATCTCATGTAGTTCGAGGTTTCTTTGGCCCAAACCAAGTGATTACTTACACATCTGATGTGAGTCTTATGGCTCTTCAAATTCGCAGTGTAGAATTAAATCAGAGACTACAGTTACTTAATCCAGTTCTGCTCTCTTGTTCAATGTTTGTCATAAGTGTTTGTTCGTGTCTGTTCTTTATAAGTGACCACTGTAGTGCGTATACACAGTTATGCTATCGGTACAGGTATTATTTCTTGTTTTCTACAGTCAGGACTTTCTCTTAAGCGCAATAATTTACCAAAGAAATTCACCTAGTTGCGTAAATAATTTGGTGTATAGATATTCTGTTAATGTCTCCTTGCGGTGATGCAAAGTTTCTGAGATCTGTCATAAGTGGATTTTGCATTTAGACGGTCACTCTTGCCTGATAAAATTACTGCTCTAGCAGCTTCAAATTTATACTTTGATCTCTGATTCATCACTAAATGACACTCGTGCGGTGTCATTTATCTTTAATCAGTTCAAAGCTATTTCGACAATGAATCATCAAAGGTCCGATCGAAGAAGGAATTTTCTGGTGAGTGCTGCGGCTGAACCGACATCACAACTCAACTTTCAAAAGCATCAACTTATAAAAATTTATGAGGAAGTGGTAATGGTAAGTGGAAATCATGGTAGTGCTCGCTTCTTTCTTAAGCAAATTGTGCGCTCAAAATTTCAAAATCTACTCACCTGCATGTATATTTGAAGAGGAATACGACATGATATGTAGCAGGCTACACTTCATCTATTAATAATACGTAAATTTGTCTTCAGAGCATTCTTAGGAAACTTCCACAATTTTTAGTTTTGTTCCTGAGAGAAAATTTTGAGATAACTCTGCTGGTATTCCCAGTGTCTTTTCAGAAATTTTGTACTGCGTAGGTATCATCAAATACTTAAGTATCAACAGATATTGTACAAGATAGAAAATTTATTTGAGGATTCCTGCTAGTATGTTGTGTTTCCTGCAGCAACAAGGCTCATCACATTTCATGGAATGAAGTAATCAAAAACTGCTTACTTACCTACAGCTTGGTCAGTTTCATGTCTTTCTAGAGTGAAGAAAATATTTTTTTTCTCTCTATTTAAGAATTCAGGGTGAATCAAACCTGTCCAACAAAAATTTTAATAAAATGCCTTTGTTCAAAAACACCTAAGAATCATTTCAATTGTAAAGATGCCGACGATTCTGGTTAAAAGTCCGAAAGTCGGCTGATTTACTGAATTTCTCAGGTACAGACGGATGGAAGGATTTTGAAAAGACATAGAATTACATCCTCCCATAAGAATAAGTCAGGAACATGGTTAAGGTTATCTGGGGATGACATTTCTAACATTTCGTTGCATGATTTTATAATCGAAGAGAAACAGAAAGTCTGAAACTTTGTAAATCTACGTACATGGTTTTCTAGTTAGGCTATGACATCGATATGCTCGTTTTGTTATCAATTAATCTCCACAAAGGTAAGCATACCTACAAACACTGTTCCACAAGAGATACGAATGTAACTTGTGATACCTAAGTGACTTTACAAATCTTACCTGTTAAACTACCAGCTACCTGATTATTGAAACTATGTCAGCCCGATATGAAAAGACATAGCCCTATCTTCTCCATGTAATATATCGGAATTTGTTGTCTTGTCGGGTTGCTCTAAGCCTTCAATAATCGGCCTGCTGATGAGTTGCAAAATATTTCCACTTCCAGACGAATGATCATGTCTTGGTTGATGCTTTCGATAGTAGAGTTGTGATGTCGGTTCAGCCGCAGCACTCACCAGAAAATTCCTTCTTCGATCGGACCTTTGATGATTCATTGTCGAAATAGCTTTGAACTGATTAAAGATAAATGACACCGCACGAGTGTCATTTAGTGATGAATCAGAGATCAAAGTATAAATTTGAAGCTGCTAGAGCAGTAATTTTATCAGGCAAGAGTGACCGTCTAAATGCAAAATCCACTTATGACAGATCTCAGAAACTTTGCATCACCGCAAGGAGACATTAACAGAATATCTATACACCAAATTATTTACGCAACTAGGTGAATTTCTTTGGTAAATTATTGCGCTTAAGAGAAAGTCCTGACTGTAGAAAACAAGAAATAATACCTGTACCGATAGCATAACTGTGTATACGCACTACAGTGGTCACTTATAAAGAACAGACACGAACAAACACTTATGACAAACATTGAACAAGAGAGCAGAACTGGATTAAGTAACTGTAGTCTCTGATTTAATTCTACACTGCGAATTTGAAGAGCCATAAGACTCACATCAGATGTGTAAGTAATCACTTGGTTTGGGCCAAAGAAACCTCGAACTACATGAGATCATATCGATAAAGCTTAAGAGGTCAAAAGGCTATAATACTAAATAAATCGTGAACTTCTAACTCTTGAATGAATTCAGGACCACTTACTTAAGATAAAAAAACTGCAAAACATTTGATTTGAGGCGAAAGTGAAAAGAGAATGGTTAAAAAAAAGTAAAAGAAGAAAGTCTGGGTTTGGACATTGGACTTGTAAAACTGATTTTCAGAATGCACCTTAAAATGAGCCGATAGGCCGTGGCTCCAGGTTGTAAAATACGATGAATATTATTGCCAAATGCTTGGTTGAAGTCGAAAATGGATTTAAATTAATTAAAATTAAGAGATTTCGAGTTGTTTGGATCATTTGTGTTATCAATCTGCGTTTGTTTACACGACCGCGACCCACATACGGCAGGGGCACGCAGAGGATCGATAATGGAAATCGTTCAAAAGAGAGATAATATTCTCCGCGCGCAGAAAAATCGATATATCGAAAAAGTGGCGCGCGGAATTATTTTCTGGTGCAGCGCCGGAAAAAACAGTCGGCGAGCAGGAATCGATATATCGAGAATTCTGCGCGCGGAACAGATTTGGAGCGCCGCGCCGGAAAAAATAGTTTTGACACAAACGGCGAGCAGGAATCGATATATCGAAACTTCCGCGCGCGGAACAGATTTGGAGCGCCGCGCCGGAAAAAATAGTTTTGACACAAACGGCGCAAATATATCGAAAACCGGCGCGGAATCCGGAAATTCAGAGATTTTCATCGAAAACTGATTTTTTCTTTCCGCGCGCCGAAAAAAAATTCCGCGCGCCAGAAAAAATTCCGCGCGCGCAAGAAAAGGGTTTTGACACTAACGGCGTTCCATAGAATCGATACATCGAAAATTCCGCGCGCGGAACAGATTTGGAGCGCCGCGCCGGAAAAAAATAGTTTTGACACAAACGGCGCAAATATATCGGAAACCGGCGCGGAATCCGGAAATTCAGAGATTTTCATCGAAAACGGGTTTTTTCTTTCCGCGCGCCAGAAAAAATTCCGCGCGCGCAAGAAAAGGGTTTTGACACTAACGGCGTTCCATAGTCACCCGCCCGCGACTGCAGCGCTCCCCCGCGCAAGGGTTACGGAAATCATTCCATAAGGTTCGGCGCTGCGCGCTTGTGTGAGTGTGTAAATGAGCGCGGGAATCCATGGCGGCAAACGGAAATTTGATTTGAACTTGTCCTCTTGATTTTTGCACATTTCTTCTTTGAAACGTATTTTAAATTCCTAAAACGAATATACTAAGAAAGTTCGGTCTGCGTCCTAAAATAATACACCTACTTTTGCTCGGTAACAGGCAGTAATCTCAGATAAAGTTACTTTTTCTTCTGCTCATGGTGGTTCTGCAGGTTCAAACAGGCCGTTACAGTTCTAGATCAACGTTACTCCCAAATGAAATTAATCGGTCGACGACCGACTGAAACTAACCTAAAGTTAAAAAAATATAAGTGTGTACCTGAATTTGGGCAAAAATCAACCTAAAATACTTTGTTTCCGCAATTTTATTTATTAGTTCCCGCCCTACATTTGAATTCTAGAGTCCCTTTATACTGAGAGTCAAGACAATTTGAATCCATTTCTGATTGGTTCCCGTATTTTAGGCCTTCACAGTGTCACAAACGGGAATAAAGATTACAGTTTCACCGATTGCAAAGATTATAATCTGGAATGGACCGGGGAATTACGGGTTCGGCAAGGAACAAACGGAATGAGGGAAGGAACGAAGAAAGGAATTCGAGAATGGGCCGATCAAAGATTACGAAAAACTAGAGTCCCTTTATACCCAGAGTTAAGACAACTCACTTTTGGCTCGGCTGAAAGTGGCCTAAAAAAAAATCCAATTCTGATTGGTTCTCGCTCATGGAGGCCGAAACGAGTGCACCAAGATGGCGGTACCTCGAATGTGAACAAGAATAATGAAAATATTAGGAAAATATTACCTAATTGTGGTTTATCAAGAGTAAATTGTTATTTCCTTCGGTCCAAAATGAAAATAGATTAAGAAATTATTCACAAACCAATCTCATTTTCTTTTTAATTGATCAATTTGTTGATGTTGTTGTTTTTGTGTGACAGACATCGCAGGATTCCTGATCCTTAGGCCGGTTTCACACTATGCGGTTTTTCGTCCGGCAGCCCGAATCGGTGAGCAGGTAGAAAACCGGGTGGAGGAGATCCGAATGTCCAGCTACCTTTTCACACTTATTCGGCGCGCTAACCGATTTTCATACATTCCACGGAAAATATGATTTTCGCCGCATGCAGTCCATGCCGTTTTGGCCATGGGTCCACTTGCAGCTATCGCGAAATAGTGTTTGTACCGCAGATTGAAGAGACGTCGCCCTTATGAGGTGTGGATACATATTTTAAATGAATCGCATTTAGCAAAAAGGAACCAGCGCAAATACAGTGTTGTTAAAATGTTGCTTCTTTATACTTATCTAAAAAAGCTCCCAAAATGCAAGTAGTTTTTACATCCCACCAAATAATTGTTAATTTCAAAGGGAAATAATTGTGTAAGTTGTAATACCGTACAAACATTCATTATTTTCAAAAGAAAAAAATAATTTTACGGTTTCGAAAACACTGTAATCGAGGCGGTTCCTTTTTGCTAAATGCGATCCAAATGTTCAAAGGAATTTAATGGTGCTTTTGTCACATTATACCGCGAACTCCAGAAGGACGGAAAAAAGTTGTTTAGATAATTACTTATTTTTTCTTTATTAATTATTTATTAATTTCTTTCTTTTTAGATTAGTTTAATCTTTCGAAATTATTAATTTCTTGCTTTTTTTATTATTTATTTATTATTTCGATTGCCACCAGACTTTTTAAGCACCGAAAATAAAAATTGAAGGTTCTATTTTTTACTTGGAATGAGAGCCGCGAAGAGATTTGCAGCTGCACGTGCAATAAAGGTCAGTGCCAAACTAAAATACCTGGCTACCAGGTGAAGTCGAGAAGCCTTTGCGAAATTGCAGAATTTGGAATGTCTTGGAATGAGTTTGGAATGGAGCTTCAATTAGCATAGATGCATGGTGTAACCGCAGCTCACGCCAAAATATTAAAATGCCCCATTCCTTGAAGCCTCATCCTCTGGGCTCTTGCAGACGTGATATTGACTGTGTGCATTGCTCGATAATTTCGGCGGAATCCGGACGGGCCGCCGGGTTGAGTGTGAAAGGTTCCATTGGCCGCAATGCTCTTTCAACCCATCAGGCAACCGATTCGGGTCAAGGAGTGAGCCACTGACACACGGCACGCCGGCGTATGAAAAACCGGACCGGGAAAGTGTGAAAGGCTCCATTGGCCGCAATGCTCCGCGGCCCGGGTCACGATTTTCTACCTGCTCACCGATTCGGGCTGCCGGACGACAAACCGAATAGTGTGAAAGCGGCCTTATCCCTCAATATCGTTCGTTTGGGTGCACTCGTTTCGGCCTCCATGGCCAGCCAAGGCCGGCTGCCAGTCAGCTGATAATCGAGTTGTCTTAACTCTGGGTATAAAGGGACTCTACGAAAAACGTTCAATTTCTGTAATCTTTATTCCCGTTTGTGACATCCATGAGCCGAATTGTCTTGACTCTCAGTATAAAGGGACTCTATTGAATTCAAACTTGTCCCGATTTCGCCGCCAATCCTCTAGCCAATAGTATGGAACGCCGTTAGTGTCAAAACCCTTTTCTTGCGCGCGCGGAATTTTTTCTGGCGCGCGGAAAGAAAAAACCCGTTTTCGATGAAAATCTCTGAATTTCCGGATTCCGCGCCGGTTTTCGATATATTTGCGCCGTTTGTGTCAAAACTATTTTTTCCGGCGCGGCGCTCCAAATCTGTTCCGCGCGCGGAATTTTCGATATATCGATTCCTGCTCGCCGCCGGCGCGGCGCTCCGAAATCTGTTCCGCGCGCAGAATTTTCGATATATCGATTCCTGCTCGCCGACTGGTTTTTCCGGCGCTGCACCAGAAAATAATTCCGCGCGCCACTTTTTCGATATATCGATTTTTCTGCGCGCGGAGAATATTATCTCTCTTTTGAACGATTTCCATTATCGATCCTCTGCGTGCGATGTTTACTTTTTGCAGGCAAAGACCCCCTACGATGTGCAGGCAAGATGGCTGCGTCGCGCGACGGGAACTCAGGCATGGACCAATTTATTTTCTCTTTGGTCCATGACTCAGGGCAGTTCGAGCTTCGAGTACTCTCTTCCCAATACCTACTCTAACCCATCCTATCGTCCGCCGCCTCCCTACCCCACCGTAGGGATGTCGATACTCAGGGAAGTATCGATACTCGGTATCGATACTGGTATCGACTCTAAGCATCGATACCGGTATCGATCATCGAGCTGAAGTATGACACTGACGCTGAGTGTGTACTTATGAGGTATCGATACCATCGATACTATTTCTGAATTATGCCGTGATTTCTGAGTGTGCATTTGTCTGTCGGCCGTTAAATTCCGCCAGATTTACGCCTCTCTCTAAAAAGCCCTGTTCGCGTCCTTAGTCAACTATTTTGAGCCCTTAACTACAGTTATCGAACTGAGCTTTTACCATTTTTATTGAAGTACAATCATCTTGAGAAACTTGATTACTCCGTCGTTTGTCACAGTGCATCATGAAGATGAAATAGCGGGGAGAGAATTTTTTAAAAAAGAAAAAGAGGCCCTCTTCATGGCCAAATCAGATTAAGTATCGATACCGTCGATACTGGGGTCTTGGCATCGATACTGCATGGTATCGATATCGTGGAGTATCGATGCAGAGTATCGTTAAGTATCGATGCAGAGTATCGTTAAGTATCGATCGAAAGTATCGATACTTTGCAAGTATCGGATAAGTATCGACATCCCTACCCCACCGTCACCCTCAGCGCCATACCAGTGGGTGCATTATATTAATCCATTTTGTATTTCTTAGAATTAAAAATTGAAAATATTCATATTAATTTATTGATACTATCATATTTCCAATGTAAGTGTTATCTTTGTAGGTGATGTTATTTATTTACACTCCCACATTTCACCTCTTGATGCCTGATTGGTAAATTTTACCACTTTTTGGATTGTTATGTACTTTTGAAGGTTTAAGTTATCAAAAGTAGAAATGTGCACAGATATTGTTTTAGCAAATTTTTCAAGAAATGTGCTAAGTGCCTCGTATTTACCTATTAACAGGAAGTTTCCAGAAGTTGTACCATTGTGCCACAAAAAGAAATTGATAAATTTGTGCGAATGTTTAGTTAAAGTTTTAGCTTGATGGTTCATCTTTACATGGAAATATTTTTGGTACAATTATAATTTCCACAATGAAAGTCTGGCAACACAGCTAACTTAGCAAAATCCCTCATATTTCTTAGGAATTAAGTCAGATGTGAGGGTAATATTTATCCCCCCCCCCTCCTCCTCTCAACTAGTTCCCCCAATGCGCACAGAATGTACTAATAAGCAGCATAAAGCAGAGGGAAAGATACAGGTATAATTAATAGATAGGTATTCACAACATGGATGATTTCAAAATTTGACATCTTAAGCATGTTTGAGATAATATTAAGCACCGATAGTATTCTCCGGAGGAGGCTGCAGTGGGTGCTGCATGCATGTACACAGCCTGGCAAATACGTAAGTACAACTCTGCGTCTTTACCGACCAACTACACATCTTTTTTACCTAAAATTTAACTCTAAGTACTCTAAGTAACTTGTGTGTTTCTCCCACACGTAGATAGCCTCCTTTTATTTTTTAAATTTTTCCTGAGATCTACGCCTGATTCCAATAAGGAAGGAAGGATGCTATCTTAGTTTTTAGCTGCCATAGCTTTATCCTGAAAACATTTATACCTTGTGCTAGAGTACCTGTATAGCGAGAGTATGGACAGATCGCTTCATGGAGGGCTTAGGGCCCAAAAGTGCAGCCACCCTTCCAACCAACTTCCAACGCACAAAATTTCACTGCCAGTCTGCAGGTTCCAATTCTAACCAAGATGCCCAAGAATGTACATAAATGAGCGTTCTTCCGGAAAATTGAGTAAATTTATGCAAAAACGGAGTCAAACACGTGCTTAATAAACGACGGTTCGTAACAATAGTATTAGTAAATCTTTCTGGATAATTGAAATTCATAGGTTGGCTGCATTTCTGGGCCCTAACTTTATTCGCAGAAGCATCGGTGAAGGCCTGATGGATTTTCGGAGTTTCACATCTGTCCATACTCTCGCTATACAGGTACTCTACCTTGTGCGCATACAATCCTCAAACTCATCCCTTCATCTGGCATCCTCTGCCTATTTAGCAATAAGTAAATCCTCTAATCAAACATACATGGCTCAGATATAAATTAAAGCCCCCCTCCCCCCTGTATTATCCACCAAAATTCAAAATGTAAATACTTACGTTTAAGATTAATTTCAATGCCTCAGAACGCTGGGGCCCCCACACAAGCTTGTGATTTCTCCATAAATTCTAAAGATTCTCCATCCTCAATCCTTAAATAAATTATATCATAATAATTATGTCAATAATTATATTATATCCTTAAATTATATCAGAAAAATATCTTGCCAAAGTATTTTGAGAATTACCCTGGTTGACTTGGGTTGGACTCGTTTAGAAATTTAATCTCAATCAAAAATGTCAATTCCCTGAGCTGAGCAGTTTAATTTTTCTCCGCGAGTGAAATTTGTGCTTGGCGCCATTAGGAGCAAAGAGTAGGGGAGAGGAGAGAGCAACAGAGCAGAATCATGCGGAGTCCGAGCGAGCTGCACGCACGCTCCACCAGCTACTCCCGCTCTGTGATCGCCTGCACATCGTAGGGGGTCTTTGCCTGCAAAAACGCTCAATCCTCTGCGTGCCCCTGCCGTATGTGGGTCGTGTAAACAAACGCAGATTGATAACACAAATGATCCAAACAACTCGAAATCTCTTAATTTTAATTAATTTAAATCCATTTTCGACTTCAACCAAGCATTTGGCAATAATATTCATCGTATTTTACAACCTGGAGCCACGGCCTATCGGCTCATTTTAAGGTGCATTCTGAAAATCAGTTTTACAAGTCCAATGTCCAAACCCAGACTTTCTTCTTTCCCTTTTTTTTTAACCATTCTCTTTTCACTTTCGCCTCAAATCAAATGTTTTGCAGTTTTTTTATCTTAAGTAAGTGGTCCTGAATTCATTCAAGAGTTAGAAGTTCACGATTTATTTAGTATTATAGCCTTTTGACCTCTTAAGCTTTATCGATATGATCTCATGTAGTTCGAGGTTTCTTTGGCCCAAACCAAGTGATTACTTACACATCTGATGTGAGTCTCATGGCTCTTCAAATTCGCAGTGTAGAATTAAATCAGAGACTACAGTTACTTAATCCAGTTCTGCTCTCTTGTTCAATGTTTGTCATAAGTGTTTGTTCGTGTCTGTTCTTTATAAGTGACCACTGTAGTGCTTATACACAGTTATGCTATCGGTACAGGTATTATTTCTTGTTTTCTACAGTCAGGACTTTCTCTTAAGCGCAATAATTTACCAAAGAAATTCACCTAGTTGCGTAAATAATTTGGTGTATAGATATTCTGTTAATGTCTCCTTGCGGTGATGCAAAGTTTCTGAGATCTGTCATAAGTGGATTTTGCATTTAGACGGTCACTCTTGCCTGATAAAATTACTGCTCTAGCAGCTTCTAATTTATACTTTGATCTCTGATTCATCACTAAATGACACTCGTGCGGTGTCATTTATCTTTAATCAGTTCAAAGCTATTTCGACAATGAATCATCAAAGGTCCGATCGAACAAGGAATTTTCTGGTGAGTGCTGCGGCTGAACCGACATCACAACTCAACTTTCAAAAGCATCAACTTATAAAAATTTATGAGGAAGTGGTAATCGTAAGTGGAAATCATGGTAGTGCTCGCTTCTTTCTTAAGCAAATTGTGCGCTCAAAATTTCAAAATCTACTCACCTGCATGTATATTTGAAGAGGAATACGACATGATATGTAGCAGGCTACACTTCATCTATTAATAATAAGTAAATTTGTCTTCAGAGCATTCTTAGGAAACTTCCACAATTTTTAGTTTTGTTCCTGAGAGAAAATTTTGAGATGACTCTGCTGGTATTCCCAGTGTCTTTTCAGAAATTTTGTACTTCGTAGGTATCATCAAATATTTAAGTATCAACAGATATTGTACAAGATAGAAAATTTATTTGAGGATTCCTGCTAGTATGTTGTGTTTCCTGCAGCAACAAGGCTCATCACATTTCATGGAATGAAGTAATCAAAAACTACTTACTCACCTACAGCTTGGTCAGTTTCATGTCTTTCTAGAGTGAAGAAAATATTTTTTTCTCTCTATTTAAGAATTCAGGGTAAATCAAACCTGTCCAACAAAAATTTTAATAAAATGCCTTTGTTCAAAAACACCTAAGAATCATTTCAATTGTAAAGATGCCGACGATTCTGGTTAAAAGTCCGAAAGTCGGCTGATTTACTGAATTTCTCAGGTACAGACGGATGGAAGGATTTTGAAAAGACATAGAATTACATCCTCCCATAAGAATAAGTCAGGAACATGGTTAAGGTTATCTGGGGATGACATTTGTAACATTTCGTTGCATGATTTTATAATCGAAGAGAAACAGAAAGTCTGAAACTTTGTAAATCTACGTACATGGTTTTCTAGTTAGGCTATGACATCGATATGCTCGTTTTGTTATCAATTAATCTCCACAAAGGTAAGCATACCTACAAACACTGTTCCACAAGAGATACGAATGTAACTTGTGATACCTAAATGACTTTACAAATCTTACCTGTTAAACTACCAGCTACCTGATTATTGAAACTATGTCAGCCCGATATGAAAAGACATAGCCCTATCTTCTCCATGTAATATATCGGAATTTGTTGTCTTGTCGGGTTGCTCTAAGCCTTCAATAATCGGCCTGCTGATGAGTTGCAAAATATTTCCACTTCCAGACGAATGATCATGTCTTGGTTGATGCTTTCGATAGTAGAGTTGTGATGTCGGTTCAGCCGCAGCACTCACCAGAAAATTCCTTGTTCGATCGGACCTTTGATGATTCATTGTCGAAATAGCTTTGAACTGATTAAAGATAAATGACACCGCACGAGTGTCATTTAGTGATGAATCAGAGATCAAAGTATAAATTAGAAGCTGCTAGAGCAGTAATTTTATCAGGCAAGAGTGACCGTCTAAATGCAAAATCCACTTATGACAGATCTCAGAAACTTTGCATCACCGCAAGGAGACATTAACAGAATATCTATACACCAAATTATTTACGCAACTAGGTGAATTTCTTTGGTAAATTATTGCGCTTAAGAGAAAGTCCTGACTGTAGAAAACAAGAAATAATACCTGTACCGATAGCATAACTGTGTATAAGCACTACAGTGGTCACTTATAAAGAACAGACACGAACAAACACTTATGACAAACATTGAACAAGAGAGCAGAACTGGATTAAGTAACTGTAGTCTCTGATTTAATTCTACACTGCGAATTTGAAGAGCCATGAGACTCACATCAGATGTGTAAGTAATCACTTGGTTTGGGCCAAAGAAACCTCGAACTACATGAGATCATATCGATAAAGCTTAAGAGGTCAAAAGGCTATAATACTAAATAAATCATGAACTTCTAACTCTTGAATGAATTCAGGACCACTTACTTAAGATAAAAAAACTGCAAAACATTTGATTTGAGGCGAAAGTGAAAAGAGAATGGTTAAAAAAAAGGGAAAGAAGAAAGTCTGGGTTTGGACATTGGACTTGTAAAACTGATTTTCAGAATGCACCTTAAAATGAGCCGATAGGCCGTGGCTCCAGGTTGTAAAATACGATGAATATTATTGCCAAATGCTTGGTAGAAGTCGAAAACGGATTTAAATTAATTAAAATTAAGAGATTTCGAGTTGTTTGGATCATTTGTGTTATCAATCTGCGTTTGTTTACACGACCCACATTTGAGCGTTTACCAGGCGATCACAGAGCAGCAGCACGGACTCCGCAGGGGCATGGACCAAGAGAATAAATATTTATTTAATTAATAAATATAATTTATTCTCTTGGTCCATGGCAGGGGCACGCAGAGGATCGATAATGGAAATCGTTCAAAAGAGAGATATGAGCTACGTTTATGCGAGGCTCGAAACCGGGGTTTCACGAAACCCGAGTTTGTAATGCAAGTTTCCTCCGTCGGGTTTATGCGGGCGCTGTAACCCGACTTTCGCGGGAAATCAAACTTTCCGATTTTGGCGCTGTTTATGCGCATATTTTCGATTGAACTTCAATTTCATGTTGGCGCCATTTTCACAAGCTATACTTCATTTTTCCACTATGAATTGATTCAATAAATTATTAGGTATTACTCTTTTATCCTGTGTATGTTCAATTTTTCCACAATATATAAGCGGAGGCTTCATCTTCACTAGAAAAGCCTTTACTGACTTTCTGAGCAACAGTTGGAAAAATGACAGTAGATGTTTAATCATTTTACGTTCATCTTTAAAATTGAATGAATACCTAATCTCAACAACCCTCCAAATCATGCTCGAGCTTATATTCTGAGTTCAGAAAAGTTGCCATGGGTAATTTTTAGTCATGTTAAAAATAATTATGGCAGGCGCAGAAATTCATCATGTTGTTGATTGAGCTTCTAATGATCTTACAATAGGTACTTAGATATAGGCATTGAAAGTGTAGGAGTGCTAATCCAGTAAAGCACCGCACCTTCACTCCATGCTGTTGTAAAGATTGTATGTCTGCCATTATTGTGGTGAAACAAATAAAGAATCGGGATATACTTATGGGAATTCCTCCTTCAAGATATGATCAAAATAAGCAGATATTGATAGGTCAACAATGTATCGCTGAAGCAGAAGCGTCTAAATCCTCTTGAGGCAACGGACGGTGACAATCTCAACAAACTGGTGACGCTTCACAAATTTTGAATTTCCACATTCCCAGAGACACGCGCTGAAATCCTGTTTCTCACCCCTCTTTCCGACTGCTCTCCGAGTCCATGAGCAAGACAGGAAGAAAATAGGCAAGCTACCTACCACTGTTTGCCTACCTATGTGTGTTTTTCTTAAACTTGATTTTCAAAGGTGACTCATGTAAAGAGCAACTGAAAAACAAGATTTCAGAACCTGCCATTGCATTTCACTAACCTAAGACACCAACCCAACCTTACCATTGATATTCTTTCGCTTACACTGTATATTATTCTCCCACTGAGATTCGATATGAACTCAATTCAAAAATCCTTCTGAATTTAATTATTCAGGTAGATTGGAATCTGGAGCTCTCAGTCTATCTGTAAAGCGCATTTACTAACATTCACTGCTGTCACAAGATATTTTTGCACAGGCAGAGCCCCTTTCCACAGTTGATACATCTCTAACGCCAAAGCTCAATTATGACAAGTGGTTCAACGACCAAAAATTGTTACACGCCTCAATAATAACCTTATTCTTATCTCAAATTGAAAATCTTGGATCACAGAGCACTCACCGAAGAATCTCCTTCCTTCTGCATCAGTATGAGAAGAGTGACGATACTTAGGAGCAATAACTTTGAACTAGTTTCAATAAATGATGGCTTCAGAATTTGAGTCATCATTTACTAGAGATTGGATCAAAGAAATAAGTCAGCAGGTCACGGTTGTGGCTGGAGTCACACTTCCAGTAGGACAATCAGGAAATACGTACACGGATAACACACAAATTCAAGAGCTATACAGCTCTGATTGGATCAGATTTTAGATTTAATCGGTAGATTGAAATGAAAAAATTCGGTGCACTACTTAAAGGGAAGCAGGGTGCCTTATCTTGAAATCCTAGGCAAATCGTGCGGATGCAGTAAAAAAGTTCTCCGCAGATGATGAACTGGTGGGTAAGGCTATTACTCAATTGTAGCCTGTAAAGCTCTTTGCTTGCTTTGCTTCTGTAGTCATAAAATGTTGATTAGAGTTGCAAGAATAATCTGAAAAAGCAGTAATAAGCCTGGATTCCATCTGACACTAAACACCTTCACTAGAAAATAACGTCCTACGTTTAGCTAAATAAGGATAAGTAAGCCACATATAACTGAAGGAATCACGTGAAAGTGCTTAAGCAACAATTATAGTAAAATTATGATTGTAAAAAATGTTGAATAATGGCAAAGTTAAAGCTAAATCGTGGGATAAGGACCAGTTGTTTACGAACGGTATGATAATAAATCCGCCATATTGCCGATCGCGCAACTGAAAATCGCATTTGAAGTCGAATTTCAACTAATTTCAACCTCCGGTTCGTTTATGCGGAGTGCGAAAACCTAGTCTTTAGTGTAAAATAAGGTTTCAAACACAAATTTCGGAAACCTACATTTCGTTAGTTCCGTATCGTTTATGCCGTGATTTGAACCTTTGTTTCAAACTCAGGTTCCGATTGAAGTTAGGTTAAGAGGCTCGCATAAACATAGCTAATAATATTAGCTACGTTTATGCGAGGCTCGAAACCGGGGTTTCATGAAACCCGAGTTTGTAATGCAAGTTTCCTCCGTCGGGTTTATGCGGGCGCTGTAACCCGACTTTCGCGGGAAATCAAACTTTCCGATTTTGGCGCTGTTTATGCGCATATTATCGATTGAACTTGAATTTCATGTTGGCGCCATTTTCACAAGCTATACTTCATTTTTCCACTATGAATTGATTCAATAAATTATTAGGTATTACTCTTTTAACCTGTGTATGTTCAATTTTTCCACAATATATAAGCGGAGGCTTCATCTTCACTAGAAAAGCCTTTACTGACTTTCTGAGCAACAGTTGGAAAAATGACAGTAGATGTTTCATCATTTCACGTTCATCTTTAAAATTGAATGAATACCTAATCTCAACAACCCTCCAAATCATGCTCGAGCTTATATTCTGAGTTCAGAAAAGTTGCCATAGGTAATTTTTAGTGATGTTAAAAATAATTATGGCAGGCGCAGAAATTCATCATGTTGTTGATTGAGCTTCTAATGATCTTACAATAGGTACTTAGATATAGGCATTGAAAGTGTAGGAGTGCTAATCCAGTAAAGCACCGCACCTTCACTCCATGCTGTTGTAAAGATTGTGTGTCTGCCATTATTGTAGTGAAACAAATAAAGAATCGGGATATACTTATGGGAATTCCTCCTTCACGATATGATCAAAATAAGCAGATATTGATAGGTCAACAATGTATCGCTGAAGCAGAAGCGTCTAAATCCTCTTGAGGCAATGGACGGTGACAATCTCAACAAACTGGTGACGCTTCACAAATTCTGAATTTCCACATTCCCAGAGACACGCGCTGAAATCCTGTTTCTCGCACCCCTCTTTCCGACTGCTCTCCGAGTCCATGAGCAAGACAGGAAGAAAATAGGCAAGCTACCTACCACTGTTTGCCTACCTATGTGTGTTTTCCTTAAACTTGATTTTCAAAGGTGACTCATGTACTTAAAGAGCAACTGACAAACAAGATTTCAGAACCTGCCATTGCATTTCACTAATCTAAGACACAAACCCAACCTTACCATTGATATTCTTTCGCTTAGACTGTATATTATTCTCCTACTGAGATTCGATATGAACTCAATTCAAAAATCCTTCTGAATTTAATAATTCAGTTAGATTGGAATCTGGAGCTCTCAGTCTATCTGTAAAGCGCATTTACTAACATTCACTGCTGTCACAAGATATTTTTGCACAGGCAGAGCCACTTTCCACAGTTGATGCATCTCTAACGCCAAAACTCAATTATGACAAGTGGTTCAACGACCAAAAATTGTTACACGCCTCAATAAAAACCTTATTCTTATCTCAAATTGAAAATCTTAGATCACAGAGCACTCACCGAAGAATCTCCTTCCTTCTGCATCAGTATGAGAAGAGTGACGATACTTTGGAGCAATAACTTTGAACTAGTTTCAATAAATGATGGCTTCAGAATTTGAGTCATCATTTACAAGAGATTGGATCAAAGAAATAAGTCAGCAGGTCACGGTTGTGGCTGGAGTCACACTTCCAGTAGGACAACCAGGAAATAGATACACGGATAACACACAAATTCAAGAGCTATGCAGCTCTGACTGGATCAGATTTTAGATTTAATCGGTAGATTGAAATGAAAAAATTCGGTGCACTACTTAAAGGGAAGCATGGTGCCTTATCTTGAAATCTTAGGCAAATCGTTTGGATACAGTAAAAAAGTTCTCCGCAGATGATGAACTGGTAGGTAAGGCTATTACTCAATTGTAGCCTGTAAAGCTCTTTGCTTGCTTTGCTTCTGTAGTCATAAAATGTTGATTAGAGTTGCAAGAATTATCTGGAAAAGCAGTAATAAGCCTGGATTCCATCTGACACTAAACACCTTCACTAGAAAATAACGTCCTACGTTTAGCTAAATAAGGATAAGTAAGCCACATATAACTGAAGGAATCACGTGAAAGTGCTTAAGCAACAATTATAGTAAAATTATGATTGTAAAAAATGTTGAATAATGACAAAATTAACGCTAAATCGTGGGATAAGCACCAGTTGTTTACGAACGTTATGATAATAAATCCGCCATATTGCCGATCGCGCACCTGAAAATCGCATTTGAAGTCGAATTTCAACTAATTTCAACCTCCGGTTCGTTTATGCGGAGTGCGAAAACCTAGTCTTTAGTGTAAAATAAGGTTTCAAACACAAATTTCGGAAACCTACATTTCGTTAGTTCCGTATCGTTTATGCCGTGATTTGAACCTTGGTTTCAAACTCAGGTTTCGATTGAAGTTAGGTTAAGAGGCTCGCATAAACATAGCTATTCTCCGCGCGCAGAAAAATCGATATATCGAAAACGTGGCGCGCGGAACCCTTTTCGGGGGCAGGACATTACCTACAACGGCATTACCTCCAAAAATCCAACATGGTCGAGCGAGAGATCGAAACTTTGGCAATGTGCCCAAATCGATCGGTCGATGTTTTGAGATGTAAGGCTGTCTCGAATTTTACGATGTTGCCAAACCAAAAAGTAAGCATGAGATCTCTTTATAGGTGTTTCTCACTTTCTACCACTGTCGATGGTCTGGGTCTGTGAGATTGTGCGAGTTGTGGTGAGATAATCTGATAATCGCTCTCTCGAAACATGAGCATGAGCGTAAATTTAGAGTTAGAGGTTAGAATCCATTAAGTGAAATTGGTAGAAATGTATGTATTAAAAGGCATTGAATCACAGGATCAATTAGTTTCTCGTAGACTTTTCCCCTAATACTCGTGGATCGGGAGACTTGTAATTTAAGTAGTATTGGTGATGTGATTAGATTCGTGAAAAAGTGTAACCGCATTGCTTGCTTTTAACTAGCGCTTATGGTTTTGATGCAATGATTGTCATCAGTTAGTTTCCTCTACTACACGACCGCACCCTTATGAAGGCAGATGAAGAATAAAAGTGGTTACTTCAGTCGTTACTCTTTCTCTAAATTTTATGTTTTGGCGTCTCCGCTCCGAAATCACACGGCTGCCGTGTTCCCTAGCTATGCAGATCGCTTGCTAAGTCTGCCCCCTGTGGAAAGTCTAATCATACCTAAGTTCTCTCCGGTTGGAATTTCTCTACTTCAATGTACGCAAAATAATATTTTGCAGCTGAAGAACACAGCATCTCTCTTGCGGCTATGAAACAATCCAGTTTTCTCTCTGAGCTATTAGATTTCATGATGTGCTTGACTTGACTGTAGCTTGATCAGTTACCTAGTTCATCCAGGATGTCACCATGCTCTTCCACAACTCTTGTTGTTTAAACAATTAATGGGCTCCATTAATTAATGTTCGACAATGTTGTGGAAAAGCACGTCGATAGTCCGTCCAAGCATCGAAGGAGAAGTACATTTGTATGAAGGTTTGTCAAGTCTGGCTTAAAGTAAGTCATGTACCTACCAGCCTTTCACCTATCAGCACATCTTAGAGCGCAAGTTTTCTGACAAATAGACCAATTCTGCATTGTCAGAGGTCAGACAATGATCTACCTTTTTTAGAATCCTTTCAGATGTTCCAGTAAACTGTAAACATCAAGTAAACATAACCTCACTTTCTTCTTTTACTTTTACACAGAGATAGAAGAGATAGCAGCATAGAGTAAGAGTAGTTAGAGGTAAACTCTCCCGAATAGAACCCCTAAGAACTATACCATCATTGCAGCCTGATTAGAGGTTTTTTTGAAAGTTGATTTCTTACATACGGAAAAAAATCAGCGATTCTCGTAAAATTTGGGGGAAAAAATAGGAATAGTTGGTTAATAAATTAGGTATCGCTCGGCATATATAAGAGCTCCGCCGAGTGACGGAAAATTTCAAGGGGGATATTGTGGCATTTTCACGTAAAACTTATGAAACTTATGCGAATGAATGAGGCTGCTTATGAACCAACAAAAAAAATGAAAATTCAATTTTGAATTTTTTATGAGATAAACTTCGTTGGAAAAAAAAACATTGTTAGTTGAACTTGCAAATCGTCGGCGTGATTATTGTTACAGGCTGCGGAACCAACCCGTAAAAAGTACCTAAGTTTAAATGCATGGGAATATCCACCGAAAAAATTAAATTGCTCATTTAACAGTTTTTTACTTACAAACTGTCCGACTTGTTCCAAATGAGGAGCTTGGAGGACAAGACGCATAAATGCAGTTTTTGAAAAAATTAAGATATGGTATCACAGCAATGCCCCGCAGTTTATTGCCCCGTGAAACTCAGCCTGTTGCTGTTGCGCGGGGCAATGCAACTAAAAAATTAGTGCGGGGCAATGAAACCAAATTTTTGCAATCCCCCGCAGGAATGAAATAAAATTGTTTCACAGCCCCGCACCAAAAAATTTAGAGTTTCATTCCCCCGCAAATTAAATTGCTGATTTTTCATAAAGTTAGATTCTTTCAAAGTCATCATAAAATTCTGAACGACATTTTCCATTCCTTGGAGTTTCTACTCAACAGCCTGGTCTATTTCTTCTAAAAACTTCATGCAAGAAAAAAAAAGTTTGCAGCAACTCAACATTCACTGTGTCTAGTTCTCCTGAAGAGGTAAGATATTTCAATTCCAATCGTCCTATATTTTAAAAACACTTTCAGAATCGCACTTCACAGGATTCCCAACACTTCCAATTTCTTCCCTTTCAATTCATAGGAAAGTTAATAAGCTGATTCAAAGTTATTTCTGGTCTTTGTACTTTTGGAAGAAAGTAATAATAATAAAAAAAAATCCTACATGCTATTTCTTTGAAACAAATGCCTTCCAGGAGATTGCACTTTTATGATGCAGTGCATTGTTTTTCTGTCAATCTTTCAATAAATTTTAAGGTAGATTTTCAAGAACTTGATGATGTGATTTTGCTGCTAAATCTCTGTTAATAACTGATCTAATGCGGAAAAATCAGTTGAATCACAGAGTGCTAGTAGCTTTCATTTTTCCATGAGGATCCCAGCAAACCAAGCACTTCGTAAAGAAGTTCTAGAAAAAAAGAATAAAAAAACAGGCATTAGTGATTATTTCCTCATTGAACAAATAATTTTAAGAAATTGCAAAATAGCTTCCATCGTTTGAAATGTTTACACCTTGGCATGTTGGATACAGAATGAAGTGAGAGACCAAAAAAATAAACATCCATAACATTGAGAACTACAGATAGAGGGCATACATGAGGCAAAAATAAGTGACTGCTGGATTTTTAAGTCATGCTAAATAAAGAATAAATTTGTTGTTAAGTATGATAGGTAAATTTCTGTATTTGAATTTTTTCTTGCGTTTCTATTTTTAATATTCAATTCATTTTCCTAAATGAAAGTCCCGTCACAGAATTTTTCTACTTAAAATAATTGAAACCTAATGTTTGACAATTGACTGATAAGTACCACTGGTAAGCATAGTGAAAATTGAGAGCCCAACCTCAGCTTCTAGGAGCAATCCCTTCAGCTTTTTATGATCTTATCTGTGACTTAGTCAATATTTAAACCATGTAATTTATTGTCAGGAAAATCTCATTGTATCTACTACAATTGGATTCATGTAAACCTACATTTACTCGATCACACTCGAAGTATTTCGACAGTGTGAGTCGGCAATCACATAACTCGGTTTGCGACATCGCAGACTTCCTGTCATACTTTATTTTTTAAAAAGAACACTAGTCAAAGGCAATTCTTTAAAACTGCCGAGATTTTTCTTCTCAGTGGGAAGAAAATTCAGCATAAACTTCAAGGAATGATGTCCATTTGTTCTCCTTTCAAAAAATTTCATAGAGCCGGAGATTTCCAGACACCGCAAACAATATATGTGATTGCGGACTTACACCGTCGATTTGGGCTACTGAGCATTTTCAGGAACTTAATGAGAGATTCATTGAATGGAGGAGGGGTAGGGCATGAGCGTAGCAGTAGAGGTGATAGAGTTAGGGAGTGAGGGTTCAGGAAATTCACTCCAGATAATCTATAATTGAACCCAAAATTCGCAGATGGGCATTTTCCACACAATATTCATAATCATTTGAGGCTGAACGTTTGACAAAATTGGTAAATCACCAGATTATGGCGCGATGTGCCACAGATCTGTGCATCACGCTCAAGATCACCATAGTAATCTGGAAAATGCACTACAGTGTGTGCACCATGCACCAGGTATGATCACAAATTTCAGGTCTCTTTCATCTAGGTGAAATCTGCCACAGGCTGGTTAGAGTACTACTTTATGTTTACTGCCAACTGATTTTTAACTGTTATAAAAATAACTACCATCTAAACTTAAAAATCAATGTATGGTCAACTTAAGGTTGGACTTCTAAGCAGGTTGTACCAGCCATTACGCAGTTTCAAGCTTGCAAAAAAGCGTTTGAGCATGTGTTGGTGCAGCCACAGGCATTCTTTTTGGATTTCTGTTGAGGACTATTGTGGCATCAAGATGTATGCCACATTGCACCATAGCCTGTACAATTCCAGGGCTTGCAATAAGTTACAGAATCAGAACACTGTATCATCTAGTGGGGATCATGGTCTTTGCACTGCGCATAGGTACTTCGACTACTGCCAGAGGGAGTATCTACTTACAATGTGCAAAACATCAGATTCCTATTATTATGTTCATGTTGAACTTGAGATACTTGATTAAAAGGAATACTTGCTTACCATCAGAAACTGCATGAAATGCCCGTCTTTTCAGAAGAATTTCGAATTGACTTTGCGAAACTAGTTGCAGTTTCTAAGTGCACTTATCGATTCTTTCATAAGAATGAAGAAGCTTAGATTTCCTTCAAAGTGGGTATAAAATAAGGACCATAAACGAGGAAGAGTTGAAAAATTGATTTTAAATTATCACAACAAAAAAGTAATGCCCAGATAATTATAAACACTGAGTTTCGGGCCAGCCAGCATGAAGTTAGTATTTAGTAAGCTACGACATGAAAGAAATAGAAAGAAATAGTCTATTTCTTTCATGGCTACGAGTAACGCAGAGAGTTTTAGGTTATGTTGATGTTTTCTCGTTTCGCTGTTGCCATATGGTAATTCCTGTAAAAGCTCTTTGAGAGGTAATAAGTCAACTTTAGACATAACTAATGTAAATTTAACTTTATTACTGACATGTCTCACTGTAATCGCAGTAAGTACATGCCATTTGTGTTGAAATTACAAAATCTATCTGCACCCAATAAAGCTTCTTTTATTTGGTCCATGCCACTACCTCCAATTTGGCTCCACTGTTATTTTTGCTTTCCCAACCTTCCAAATCAGATGTGCACCATACGATTTGCCGAGCTCATCAGCTCATCACTTAATTCTACAAAGAAACAACAAGTTTATGCCAAAAATCTTCAGCTGATTAATAAAAGTCGATCTTAGTAAGCCCTTAGTCGTAGATAAAGTGAAAATTTAGAGATTCAATGGATGTAATATTTTAATGAGGTTGGCTACACTGAGATCGCGGGGATTTTTTTAGCGGGAAATCCTCTGATACTTAAATTCTCGCAATGAACATTTTCAATTTTATCTGACGAACGGGGGTGTTTTAATTGTTTAAAAGCCCATCCGGGTCGACGAATATGCACTATTTTTCACGAGGAATCGGAAAAAAACACTTTTAAAGGCGATAAATCATTAGTAAGGAAGAAAAAACAAGCCGAGCGCAAAAAATTTACGCATCTGAACACAGCTTGCTTTCTTTAGTTCTTATTCAGCACTTATTTGGTGATGCGGATTTTTATTTTTTGGTGCACGTGTTTTTTTTGGAGGGGGTGGGAGGGGGTTAACATTTAAAAAAAAAACCCAAGTACAGTGTATTTCCGTATAGTTCATTGCAGTAAGGGAGAATTCTTATTGAAGAAAAATGAGTCACGGTGCTGGGGGGGGGGGGGGGGTCAGCATTTTCAAATATCGTTTTTTCGGTCCATACGGTTAGAATTGGCATAAAAGGGGCTTATTGCGCATACTGGAAGATCAAATCTGTCTAACATCATTTCAAAATGGCGGCCGATTAAAGTTTTGAAACTATCCAGTTTCAAGGACAGACATTCTCAATTTATTAAGTTTAGTATGAGAATTTCCGGGATCTTTGAAATTATTTTTATTTTTTTGAGGGGGGGGGGGGGATAAATATCGATCATTTCCCGCACTACTCGCTATCTCTCCCCCCCCCCCCCCATCGGAAGGGGGAATATTTTTGAAATAACTCTATTTGAGCGCATCTCTATAGGTATCCGTGGCGCTAATCTTCCTACAATTTTTATACCAAGTTACCCAATTTTATGCAGTTACAGGTTAAAATACTTTCAAATTGTTGCATTTAACAAGTTATTCGTGCATCAAAGAAGGTGTTTTTACACCATCCAGAATTTCTGGGGGGGGGGGGGGGCAAATGAGACCATTTCAAATTCTGGGGGGGGGGCGGCCCCCCTTCGCACGCCTCTGTTACAGAGATTTTGGACTTAATCGATGCGATGTATCGCATGATCGCATGCCAGTTCGACCACGTCATGATAAAAACTCATGAAGTTTAACATCTCTGCGACCAACGCCCAAAACCGCAGAGGGACGTAACGTCACCGTTTTTTTACCGGCTGATGAGAGCAGAGAGCAGGGGAATATATTTTGCTGTCGACGGACTGATATCGACCAACTGCCACAATCTCGGCATTTCCATCCGATCATTCATGTTCTGTAGTATCGTTGAACATTTATTAAGAGAGTCCAAATGTCGCTTCATTTCATTGATATCCTTCATATATGGGCTGGGCCATTATCGGTCCGAGAAAATCAAACTAAAGATCAACAAAGCGACTCACACAAGAAAAGCAACACAGTTCGGGGTCGTTTCGGCAGAGTTATGTGGACTAAAGGGGTCAGTCGAGAAAACTATTTGTTTTGAACAATGTATCGCCTTCAATTTTCATTGCGATTAATCCACCGTACAACTGGCTTGTTGAGAAGAACGGGCATTTGCTGATTGGTTTCGCGCCTTCATTTCGTTTAACAAGCAACACATCATAAACCACAGACTGGCAACATTGTATGAGTTTCAGCGCTCTCTGTCGGCTTTTGGCCGCAACCCCTCTTGGGTCACATTGCCACAATCGATTCGATATATCGCAGGGGAGTCTTGTGGAGGTAATGCCGTTGGTGGTAATGCAGTATTCCCATTATTTTCTGGTGCAGCGCCGGAAAAAACAGTCGGCGAGCAGGAATCGATATATCGAAAATTCCGCGCGCGGAACAGATTTGGAGCGCTGCGCCGGAAAAAATAGTTTTGACACAAACGGCGCAAATATATCGAAAACCGGCGCGGAATCCGGAAATTCAGAGATTTTCATCGAAAACGGGTTTTTTCTTTCCGCGCGCCGAAAAAAAATTCCGCGCGCCAGAAAAAATTCCGCGCGCGCAAGAAAAGGGTTTTGACACTAACGGCGTTCCATACCAATAGTAGAGGTGATTGAAAAGAAGCTCTAGAAGCTTCATTTTTTGCTTTTAGTGCTCCATCTTTATGTCTTTGATAACGATACAATCTCAGCCGTTTGATGTATCGAATACGATCTATAGAAGGGACACTCGCGCATAGAATAAAGAGACTAACGTCAACAGAAGCGAAAGCCACCGCCATTTTCGTGTCAACGAAGCATAACGAGCAAAGACATTGGAGGAGGCTGTTTCAATAAGTACTGTTCACGCAAGGCGGATAAAGAATGGTGGTCGCATTTCGTACCCTCTGGACGTCACACGGTATCGGGTACATGGGCTGGCCTAGAGTCCCTTTATACTGAGAGTCAAGACAATTTGAATCCATTTCTGATTGGTTCCCGTATTTTAGGCCTTCACAGTGTCACAAACGGGAATAAAGATTACATTTTCACCAATTGCAAAGATTATAATCTGGAATGGACCAGGGAATTACGGGTTCGGCAAGGAACAAACGGGATGAGAGGAGGAACGGAGAAAGGCATTTGAGAATGGGCCGATCAAAGATTACGAAAAACGTTCAATTTCTGTAATCTTTATTCCCGTTTGTGACATCCATGAGCCGACTTGTCTTGACTCTCAGTATAAAGGGACTCTAGGCTGGCCGAGGCCGGGGGGGCCGACTCAACCTCGGATTGCACGGCATAACCCGTACCCTCCTGACGTCACAACGCTTCAAGATGGCAGCCAAAATCGAAATGCAACCACCATTCTTTATCCGCCTTGCTGTTTACGTTTGCGGTAGAGTCCCTTTATACCCAGAGTAACGACAACTCGATTATCAGCTGACTGGCAGCCGACCTTGGCTGGCCATGGAGGCCGAAACTAGTGCACTCAAACGAACGATATTGAGGGATAAGGATCAGGAATCCTGCGATGTCTGTCACACAAAAACAACAACATCAACAAATTGATCAATTAAAACGAAAATTAGATTGGTTTGTGAATAATTTCTTAATCTATTTTCATTTTAGACCGATGGAAATAACAATTTACTCTTGATAAACCACAATTAGGTAATATTTTCATTATTCTTGTTCACATTCGAGGTACCGCCATCTTGGTGCACTAGTTTCGGCCTCCATGAGCGAGAACCAATCAGAATTGGATTTTTTTTTAGGCCACTTTCAGCCCAATCCTGGCCCAACCAAAAGTGAGTTGTCGTAACTCTGGGTATAAAGGGACTCTAGTTTGCGGTAGGTCGACGTAGGTAGTAGAGTCATGGACCAAGAGAATAAATAAGGACCAAAGACATAAAGACGGAGCGCTCGTATCTAAAAGCACGGGGAAAAAGTGAAGCTAGGTTCGGCGCTGCGCGCTTGTGTGAGTGTGTAAATGAGCGCGGGAATCCATGGCGGCAAACGGAAATTTGATTTGAACTTGTCCTCTTGATTTTTCCTTATTTCTTCTTCGAAACGTGTTTTAAATGCTTAAAACGATTATATTAAGAAAGTTCGGTCTGCGTCCTAATATATTACACCTATTTTTGCTCGGTAACAGGCAGTAATCTCAGATAAAGTTAGTTTTTCTTCTGCTTATGGTGGTTCTGCAGGTTCAAACAGGCCGTTACAGTTCTAGATCTACGTTACTCCCAAATGAAATCAGTCGGTCGACGACGGACCGAAACTAACCTAAAGTTAATAAAATATGAGTGTGTACCTGAATTTGGGCAAAAATCAACCTAAAATACTTTGTTTCCGCAATTTTATTTATTAGTTCCCGCCCTACATTTGAATTCAAACTTGTCCCGATTTCGCCGCCAATCCTCTAGCCAATAGTAGAGGTGATTGAAAAGAAGCTCTAGAAGCTTCATTTTTTGCTTTTAGTGCTCCGTCTTTATGTCTTTGATAAGGACCCCCAACTCTGGTTAGCGCTGACATCAGCGCTCCCTGGCAGAGGGTGTAGTGAACTAAACCGATGATTGGGTCTTCCTGTTTATATTTCCATGCACCACCTATTCAGGCTTATCACTCAGTAGTGCTCATAGAAGTTTCTAGATCCTCGTAACCTCGTGGTCGCCCTGCAGTTTTGAAGAGTTTAGTGTGAAAAGTTTCCCATTTTCATTTCGATCTTCGTCAGTCTTCGGGTACATAAACTGGTATTAATGTGAAGTGTTATTTCTAACCGTTTTACTCAGCAGCAACTGCTGTTGAGAAAGCCAAAGGAAGTGTGTATGTAGTGTGCAGCAGGAATCAGGATTGTACTTTTAGCCGAAGGCGCCTCTCTGTTAAGTGAAATCTTTTTAGTGAGAAATAGTGTTGTACTGATAAAAATCAACTGAGTGTCACAAAATCAAAGATACTTGACTTCAAGCATTACCTTTAATTTGATTATTAGCAAGTCTCTTTGATTCTGCGTCAAAAGTCAACTGAATACATATATTGTAGATTGTTGTTAAAATACCAATAAAAAAAAAAAAAAAAAAAAAAAAAAAAAAAAGAAGTTGACTGAATCATCTTTGCTCGTGTTTTGATAAGATACTTCAAATCAAAGTCTTTCGCATTGACCTCTGCAGAAGGTATGTATCTAAGCAATTTCATTAGTTTGCGAAAGTAAAATGTATTAAAGTATCTACACAAATAAATAAATCATAGATAAACAAAGAACATTGCATGGAATAACATACAATAGAGGTACGATCGTGGACCGCTGTGGCGTTAGTTCACCGCACCCTCTGCCAGGTTCGCTGCGAGCGCGCGTTAACGGTTTTTAACACAGGTTAGCATAGGGAGTTGGGAGTCCTTATTTATTCTCTTGGTCCATGGTAGAGTCCCTTTATACCCAGAGTTAAGACAACTCGATTATCAGCTGACTGGCAGCCGGCCTTGGCTAGAGTCCCTTTATACTGACAGTCAAGACAATTCGGCTCATGGATGTCACAAACGGGAATAAAGATTACAGAAATTGAACGTTTTTCGTAATCTTTGATCGGCCCATTCTCAAATGCCTTTCTCCGTTCCTCCTCTCATTCCGTTTGTTCCTTGCCGAACCCGTAATTCCCTGGTCCATTCCAGATTATAATCTTTGCAATTGGTGAAAATGTAATCTTTATTCCCGTTTGTGACACTAAGGGAGGCCTAAAATACGGGAACCAATCAGAAATGGATTCAAATTGTCTTGACTCTCAGTATAAAGGGACTCTAGCCTTGGCTGGCCATGGAGGCCGAAACGAGTGCACCCAAACGAACGATATTGAGGGATAAGGATCAGGAATCCTGCGATGTCTGTCACACAAAAACAACAACATCAACAAATTGATCAATTAAAAAGAAAATGGGACTGGTTTGTGGATAATTTCTTAATCTATTTTCATTTTAGACCGATGGAAATAACAATTTACTCTTGATAAACCACAATTAGGTAATATTTTCATTATTCTTGTTCACATTCGAGGTACCGCCATCTTGGTGCACTCGTTTCGGCCTCCATGAGCGAGAACCAATCAGAATTGGATTTTTTTTAGGCTACTTTCAGCCCAACCAAAAGTGAGTTGTCTTAACTCTGGGTATAAAGGGACTCTAGTGGGTAGAGTCCCTTTATACCCAGAGTTAAGACAACTCACTTTTGGTTGGGCCAGGGTTGGGCTGAAAGTGGCCTAAAAAAAATCCAATCTGATTGGTTCTCGCTCATGGAGGCCGAAACGAGTGCACCAAGATGGCGGTACCTCGTATGTGAACAAGAATAATGAAAATATTACCTTTAGGGGGTAGTAGGATTCTTTATAGTCAAGAAATTTGTTTTGCTCCAAATATGAAAGCTACGTCTTCCTTTATCCGTAAAATTTATTTTGGTGTTCAACCGGTACGGCTGTGCGCTGTGTGTTCAACCAAAATTTAAGAAAAAAAATTCAAAATTATGTTTTTGCTGTTTTACTCAACTTTCTGGGCATTTCTAAAGTTCCCTTTCACAGTTTACCACGTGCATACAAATGAACTTAAGGAGATTCATAAGTTTCAAGGGTTTAATCTTGAATTCTGCGTGTTAAGTAAATGAAATTTCACGAAATTTCATGGAATTTCACTATGAAATTTCTTTTTATAATCTTTCATGAAATTTCTTAACTCTGATGAAGTCGTACCGTCCATTTGCCGCGTATGTCTTCGCAGTCGTACTCTCGATGCTGTCAAATCTACGCGTTTTGACGACTTTCTAAAATTCCATTTGTCCATACCTGTAGTAGAGTGTACCTTGATGCCGTCCCGACAAACACAAAATTTCAACAATCAGGATGCTGGTGTTGCTAGTGCAAACATGAGTGATGGCAGGTAAAATATTGTGTTCATCCATATCGTTGGATAGACTGATTGTTAGAAAAAAACTCTTCTTTCCATGTGTCTAGCTAAGTGTAGTCGTGAAATTGGTGTAACAGAGGAGGGAGCTTCACTCCTCCTCCTCCCTGGTTGTGATTCACTCCACTCCGGATGTACCGGAGCTATCCACCCACATGGATCATAGATGGCTGCAATCTGCGAGAGAACACCTCGTTTGGTGTGAAGATGAGGACGAGGATTCGTGAGATAGGTAAAGCAATCCTTGGTTGAAATCCAGTCCAAACCAAGGATAGAGTGTCTTGGGTTATCCGGATCGTCGAGTTTGGGCGGCGCCAAATCTTCAACTGGATAGCTAGAGAGGATTTTAGCGTTCGAAGTGAATTTCCTGG
This sequence comes from Bemisia tabaci, assembly GCF_918797505.1. NCBI lineage: Eukaryota > Metazoa > Arthropoda > Insecta > Hemiptera > Aleyrodidae > Bemisia > Bemisia tabaci. Next base: position 32,923,687 of record NC_092794.1, read on the forward strand.
GTACGAATCCTCCCAACCGTAAGAGTTCGATTATTTCGTCCAGACGCTGTTTGGCTAGAGGTGCACTCTTATCGCCTCCTAAGATATCGTCAACAAATACGGTTTTACGCAGAACTTCAGCTGCTCTGGGATAAAGATGACCGTACTCATCCGCTAAGCGTAGAAGAGTCCGAATAGACAGGAATGGTGATGACGAAACACCGAAGGTCACAGTGTTGAGCGAGTAAATCTTGAGCGGCTCATCTGGGGATTTCCTCCATAAGATTAACTGGTACTTTCTGTCGTCAGGATGCAAATCCACCTGTAAAAACATTTGCTTTATGTCGGCGGTGAAAACTACGGCGTGTCTTCGGAAGTCCAACAGAATGTCTCGGATGTCCTTCTGCAGAGGAACTCCAGGGAGCAGGATGTCGTTTAAGGATACACCATTGGATGACGGCGCTGAAGCATTAAAGACGACACGTAAGCGAGTGGTGGTCGAATCGCGGAGAACACCATGACGAGGGAGGTAATATCCAGTGGCTGCCTCTTGTGAGTGAGGATCAACCTCTGACATGTACCCATTTGCGAGGTACTCTTCCATAAAGCTGACGTACTGCGCGTGAAAGTTTGGATCCTTGGCGAAGCGGCGATCTAAGGACGCAAACTGACTTTGAGCTTGGGTTCGGGAGGAGCCCAACTCTGCAGGATTCGGTTTAAAAGGCAACCGAACCATATAGCGCCAATTCGACTGCTGGACGGTAGTTTCAGTATAGATTTTTTCGGCGAGTTCTTCGTCGGCGGATAGGCGTTTGGAAGTAGGAACCTCTTCGAGTTCCCAGAATCGTTCCAATTTGTCGCAGAAGCTGCTATGTGTCAGGAGTGCAACGGCGGCGGAGCTCTCGCGGTTTGCGGGTTCGCAGCTTGTGGGTCCTATAAGAATTACACCGAAGATAGTGTTCAGGCCCATAGGAGCAGATGGTCCGAAACTGAAGTTCTGACCATTGAGGATGCGAGGAAAGAGATCGGCACCCAAAAGCCCGTCCACCTCACCCGGATCTGCAAAGGAGTCATCAGCAAGCGGAACTTTGGAGACAGCAACGCGTACTTCCTTAGATAAGGGGAGTGAGGGTACTGAGCCGGTAATTCGCTTAACCACGTAGACTGGGTGGCCATAAAATGCGACTTTTCGATCTCTAGCATGAACGTTAATCTTCACCACTCCATCCACCGGAACTGCAGTTTGACCTAGGCCTGTGACGGAGGAAGCGCACTTCGTTGGTTTGAGGCGCAAATGCTGCGCGCAGCGCGAAGTGAAGTAGGAGTCTGAGGCCCCAGAATCGATGATGAATCTCACCATAAGGGTTTCTCTCGTGAGAGGCGATGAAATGATGAATTTGGCGGTAGTAATAACGTTTGTTACGCTACTCGACTGGCCAGTGCAGGCAAGAGATTGATTTTCTCCTGTTTTAGCTTCAAAGGAAGAAGGAGGAACCGGGGATGCGTGCGCTTCGTGCAGGAGTGTGTGATGCCCTGCATGACACTTGAAACACCTCTTGTCAGACAGGCACGAATCCTTTGTATGTTTCCCCAAACAATTCTGGCACCTTTTCTGCTCAGCGGCACTCCTCTGCCTTTCGGCTGGCGACATTTTGTTGAAGTCTTCTCAATTGAATACTGAATGCGGCGTGTCGCACCAGGGGCAAAGTAAAAATGTGGGCCAGGGCTTGGACCCTCTGCCCGCTGCTGTCGATGACGATGGAGAAATTTTCGTTGGACTTTGAGAGGATGACGGCGCCGCGGCTTTAAGAGTCTGCTTAGAATCTGCAGGCTTCTTTTTGCTGCTGACGTCAGGTTTTTTAGGAGATGGCGAAGACTTTGGTTTATCTCCAGCCACGACCAAAGCATTCGAAGTTTTCTCTTGCTTCTTCTTCTGCTGAGGAGGAGAGTCGAAAATGAGTGAGCACTCAGCTTTGAGGAAGTTAATCATTTCCTCCAGAGCGGGATAGTTCGTCGGTTCTTCTCGGAAGTCATCCAAACGTCGGCGGAAGTAGTTTGATAACTTTTCGTGCAGGACCGTGACCAGCATGGGTCCATACATGGTGTCTGGAATCCCCAGAGCGGCCAACGCATGCATATGCTGTTGCACCTCTGTTAAGAACGGCGGCAATCCATTGCTGTCCTTTACGGCGGGTAAATCGAGCAGGCCCTGAAAATTATGAAAAATGTGGCGCTTTTCTGTCTGATACCTCTCGACCAGCAGAAAATACGCCACCTCATAATTGGCATCCGTGAGTGGCAGCGATTGTACCAGGTTCAATGGTTCACCTGTGAGGAGAGTGAGCAGGTAAGAAAATTTGGTTGCAGGCGTAATTGTCTGATCCTCATGAATGTTCGCATTGAATAGATTGATGAACGGATGCCAGCCGTCTAGATCTCCGTTGAACTTGGGAATACTTAATTTTGGCAGGGATACTAGCTTTTTAGCGGCGGGTTTCTCGGCGGGAGTCGAAGCGGCTGGGAAGTCAAAGGCCAAGTAGTTGAGTAGGGCCATTTCCACCATTTCGTCAAAGGCCTTTTGCGGCGCGTCCGTGTCCACTTGGGCGTTTGGCTGAAGTTTTAGATTCAGAGCAAGAATGTCTTCTTGCACCTGATCATACTCTCGTTGAATGCTGATGAGCCGATTTTGATGACCTTTGTACCGGTGATGATTCTTCGCGGTGACATCGGTTGATGATTTAAACAGCTTGTTGGCAGCGGCAAACCACCTCTCCCTCTTGGCAATAAGCAATTCCCGTCGATCCATGAGGTTTTGCGAGGCATCGGCTCCATCATTCTCGTGGTCAGACGCAGGCATTTTTGGGCGTAATGATATTCGAGAAGAGCAAAAGCAGCAAAAAAATTCTCAACAGAGGGATATTAAGAAGGTTAAGAATGGCAGCTGAAAATTACAACAACACAAAACAGCAATGACTTAAAGATTAGCCTTACTTAAGATAGCCATGCTCGCATGAACTATCCTAATATGATACCTATATGATTTACGGCGTTAAGCACTTTAACATTCAGAAAGCGGCGGTAAGCAAATAAATAAATATAGGAGAAAAGAAAAGAGCGTACAGCGGAAATACGTAGCACTTACATACGGCAAGCAAAAGACGAGAAAAACAGAGAACGCGACTGATTCACGAAAACTCGGTGGTTACCCAATCAGTACTGAATTCAGTGCTGAAAATCGCTAGCCGCGGTTCGAGGTAGGCGCGGCGCGAAGGGGGGAAAGGAGACGCGGCGGTGATAACAAGGATTAGGTACAGCGGTATTAGGTGCCGCGACCTACCGGTGTCCGGCGGGAACAAGTAATATTCGTCAATTAGACCAGTTGGAGCGCGGTCTTCTCTCAGCTCTTCTCTTCTGGTCTTCTCTTACTCTTTCTCTTCTGGCAGTTCTGGCTCATCATGGGGAGGGGGACCGGGGACCCTAACCTCAAATTTCAAACTGTTAATTTCTGAAAAAATCAGAGACAAATGAAAAAATCGTTTAAATTGTTTCAAAGATAGTTCAAGATCCCTCCCTTTTGTACCAAAAAAGAAGGATATACTATTGGGGGGTACTAGGATTCTTTATAGTCAAGAAATTTGTTTTGCTCCAAATATGAAAGCTAACGTCTTACTTTATCCGTAAAATTTATTTTGGTGTTCAACCGGTACGGCTGTGTGTTCAACCAAAATTTAAGATAAAAAATTCAAAATTATGTTTTTGCTGTTTTACTCAACTTTCTGGGCATTTCTAAAGTTCCCTTTCACAGTTTACCACGTGCATATAAATGAACTTAAGGAGATTCATAAGTTTCAAGGGTTTAATCCTGAATTCTGCGTGTTAAATGAAATTTCGCGAAATTTCATTAAATTTCTTTTTATTATCTTTCATGAAATTCCTTAACTCTGGTCATCACTCATCTCACAAACATTTCCTCCGAATCATTGCACAACCTGGCAACATGGCCATAAGTGTTCCGAGATTAATTATTTTTCATCGACAAAATATATGTTTCAAGAATGTTGAACAACATTCATTTTTTTTTCTCGGGTCTCCTTATTTTTCACGACCACTTTCTTTTTTTTCAGTCCTGAATATTTTTTCTCTATCATGTGTTTTTTTAATCAGTGCCCAGAATATTTTTTCTAAATCATTTTTTTTTCTCTGTTAGAATATCTTTTTACCCTAACAGCAAACCATAATGCTATCATAAATTCCTGCGTAATTTTTCACGCTGAATCCGAATTTAAACTTTGCACCAAATAATTCGGACCGGGAAGTTGCCAAGTTTGGCAAAAATGGCCCAAAATCGGCCGTTAATCCGGATTATGGCCTGTAACTTGCCAAAAATTGATCTGACAATAAAATTAGTTAGTTTCAAAAATAAAGCTCGTTTTTCCTAATAAAAATTCCGATACGTTTTTTTGCTCAGGTCAAAATCAAGCGTGCAGGCAGGCACCGAGCTTTGAAAAATGAGCAAAAATTGCGTTTTTCGCGGTTTTTGCCCGATTTCTCCTTTTGAAATCGTCTGACGAGTAATTTCTGGACAAAATAAGTGAACATGATAAAATTTACAATAAGTGAAATAAATTGATGTAAATAATAAGGAAGCCAACACATTACAGTGTGCGCAGTTTTCGCTCATTTTTCAAAGTTCGGAAAACGCGAGCGCGTTTGATTTTGCCTTGACCAAAAAAGTGTATGGAACTTTTTTATAGGAAATTTTTGAAAATGACTGATTTAATCGTCAGATCAATTTTAGGCAAATTACAGGTCATAATTCGGAAAAAAGGCCCATTTTTGCCAAATTTGGCAACTTGCCGGTCCGAATTTTTTGGTGCAAAATTGAAATTCGGATTCAGCGTCAAAAATTAAACAGGAATCATAGAAAACATTGCTACCCGGGATTTTGGCAGGCTATGGTCCCTTTTCTGGCTTATTTGCCTGGACGATTAATCCACTTTTACTTTTATGAACATGTTTGACTGAGGAGCAAGTGATATTCGTTTTAGCGCCAATTTTACGGCAGCTCTTTTATTAGTGCGGCAGTTATACGGACAATTTTTTTACTAATGTAACTTCTTTTGAATCTTGAATGACCGGCCTCCCACATTTTTGGCCATGCTGATTTTTCAATTGACAGTCCTACGCCTGTGTAAAATGGAGGGAAAATCTTCTGGAGCATGCAGCGTTGCCAATTGGAATTTAACCTGATTATGATTTGGGGACTACTTCGACCAACACGGCGGAGGGCGATTCAGATTTCAAACGGGAACCAACTCGTCTACGTCCCTTGCTTTCATCGCGCTTCCCTACACGTCGAGTAACCACTGCAAATATGTCTTTCCATAGCTGATGAGAGGAATGGGGAGGAAACCATGGGTGTCGCTACCGCGGTGGATAAGGTTATGAACCGATTTTTCAAAGAGCGATATTTCGATGAATATTCAACGTAGAAAGTTGCTGTTTAGGAGGATTTTATTACTTTTAGCTTATCAGCAGAAATCAAGCATCAACACGTGATTTTGTGAGTGGCGCATCCGAGCCATTGCCCCACCTCCCGAGATTTGCCTCATGTTTGCTGCGTGCTGGAGATCGGACACTTTAAGCGCTGCAGATTTTGTCAAACTTATTGATTTATTTCATTATGTATTATTTTTCTTTTTTCAATGGATACTCAATATCATTTACCACGAATGCAAACAAGGGTTGAATTAAAAAAAGCAGACTCGCGTAAATAAGTACCTACTGAGGCAATTTTGATTAGAGTAGAATGACTGGATGTCGTGTAAGAGGATCAAAACAGAAGAAGAAAAATTCTAACATTTCTCTGACACCGCATCTTGGGGAGCATCTATTTTCGTAAGGCAATTTTCCGGCATTTTAAACTTCCCTCCCACACTTGTAAAACATTTTTTTAACGGAACCCCTTCAATAATTACGTAACGCTAACATGCCCCGCGGCTTTTCGAGTCCCGAAGAATTTGAGAAATCGTTGAACGACAGGTTACCATTTGAAGCATTTTATATGATATTGTGACAATACCGTCAAGAAAAAAGAGGATGAAAAATGCATTTTATTGATTGATGTTACTGCGGCGACTTTTCGTACGATTTGGTGAGTTTTGCTTGAATAAATAGGGTTGCGTAACGCTGACACCTCCCCCCTTACTTAGTTACGTAGGTTCACACATCACACGAACTTCCCTTCATAACGCAGGCTCACACTCTCTCTCCCTCCTAGAGCCTTACGTAATTTATAAACTCTCCCGTGCTCGTTATGATCTTTTATTCTCCAAAAAATGACAAAATGTAAAAATTAGTTCTTTATTGCAGAAAATGTAACAAGCTGGGAATTTAATGGTTGATGGATTGATTTACATAGAAAATAAAATAAAATGTACATTGGATAAAAAATAACACTAGATTTTGTTGAAGGCAGCGATATCAACAGACTGCACAAAGTCCTCAAATTCTTGGATTTCTTCACTAAGTTCTTCAATTGAGATCTTGTCGTCTTCCACAACACACATTATTTGAAGTTTGTTGATTCCATACCCTACAGGAACTAATTTTGCTGGAAATGGATAAGGACAAAGGCATCAAGTTAGAAAAAAAAATATTAATCTTCAGCAAATCAGGAGATTATCAATAGGGAGTTCACACATTAATATCAATTATTAAAATCACAAATGAAATATATGTTCTGAGTTGATGAGTGAAATTGATAATAAGTGGCGGTAACGGTATTCAATTTATTTTTTAAATTTTTTTTTAGGTAAATGTATCTATAGTCTGATAATTATTTATTTTGATCGTTTTTTGTCGGACGCTTATGTGTATTTCTCTCCGATGGGTCAAAATATTTAGGATTGTATCTTGATCTTGATACATAACCTAAATGGAGGAAATACATTAAAATTAAGAAAGCTGAATTTAAAGGTAAAAGAGGGGTTGCGATTCGGGGCGAAAGCGGCCCCTCCACGGAATCGAATCATTTTTGGGATATTTCGCAGTTGACAATGCATACTTAATAGAAATAGTCGAGTTTTGCCGGACACACATTATTTGACTGCAAAAAAGGGGCCTAAACATGGCTTCGGAGCCCAAATTAGCTTTAAAATTAGCCCAAATTAGCGTTTTCCACAGTTCCATGTCGGATTTCGACTTGGGACTAAAGATGACGGGTCTTGAGCTTCGAATATGATGTGAGAGACACCTAGACACGTAACCTGATGGAATATGATCAACCGTCGACTTTGGGTCTAAGTTCAAATTCGACGTTTCCAATCTTCTGGCCGATGCATCGACAGGCTTCCTTAAGGGAATCTCTGGAATGATCTTCATGGCAAGCATCCAGAAAAAAGCAATATTGGGCACAGCGGAAATCCTCAGAAAAGTGCTGACTTGAGTGCGACATGTATATTTATATGGAGATAGATACCATATTATCGTAGTTTGTATCATGTAATTATAATTGCGCCCATTGAGTAAGTTTAGAGCAGTGTAATTCAGAAGAAATTTCGTAATAGTTTTAGTTTTTTTCTATGTTAATTTCTCATCTTTTTATTTCTCTCGAAGTACATGTAATAATTCACCGATGAAAGAAGCAACGTCTCCAACCACCTGCGTTATTAGTCCCACACCGCTACCACTCGGAAGCGTGTAAATATCAAAAAAGTATACGTACATAGGTTGTCCAAAAAGTAATGCAGCGATCGACTTTTAGAGTGAACGGAAAACGCTAAAAAAAAATCAGGGTACATATTCGTGACCGATAAAATGAGACCTTGTTAAGCTGTTTTGGTCAAAATTTGACAGAGATATGACGTTTTTCCCGCGGCATATTGAGACACCGCCTCCTGTATTTTTTTAGGGGTTCTTATCGCAGCACGATGCAAAAAGTATTAAAAAAAAACAAACAGTCAACATTACCTTTGTCAACATTACCTTTGATCTTTTACGAAATACACTTCGAGATAAAATTGGTAACATGCAGGGAGGATTTGGTAACACTGCTTGCCGAGGCGGTTGCCACATATACGTGTGAGAGAAAAATTGCAACTGAGTCGGCTGGTCTGTCACGTGGTTAATATTGCTCATCCTTTTCGCGAGGTTGAGTGCAAACGAAACGTTTAAAAAAAACAAAATTACGTCATCCACTATTGTTTTCTGCGTTGATTGTCTTAAAATGATACTAGGGGGCCCTGCTCCCTGACCGCTACGCGGCCCAACCCCCGGGAGGGCGCCTCGCGCCCTCAGGCCCGCAGGCCCTATACGCATATGTATAGGCAAAAATGTTCTTCCATTTTAAAACACCATTTTGTGTTCGAACTGCATCGATTTCAAAATTTTTGACGTAACACACAGATTTGTAAATGATGAGGAATAGCTGGATGTACATAACCTCACAGTCCACTTACTGGAGAAAGAGCCATGCACAAAAAGGGCCAAAAACGGCCCATTTTTGGGCCTTCGAAATTGGGGTCGAAGTGAGGTTTTTTTTCATCCCTAGGGTGACTCTTTACACTTACTAAAATTTCAGATTGAGTATACGCACCATTTTCGAGTTATGGGGGGGCAAAGTCCCCGATTTTCACCCATTTTTGCAGGTGTTTTAATGTCGAACATCGGCTGTTACGAGGTACTAGATCTAGATATTGAAGCGCGGTTTTCGGTAATTTGTTCAGCTATTCCTGTAGTATTTTTCCACATCTTTCATAAAGCCCCAAATGGTTTTTCGGGGGGCGGGGAGGGAGGGCTTTATTCATACTACCATGACCGTTAGCGCATCTTACTGACTTTACTTTGTTCTCTTCTCTCCACGCCGCGGTCATGATGGTATTTTCCGTTGAGAATTTTTCTTCTTCTTTACATTGTACCAATTTTAATATCCTCCCTCCCTTTTCCCCTTTTTACCCCCTCCCCCGCAATCCAAACACTTCCTCTCAAGTGCTTCATCCTGTAAGGCAGATATGACAGGGTCATATGTGGGGGATTATTTTTCTTTCTTCACGATTGATAAAATTTGACCCTACTTACTTCTCCCTTACAGGGGTAAGGGCCCCCCTTACCCCTGTATTATCCCCCCCCCCCCACAAGCCCGCTCCACTTTACTTGAAGTAGTTTGCTCCCTCCGCAGCAGAAATGACGATGTTTCCTGTGAGGAATTTTTTCTTATTCATATTTTTCTTGTTTCCCTTTCCACTTCTATGTCTAATTTATTCTTTCCAAGGTACATTCTCTTCCGCTTTCTCTTCGCATAACTATATTACTCCCACAAAAAAAGATTAAAAAGTAGAAGAAAAGTGAAAAGTAAAGAGAACGAGGCAAAAGAGGGACAAATAAGAGGGGAAGAGAACGAGAAGAGTAGGAGGGTGGCTCCCATGTATTCAGTATTTCAGTACCTAAACATAAGTAAAAAATTATTTGCCAGAAATATCGTCATTTCTGCTGCGGAGGGAGCAAACTACTTCAAGTAAAGTGGAGCGGGCAGGTGGGGGGGGGGCCCTTACCCCTGTAAGGGAGAAGTAAGTAGGGTCAAATTTTATCAATCGTGAAGAAAGAAAAATAATCCCCCACATATGACCCTGTCATATCTGCCTTACAGGATGAAGCACTTGAGAGGAAGTGTTTGGATTGCGGGGGAGGGGGTAAAAAGGGGAAAAGGGAGGGAGGATATTAAAATTGGTAAAATGTAAAGAAGAAGAAAAATCCTCAACGGAAAATACCATCATGACCACGGCGTGGAGAGAAGAGAACAAAGTAAAGTCAGTAAGATGCGCTAACGGTCATGGTAGTATGAATAAAGCCCTCCCTCCCGGCCCCCCGAAAAACCATTTGGGGCTTTGTGAAAGATGTGGAAAAATACCACAGGAATAGCTGAACAAATTACCGAAAACCGCGCTTCAATATCTAGATCTAGTACCTCGTAACAGCCGATGTTCGATATTAAAACACCTGCAAAAATGGGTGAAAATCGGGGACTTTGCCCCCCCATAACTCGAAAATGGTGCGTATACTCAATCTGAAATTTTAGTAAGTGTAAAGAGTCACCCTAGGGATGAAAAAAAACCTCACTTCGACCCCAATTTCGAAGGCCCAAAAATGGGCCACTTTGTGCATGGCTCTTTCCATTTATTATGTTACTTTTAAATACTTAATTTAAAAAAAAAAAAATCGGATTTCGACCGTTAAGAGTTAATAATATTTGGTCCGTCCCGACGCGACGCAGAGCCTGCCTTCTCACTTTGTATCTGCTGTTTATCTGCTGTAAATATTAATAAAAATTTAGCAATCAAGTAAATTGACCAATGCCACAAATCGAAGCCGAAAGAATGCAAGAAAAATTGAGTTAAACCTCATACCTTGGACCCTGAGCGATGCACCGATCCTCAACTCTTCAAATGAGGAGCCCCTCACGAGCTGTATTATTGTTTATTCGAGTAACTCAGGTAGAATCCCACACCTTGACGTTTCTAGCGGAAACGACATATCGCTCACGCTATTAGCATTGGACTTAAGTGAATAGAGCTTTAAAAGCTCTACAACATTGAAAGTTCGGGGTCTCATAATTTTTTGCACATCCACATCTACTACAGATGACATACATGTAAAGATCATCCTTGTCGGTCCAGCAGTTCGTCAGAAATAGTGCTTCCAAGATTTTGCTTGTAGCTGTACAATATACAGGGTGTCCCAAAAGTCCGAACCCCCCCCCCCCCCCCCCCTCGTAACTTTTGAACGGTTAGAGATAGAAAAACGAAACTTTCGGAATGTTTCTATCTTAAAGGGGTCCATCTTCTAATGGGGGTCAAAATTTTTGTTCCCCCCTCAGGGGGGCCGCGGGGGCCCCCAACTTTTTTTTTCAAACAGTAACCCCTATCTTGTGATACATCATTAGAAAGAGCATAAAAAACTAAGAATTTTGGCGCAAACCGCAGATTATTATCCTAATTTTTGACCGAGTTATGATAGGTCAAAGGTCAAATTTGACCTATTTTCAAAAAATTATATCTCCGGTTCAAATTATCGTGAAGAAAAAAACAAAACGGGAAAATTTACTAAATTGTAAGAACTTTCGGGTAAAAATCACAGAAATTACTTCAAACTAATTTCAAGGGGGTTTCGGACCCCCAAATACGTCATTTTAAAGGTCATACGATATTCTCGCGGAATGAGCCAATTTCCCGTTACTTTTCCTCAACATTATCTGAGTAAGTTCAAAATTAGTTCAACATTGCGTTTTTAAGTCCCCTTTCGAACGAAGTTTTAAAAAAAATGAAATTTAAATGGTAGAATTGAATAACCTTAAATTTCGTTTTTTGAACTTGGCACGAAATTTGGGGTCTTGAAAACGCAATGTTGAACTAATTTTGAACTTACTCAGATAATGTTGAGGAAAAGTAACGGGAAATTGGCTCATTCCGCGAGAATATCGTATGACCTTCAGAATGACGTATTTGGGGGTCCGAAACCCCCTTGAAATTAGTTTGAAGTAATTTCTGTGATTTTTATTTGAAAGTGCTTCCAATTTAGTAAATTTTCCCGTTTAGTTTTTTTCTTCACGATAATTTGAACCGGAGATATAATTTTTTGAAAATAGGTCAAATTTGACCTTTGACCTATCATAACTCGGCCAAAAATTAGGATATTAATTTGCGGTTTGCGCCAAAATTCTTAGTTTTATATGCTCTTTCTAATGATGTATCACAAGATAGGGGTTACTACTTGAAAAAAAAAGTTGGGGGCCCCCCGCGGCCCCCCTGAGGGGGGAACAAAAATTTTGACCCCCATTAGAAGATGGACCCCTTTAAGATAGAAACATTCCGAAAGTTTCGTTTTTCTATCTCTAACCGTGTAAAAGTTACGAGGGGGGGGGGGGGGGGGTACGGATTTTTGGGACACCCTGTAGATTATGGAAAAAGTGTAACAGGACTATTGTTTAGACAGAAGCAGTATTTGTTGCTGAATCGTTCTTTCTTCTTAAAAAGTACCCCTAAAATCCTGCAGCGTCTCTCAACATGCCGCGGGAAAACGTCATGTCTCGGTGAATTTGGGACCCGAACAGCTCAACAAGGTCTCATTTTATCAGTTTTTACTCAGCGACACGAATATGTACACTGATTTTTTTTAGCTTTTTCCGTTCGCTCTAGAAATTTATTGTTGCATTACTTTTTGGACAACCTATGTAGGTTAGATATACTGCCTCTCCCACTAAACGTTCTTCCTCCTCCTTCACCCTTTACTGCTAAGGCCTTCCGTTTAGGCCCGCGATAAGGTGTATCTGATTTGTACCTTAATGTAAATATTAAGTTAATAGAGGATAAATAATAATAATGATGATAACGTTAGGTTTTCTCGAAGAACAAAGAAGATGCAGCATCGTGAAAAACGTCCCAATTTACGTTTTCGACTCACCACTTCCGACCGCGCTTGGGAAAAGTAAATTGGGGCATTCTCACGTTCTTCCCAATATGATAGAAAACCGTTTGTTGACATCATTTTCTATAAAAATACATTAGCTACTTGAAAAATTAACTAAACCTCAGTTACTTTTTGTGCTTCGCCACCACTCATACGTAAGTGAAGTGAGCTCTCAGATACGCATCAAATACGGCATCTAGATGGCAAATAGATGTATCTGGCTCATATTGAAAGTGTATTTGAGTAGGTATCTGGCAATAAGAAACAATAAAAATAGCCAGTTTGTTTGATATTTGGATACCGTATTTGATACGAACTTTTCGCTACTTCAATTGTACTTCTTACACATTCGGATACATAGGAGGTCTGTTAGATTAGAAACCAAATTTTGGTCATAACTAGCCCACAATGCGTCCAAATTACGTTTTCTTGAGCTTTTCTGATAGCTGAAAATATATTTAAGAACGCTAACGTTCACAAACTTGAAAAATCCTAATTAGCTTCGTTGGTATGTGGCTTGAAGTAAGGGAACCTCAAGGGTGTTTTGCGATTTTTATGTTTGACCGAACTTGACTCTCTTTTTTCGGTCTTGCACGATATTTTTCAACCCACAAGGACGATTGGAGTTTCATCTCCATATCATAGCCGTACACTAAAGTATTGTCACCGAAAATTACCCTATCCAAAAATGTAGGATCATTGTTAGAACGTTCAAGCAGCTAAAGGGAAATTAACATTTGGTTGGATTTTCGTTCAACGGACAACTATCAAGGGGCAAGAGTACCTGAAACTCGATGCGTGTCTACATATTCTATCAAAATTGTATGTACAGAGCGTTCAGATATATTACTCTGTTCAACAAGCTCGAAACGACCACTTTCGAGCACTTTTGCCCGCACTTCTTCCACGTGACAAATGTCAGTTGCCGTTGAGGGTCGATTCCCATGCTCCTCATCTTTGACGAACCCCTGACCAGTTTTGAATAGTTTAACCCATTCAAAACAGTGGGAACATCTCATACAATGATCATGATAAACTTTACTTAGCATGTACCAAAAGTTTCGGTACAGGTATACCGAGTTTAAAACAAAATTTAATGTTGAATCTTTGCTCTATCAGTGATCACATGATGAAAATCGCAAAACGTACCTGACTTACTCGTATTCAAGATGACACAGATTAAACACTGATCAAAATAATAAAAATCTGTGAGCGTAGCGTTCTTAAGTATATTTCCAGCTATCAGGAAAGCTCAAGAAAACCTAATTCGGACGCGTTGTGGGCTACTTATGACCAAAATCCGGTTTCTAATCTAACAGACCTCGTATCTTTTACGTTTCTTGATTAGTAATTTACATGGTAATTTGGATACTAAGGATTCAGGTAGTCTTCAAGTACGAGGAACGATAAAATAGCAACAAGATAGCATCATCACACTTACCAGCTCCCCATACAAGACCGTCTTTGGTGATAGACCTAACTTTAGCTTCCATTTCTTTCATGTCCGTTTCATCATCCCAGGGTTTCACATCAAGAACAATACTAGATTTAGCGATTAAAGCTGGTTTGTTTGATTTTTTAGCGGCATAGGCTTTAAGTCTTTCTTCTCTAACTCTGGCTGCTTCAGCATCCTGTGAAAATTACCGACAACATTGCATATGATAGGAAATTCATCGTTTTTAATTCTTTTGCAGGCAACTATGATACTTCTCTGGGTATTGTCAACCATGAATTCATGTTTTCAATGGAATATTTCCACAAAAGTCTCACAAAAATGAATGAGCTATATTCGTTAATACGAGAATTTGTATACAATGCAATATGCTTCCTTTAATATTAAAATTATTTTTTAAACATTGAAGAGCGATATAAACAGGTGAAAACTATACTTTTCACTGCATTGCATTACATTCAACTGTCAAAGATTGCTGAGAGCTGAATTCTCGGCTAATTGAAAAAGTTGGAGAAGTTGATAGACTGCGTAACTAGGAATAACAGAGTACTTGCCCCTCCAGAACACACCAAGGTGACTTTTGAATAAGCTCGGATGCATAAGTATGCATTAAATAAAAGGTGCCAACTATTTTTCGACCGGATCGGCTTAAACTGGAGTATTTGCTCAAGGATGAAAGCCGGTCTTTCCAGACACTCCAAACTGGTCTTATTTCATGTCTAGCCCTCAAAAGAAAAAGAGAGGAGGGGTCAGCGTCATAAACTTAAAAGTAACATAGCCTCTCAACGGCTTTTTGTAGAGAGATGATCACGGTGTCAAAATTTAAAGAAAAACAAATAGGGGGCAAAATGTACATGTGACGTTAATAATTGATCGGCTGTGACTACTTCAAGAGGACTCAAACAAGGTCCACTTTTTGTAAATTTCTGTGTTTCGAGATTTGGAATCGTTCGGTTCACACGGAGCAAAACATAAACAATACGAGATGTAAGTAGAGGATTTGGGGTTTAAAACAAGCGCAAGTTCGTTTTGAGGAAACGATTAGGAGTTGAGTTGTGAGGCTTCGAAGTTGATGCGGAACTTGAGTGTTAATTATTATTGTTAATATGATTTTTTATTTCTTTTTTAATTTTTTTTTTTTTTTGTAACTCGGAAGAGGGAGCACTTCCGGTACAAGTAATACTGACGGGCCACAGGCCAAAGTCAGTAACACATACTATCTTGCTTGAATAAAAAGTAAATGTTATTTTAAAGTAAAATTAAAACATTTAAAAAAAAAATTAATTTTAAGTGAAATCAAAAAATTACTCGATATTGAGAAACGACCTGACAATACTTGACGTGCTTATGACGACGGACTTCTGCATTGGATGAAGCAGGTAACTATCTATTCCAAGGTCTTGAAGATGCTGAACTAAACTTCTTGGAACTATCCCCGTTACTGACATTATAATAGGCTTGATGCAAACAATGTTCGGGTTCCATAATCGCTTCATTTCTGCAGCCAAAGGCAGATATTTTACCATCTTTTCTTGATACTTCAGCTCCAAGTTATGATTATTAGGGATGCTAATATCAATGATGTAAGCGGTGCGATCTCGCTTATCAACAAGCACTATGTCCGGCCTGTTTGCCATGATGGTTTTATCGGATAAGATCGGGTTATCCCAATAAAGCCGGAAGCGCTGATTCTCCAGGACTGTGGCTGGGCAATATTTGTAGTAGGGTTTAGCAGTATCACATAGTTCTCGATCCTTGGCCAGCGCTAGATGTATAATTTTAGCCATGTTGTTATGCCGCTCGGTACATTCCTTCCCTACAAGCAATGCGCAACCAGATGTGATGTGATCTATTGTCTCGGATGCAGCGTTACACTTCCTACACTTATCGCTCTCGATCTTCTCCTTCAGTATATACCTCTTGTAATTCCTGGTACTGATCACTTGGTCCTGTATTGCTAGAACAAATCCTTCCGTCTCTGGATATAGCTGCCCTTTCGATAACCACAAGAAAGACTTTTCTTCACTAACATGACCCTGCGCAACTGAATGATAAAAGCGTCCATGCAGTGGCTTGGAGGCCCATGCTTCTAACTGGCCAGCAACTGGGTCTGAGAGTTGTTCTTTATTCAGATCGTGAAAAGCGAGGCGCAAAGGCGTGTAGGATTTGTCTATGGCATTTACTGCAGCGTGCAAAGGGCTGTCGTTTCTACTGAGGAAGTAATTTCGCAGGTTACGGACTTGGCTGTGGCAGACCTCCTTCACATCAAGGATACCTCTTCCTCCCTGTTTGCGGGGGATGTGTATTCTCTCCTTCGTGGCTCTTGGGTGATGCTTATTCCACTTGGTCATCAAGGTTCTGACTTTCCTATTAAGCCCCTCAAGCTCCGTGTCAGACCACGGGACAACGCCAACTGAGTAGGCTAACGCAGGAATGGCGAAGGTGTTGATTGCCTTGGTCGTATGTTTCGAGTTTAGAGAGGTCTTAAGTGTCGCACTCAGCCGATCAGCGAAGGTGTTAACCAGGTGCTCTTGGACTCTCACCTTCTGGATGGAAGAATTCTGCCACATTCCGAGGTATTTATAAGCATCTTCCATTGTCAAGCTGTTGATGACGTCACCAGAATTGGTCACAAAACCATCCTCCCGCACTATGACGCCGTTTTCTATATGGAGCGTCGCGCATTTAGGTACTCCAACCATCATGCTAATATCATCGCTGACCTCTTCAATTACCTTGAAAAGTTGATGCAACTGGTCTCTTTGGGATGCATAGATCTTCATATCATCCAAGTAGGCTAGGTGGTTGATGACGTGGAGTACTTGTCTGTTCCGACGTACAGGGAGCCCTACCTTCATCTCTCGAATGCAATTTGAGAGGGGATTGAGGCCTAAACAGAACCACAATGCAACTAAGACTGTCACCTTGAAAAATACCTCGCAGGATGTGGATGACCTCAGTTTCCAATTCACTCGCCGATCCTTGAATTATGATTCTGGTGCGCCAAGATGCCAAAATGCTCTTCAGGAAATGAACAATGACAGGATGGACTCGGTAGATATTTAAAACGTGAATTAGCCAGCTGTGCGGAATCGAATCAAAAGCTTTCTTGTAGTCGATGTAACCCACATGTAAGTTACGATGTTCCTTTACAGCCTGCTTGAGCACAACCGAATCAATTATTAACAGCTCTTTGCACCCGAAGCTTCTTCCCTTGCGACACTCTTTCTGCTCTTCACACAAAATTTTCCACTTGGCTACATGTCTCCCAATTAATCGGGTTACAATGGATGTGATGACTTTATAGAGCGTGGAGAGACATGTAATCGGTCTATACTCAGATGGGTCCTTCGAATCGCCTCCTTTTTGTTTGGCAAACGTCACTCCTTCAGTCAGAAATATTGGCATTTTGTCAGGATGAGTAATAATATCTTGAATGCTTCTTGAGAGCTGCGTATGCACACATGTTAACTTTTTCAGCCAGAAATTGTGAACTTTGTCTGGTCCGGGAGCCTTCCAGTTATGAATATGCAAAGTTGCTCTCCGCACATCTTCCTTGGTGATTTCAACCTCACCTTCATGTGTAATGTGGGCATGACGCACTGTTTCCTGCTCAATCCAAGGAGCTATGCTATTATGCTCCTTGGCCTCTGACCAGATGGATCGCCAAAATCGCGTTACATCATCTCTCGATGGTATTTCTTCGGGGGCGTTTCTCACATCCGCGGCGTTTCCCATCCTCCGATAGAAGGCTCTCTCATTACGCTGAAACCAGAGACCGCAAAAGCTCATATCCGAGTTGCCTCGGCCTCAGGTATCAAGAGGCAACTGTACCAGGAATTCCCTCGGTATTGAAATCTGGACGGCTTTCTTTGCGTCTTTCTTCAACGCGTACCGCGCTGTCAACCCCTTCGGAGGCGCGAGGGGATGTGAAACGCATGCGGTTAAAATCAGGACCTCGGATCGGTCTCTTCTCCGATGAAAGTGAAATCTTGAGTTAACTATCCACGGCCGGATAGTTCGCTCTAAATCAGTGATTTCGAGTTGATTCAACGGTCGGCGACAATTCGCTCAACCTCCGCGATTTCAAAGTCTTGTCCAGGCACGGGATGGTGGCTCTGGTTTGGCCTTGTCCTCTCGTGTTTCATTTTCGTCCGTCCGACTGAAATGATGCATGAGAGCAATAACATCTACTTTTTCTATACTTCGCTATTCCCTCTCAAACCTTAACTGTTTATGCTCGCTCATTTCTTTCATATATTTTACACAATAGGCTCCTTACAATTATTATGTGTCATAAAAATTCACGACCGTGAAACGGGTTTACCGCAGGGAACGTATATTGAATATCTTGAGGCTCATTCAATTTAAAAAAAAAAAAAAAAAATTGCTTAAATATTATTAGACAACATTACATTGTTTTCTTTTAAACAAATGTTTTGATTTCTAATTAGTCAATCTACAAAAAATTGCTTTCAATTGATTCGACCATAATATCAATGATCAATGATCATGACGTATTTTTTTATGTTATTTACCCGTCGCTTTTACAGTGCTCCCGGCGGGCGCTTTGCTACACCTAATCGCCATCCTTGTCTATCGGAACAGAGGTCATCTGGTAAATAGATCCTCGTAATTTCATTTTGACTGCCACCAATCCAAGATTTTGCTGGGCGTCTCCTATACGTTTCCTTCCAAGAGGAAACCATTTCAGTACCTCCTCAGGCAGTCTTTCATCCGCCATTCGTTAAATATGACCATACCAGATAACCTGATTTTTTTACACGTAAAAGAACTAAAAAGAGGGTTATTCAAAATCGGCGATTTTACCCAACGCTTGGATTTTGCCCGGAGTTGGATATGTTGTTCCCTATCACAAGACACGCCTTTTTCCGGCATTGGCAAGTTCACCCGAAATTTTTCCCGCGCGCTACAGCGTTGCCAAGTTGAAAACAGGCACATTCCGTAAGTGGCATTAAAATTGAGCTATGAAGTTGCGGTTTTAACGAAAATTCTCCAAAAATTACGCACTTTTAAGAAATGACCATGTTTTTAATGTCGCATTAATTTTAACATGCATTATTGCCAAATTTCCGATTTTTAAATTCGACAAATGTTACATATCCGCAAATACCCAAAAAAGCTATCTTCAAATTTGAATAAAAAGTTGTTTAATCGATAGTTCGTTTGATTCCGCATCCATCGATATATTATAGCTCGCTGGGAAACTTTTGGTTTGCGAGATATCATCATTTTTGTGAACAGCTTTATGGAGCGACGACGCTTTTTGAGTCCGGGCGGATAGAAATTTTAGCCTCCAAAAACACCGGGTAGCATTAACTCCATGGTTTCCTATGTAATTTTTGGCGCTGAATCCGAATTTGACCATTTCATAAAAAAATTGTCACCAAGATGTTGCCAAATTTGGCAAAAATTGCTTAAAATCGGCCTTTTTGGCGGATTATAGCCTGTGACTTGCCAGGAGTTGATCAGACGACAAAATCGGTTATTTCCACAGTTTAAACTCGTTAAACTATCTACAAGCTGAGTCAAATTCTTTCTGCTCACGGTAAAATTAAACGCGCGACAAGCAGCAAACTGAAAAAAAGACACCAAAATTGGCGCTTTTTGCGGTTTTTGTCGTAAGTTTCTTGTTTTCCTTTTAAGAGAATGTTTCTTAGGAAAATCTGAATTACGCCGAGTGTAACGACAAACTATTGTATCGTTACATATATAGATAAAGAGCCGCTTTAACAGCGGTCTCTCGGGCCCCGCGACGCCTAACCGCCATAGTCCCTTGTCCACCCACAGGTCCTCAGTAATTTGGAGCGCCCTTGTTCCTTTTTAAGCCCCTTATTGTCCTTTCCTGGGCGTCTTCTTCAGTTTGGTGTCGTTACTTTTTTCTATTAAACTCCATTATCTCAGAATTATAAAATAAAATTGTATACTAAATATAGGGTAATGAATAATAACGGTCAAATACCGCCAAAATTCAACGATTGTACGTAATTTTGGCAATATTGCAATGCGTCTTGTCTTGTTTTAATGAAGTCAGTCTGAGGAGTACATTTTATTCATTAATTTTTAGCAGAAAATTTTCTATTATCGTTTCAAAATGTGGTTTATTGACACGATTCGATAAAACTCACTATTTTATGAATTTTTCCTCTCTGAACTAAATACCCTTGTTATTAGTATATATCTAAGTTGAAAAATAAATTATTCTACAGAAGTGTATTATTTTGCAAGAGAGATACATTTATAAAATTTAAAAATAAGAGGTGAACAAAGAATATAGGACAATAATATCGAAAAAACCAGCGAAAATTAAAGTATTTTGTTTAAGCTTGGCAACATTGGAATATGTTCGATTTTATTTTATTGTTCAATTTTATTAAATTCTGCTCATGTTGTTCATTAGTATAAACAAGAAACATTCTCTTAATAGGAAAACAAGAAACTTACGACAAAAACCGCAAAAAGCACCAATTTTGGTGTCTTTTTTTCAGTTTGCTGCTTGTCGCGCGTTTAATTTTACCGTGAGCAGAAAGAATTTGACTCAGCTTGTAGATAGTTTAACGAGTTTAAACTGTGGAAATAACCGATTTTGTCGTCTGATCAACTCCTGGCAAGTCACAGCCTATAATCCGCCAAAAAGGCCGATTTTAAGCAATTTTTGCCAAATTTGGCAACATCTTGGTGACAATTTTTTTATGAAATGGTCAAATTCGGATTCAGCGCCAAAAATTACATAGGAAACCATGGAGTTAATGCTACCCGGTGTTTTTGGAGGCTAAAATTTCTATCCGCCCGGACTCAAAAAGCGTCGTCGCTCCATAAAGCTGTTCACAAAAATGATGATATCTCGCAAACCAAAAGTTTCCCAGCGAGCTATAATATATCGATGGATGCGGAATCAAACGAACTATCGATTAAACAACTTTTTATTCAAATTTGAAGATAGCTTTTTTGGGTATTTGCGGATATGTAACATTTGTCGAATTTAAAAATCGGAAATTTGGCAATAATGCATGTTAAAATTAATGCGACATTAAAAACATGGTCATTTCTTAAAAGTGCGTAATTTTTGGAGAATTTTCGTTAAAACCGCAACTTCATAGCTCAATTTTAATGCCACTTACGGAATGTGCCTGTTTTCAACTTGGCAACGCTGTAGCGCGCGGGAAAAATTTCGGGTGAACTTGCCAATGCCGGAAAAAGGCGTGTCTTGTGATAGGGAACAACATATCCAACTCCGGGCAAAATCCAAGCGTTGGGTAAAATCGCCGATTTTGAATAACCCTCTTTAAATTTTCCCTAATTTAGTTAAAAGAGGAGGTTGTAAAGAATAAATGCAACTTCCCTCATTTGCAACTTTATCGCGAAAACCTGGGCAGATTTTAGATTTCGCCCGCAAAATCAAGCGTATGCAACCCGGCACTCCGCAGAGTTAAAGTAGTTGCATGTTTGGTTTGAACCCAACTTCGTACATAAGTATATTCATCGATTATGATATGGGGAAAGGAAAAGGGATCTCAGTTAGTTTATGTACCGTCATTTTATTTGTGATGAGTTTTCTTTATTAACTGAAAAGCCCTCAGGAAGTTAGGACACAGGATATTCTCGGATATTTCCAATCCAAAGAGAGTAAAGGAAATGAATTTGAAAAAAAAAAAGACTGAAAATCGAGTTACTTTAATTAATTTTTTGATGTGGAGAGGGATTGGAATTATACTTTTCCCTTTTCACTTGGATATGACGAGAGCCTAAAATGTTAGTTCCAAAAGAGAAAAAAGAAAGAAAAAAAAATCGTAAAATATAGTCCAATTGTTCAATCTTCTTCGCATAACCGCATACCATTGTGCTTTCGATTTGTTTGTTGCATTACGTTTCTTCATGATTTCTCGATACTTCACATATTAGACACTAATCCCCGTACGTTTGACCGCAGAGCAGGCGAAAGGCGGACCCTCTGGTATTCTACTGTACCTAATAGCGAAGAGATAGTGACTGCAAACATGAAATTTTGATAGAACGGGCTCAGAAGCGTCTGACCAGAAAACTGTACTGAAAGAGGCCTCCTTTCTTTCTCAAATATCACTAATCGTCCGAAAGACTCCAAGAAATTGTTTGGATGATTGAAAATTGACCGATTTTATTTCAAATTCATAATAATAGGGTGTTATTTATTTTCATATTCGGCTAGTTTTAGGCAAGAAAGCCGTAAGTGCTATGCGGAATTAATAACCGTGTTTTTCCCACGCACAGGAGCGTTGAACATCTACTGGGTTCCTTCCTACATTATGGATGTTGATAACCGCGGAACACTGAGGTAACAACATTAAATAGCTCAACAATTTCCTGGTACACGTGCACCCCTAAAACCGTAGTATAATCACGAAATACACTCGGCCAGCTGTCAAAGTTGCATTTGAAACTGAGAAAAATTGAAAAACTGCGACATGACAAACCCTTTGGTAAACCATTTCTATTCACCGTGGTTCATTTTTTCTATACATAGACATAATAGACTTTCTGATCATCATTGCGAATTTTACGAAAATGGTGGGCTCATTAAATGAAATGTTCCGTTTAAACAGCACTAGGCCCATTTCCTTGATAACATTCAACTTTTGGACTAACTGCTCTCTCCGGTAATCCAAAATAGCTCCCTGCTGGTACCTTTCCAAACCCAACAATACACTCACTTCCTCAAGCCATATCGTCTCCCAGACTTGGATCCACTTTAGGCGTTGTGGTGGCAGGACAAAAAAAAATGGCAGCTTTAGTTCTGATAATTAATTGATTTGCTCTCCTTATAAATATTCAGAATACCAAACATTTTTCTTCTGGGTGAATAATTGACTTTTTGGATTTTTTTTTTATATCACTTTGATTGAAATTTTATGCAGAATCCGAATACATTGAGAAAAGTTAATCCCAGAAAATGAGAAACAAAAAATTTTCCTTGAGCTTATACTTTAGTTACCCCGGTGCAAGGAGCAATTCCGGGAACGGGAAGCGAGGCAGGCTGAATGGAGCCTTGCCGCGGTGCGAACTGCGAAGGGTATCGGCGAGGAGCCTGCCGTGTTGCCATTCACATTGTTCACACATTACTTTCATCCCCTAATGACTGATGAGAGGATGTCGATTGGGAACTCCATCTTCATCCAATTCCAAATCTCTGGCTAGACCGTTGCCGTTGCTGTTTTTTGATATTGGGCTAGTGACAATTGATAAGTCCTTTAGAGGCATGACCTCCATTTACAATGTCTCACCACTGTTGTTTTGACCAACTTTTTGGTTGCTTATAGCGTCGCTTCTTTGACGTTAGGGTGTACCTCGGTTTCTATAAGAGCCCCAGAAAGCATGAACTTATATGTGAACCGCAGCTCACGAGGAAATTGAGTTACGCCCTTCCGCCCGAGGAGCGGCAATATCTTTCACTTACTCAAATTTTCTAATTTTCCCCTTGAATTGATGTCTTTTCCGGAGGACCTCACAGAAAAAGAATGGTTTTAACATCATTTTTGAGAGCCTCAGGGGTTTTTTTTTTTGGGGGGGGGGGGGGAGATGTTGGTTCATTGCGATTCCGCAAATTATGTTTTCTTTACGATTTGCTATCGTCTGTTATGTGCCTACGACGCTGATTAGCCAGACACAATTGCGTGTTCGAGCAAAACTTTTTTTGATTAATCTTACGGGAAGGCGACCAAAAAATTCTCAAATTGTTGACAAAGCCTCGACCAATGAAGTAGGCTGAAAATTCTATGCGTTCAACCTGATTCACAAAATTAAGCAATTTTTCGCTTTTGGTACTCAATCTGAGTGTTGATTCAAAATTCCCACGAAAACAGAGAATTGTGTTTCGGTGCACTTCTTTACGAACTTTTACGTGACGGCAACGAAAAATTTCTCAGATTTTTAACGAGCCTAGTGTATAATCTCTCAATTGGGCTCACAACAAAATAGGTAAGCCCAACCAGCTAGGTAGCATTCATGATTTTCCGCCATTCGGTGCCTACTTTCAGTAATGATAAACATCACCTAAAGAGAGGAAATTTTTCAGCATTTTCTCACGTACATTGACGCACACGGAAGCTACAAAACATCGTCATGATTTTTGAAAATCCCTTTTTTTCGAGAACCAAGAGTAACTTTGACTTTTGTAGTGGGGGAACTTCTCTCCATAATCTTTAACAGGTTGCATTGAAAATACCCACCATCTTCACTTGAAATTCACTTTTAATCTTCAATGACCTTAACACCACGTTCTGCAACGTAATTGGGTTTTTTCAAATGGAAAAGGAAGCACTTAAAAAAGTGCCCCGATCTGTTAGTATCGGGAATCTAGAATAAAGCATTGTAGATTAGCACTGGGCCCATACTATTCTGCATGGATATATATCAAAGTCAAATTAATATTCCACAACATTTTCATGAAAGAGAACCTTTAATATGAGTATCAGTGTACGACTGAGAGGGTGAATATTCAGCTCTGGCTGATACATTGGAATACACAGCAAAGGTCACGCCGAGGGATCCATATTCCATATCGATTTGAGTTTTGTTATACTTCATCAGTTGGCCAGCTTAAGAGCCATAAATTGGGCTTCTCAATAATCTGTGAATTTGCCTTCTGTTATCACGCTAGGGTCCACAAAACCTGTACCGAAACTTACGTATCCCTGTCCTTAGGCATTAATGATCATCACTTACAGCAAGCATCAAAGTGAAAAACTGCTTTCTTCGCGAATCAAGTTGGGTGCATAGGGGTTTTGGCTTTGGCCCACTTTGCCCGCCGCCGGATGCCGGGCTTCTCAAAATTTTTAGAATTTGTTGCAGTCTTGCCTGTCAATTTAGCATACTTGTCATATACATACAAAATACTGCAGTATATTTTTGAGGAATCAGCCAGTGATTTTTTAAGCAAAAATTAAGTGCCAAACAATAGCCAAAACATATCTGCATATTAATCGACAGCCAAAACAAATCTTCGATTCATATAACAGACTATGGCAAATTCTCAAGAAACATACTTTGCGGAAACGAAAAATACAAAAATTGCTTGTAAGATACTCCTCAGACACCGCTAATAATCATTTTTCTCCATGAAACCATCTTCCCGAAAATTACTGATCATCAGTCATCGATTCAGCGGGTAATACCATGAGATTTTACACAACATGTGAATGAGAGTCACTACACTTCCACGTGATGTAATTTAATAAAATGAGTCACGCACCGTGCCCCCTCCACTCCCTGAGAAGTTGACAAAATTATTCAAATGAAATGAACTGTCTTTATAATAACTTCTGTCTACTGTCTTTATCTGTCGCAAATGATTATCAGTAAAATATTTCTTTAAACTTAGATAACTGAATTTCTGATGTCTCGATCATGCGATGCAAAATCCGTCGCTCTGTCGCAGGCCCCTTGACTTGACCAACCAAGTCGCCAAATAGAGCCCAAAGATTGAACATACTATAAAATCGAGGATGGTCCACGAGCGTGTCGTCAATTAAAGGAGAGGCAGGACTTCATACTGCTTCGCGGCCGTCATTTGATCAAGATCGACGGAAACACGGAAAGGAAAAGTTTAAAGTGAAAGAGGAATGTATGCGGGATCGGTGCCACGGGCCACGGAGAAAGGGTCGCGACAAAGATCATTTGACTCAATTGCCCACCGCGCGTACGGGTTTTCCAGGGTGGCGTCTGACCAGATTTCGGCCGTGTCTAGCTCTCGTTCAGCAATCGAGGGCTGGTGGCTATTCGCCTGGAATTAAAAGGCCAAACTGGCCGGTAAAATGCGGAATTAAATGCACAAACTGACACATGAGCAGCCGGCCACTGTCATTTGTTGAAGGGATGCATATCGTCACCTACCTGACATATGGGCGTAATTACACTCTACAATGAACCCTGTCTTCCATACATTTCAAAGCTTTTTCGGGCTCATTTCAATATGCAGTTACGCCCCTATGTTAGCCAAGCGATGCATCGTCTATGCATAGCCAAATCGTGCATTTTAATCCAAATTTGAACTGCCATTTTAGCTGTCGGGGAATATACCTAAAAATTTTTCTGCCGCAGAAAATATGCTGCCTCCTCAAGCTCTTGAGCTATAATATAGAGTAAAATAACAAGAAAAAAATATTAGAATAATTGTGCGATCCAGCACCGGCAAAAAGTTTAAATTAATCATAAGAAGAAAATATGAACAGAAAAAGCTCTCGAAAAAAAGTTTCCTCAAATTATTGTTTCAAAAACTGTCGAAAAAGAGGAAAATCCACGAACTTGTGGCATGTGCTGCCGTGTATTCTAATTTCTAATAGGCAGCTCACGTCGAACTCGATGGTTTAAGAAAAATCAACCAAGGACTGGCTGTGCGATCAACCACAAAT
The DNA here is from genome assembly GCF_918797505.1 of Bemisia tabaci. Taxonomy (NCBI): domain Eukaryota; kingdom Metazoa; phylum Arthropoda; class Insecta; order Hemiptera; family Aleyrodidae; genus Bemisia; species Bemisia tabaci. The sequence continues at coordinate 32,949,985 of NC_092794.1, forward strand.
TTTGTATATTTTAGTCGTTTGCTAGACATAAATTAAGTTAAGATTTGTTATTGTTCTGTGTTCACCTGCTCAGAGATTACATATCGATGCCTAAAGTGCGAGGCCGCATACAGGGTGTACCAAAAGTCCGTCCCACCCCTGCTAACTTTTGAACGAATTGAGCTAGGGTAATGAAACTTTGGAAATGTTCCTATCTCAAAGGGGACCATCTTTTGGGGGAGTCAAAATTTTGGTCCCCCCTCAGGGGGGGGCGCGGGGGGCCCCCAACTTTTTTTTTTCAAATGGCAACCCCTATCTTGTGATACTTCATTCGAAAGAGCATAAAAAACTAAGAATTTTGGCGCAAATCGCAAATCAATATCTGAATTTTTGACCGAGTTATGATAGGTCAAAGGTCAAATTTCACCTATTTTCAAAAAATCATAACTCCGGTTCAAATCATCGTAAAGAAAAAAATAAAACGGGAAAATTTACCAAATTGCGTCCGCTTTTAAGTAAAAATCGCAGAAATCACTTCGTTTTAATTTAAAGGGGGGCTCGGACCCCCAAAGACGTCAATTCAAAGGTCACTCAATGTTCCCGCGAAATAACCCAATTTCCCCTAGATTTGCCTCCACGTCATCTCAGGAAGGTCAAAATCAGTTCAACATTACGTTGGCGAGTTCCCAAATTTCGGGAAAAGTAAAAAAAAACGAAATTTAAACGATCAAATTTAATCACCTTAAATTTCGTTTTTTTTTTACTTTTCCCGAAATTTGGGAACTCGCCAACGTAATGTTGAACTGATTTTGACCTTCCTGAGATGACGTGGAGGCAAATCTAGGGGAAATTGGCTTATTTCGCGGGAAAATTGAATGACCTTTGAATTGACGTATTTGGGGGTCCGAGCCCCCCTTAAAATTAAAACGAAGTGATTTCTGCAATTTTTACTTAAAAGCGGACGCAATTTGGTAAATATTCCCGTTTTATTTTTTTCTTTGCGGTAATTTGAACCGGAGTTATGATTTTTTGAAAATAGGTCAAATTTGACCTTTGACCTATCATAACTCGGTCAAAAATTAAGATATTGATCTGCGATTTGCGCCAAAATTCTTAGTTTTTTATGCTCTTTCGAATGAAGTATCACAAGATAGGGGTTGCCATTTGAAAAAAAGAGTTGGGGGGCCCCCCGCGCCCCCCCTGAGGGGGGACCAAAATTTTGACTCCCCCAAAAGATGGTCCCCTTTGAGATAGGAACATTCCCAAAGTTTCATTACCCTAGCTCCATTCCTTTAAAAATTTAGCAGGGGCGGGACGGACTTTTGGTACACCCTGTATATTTGTTTGCGAGATTCTAGACTCTCAGTCATACATTATTTTTTTATGTTATTTTTTTATTTTTATGAAGCTGACTTGTTCCGCCTTGAAAAAATAAATTATAAGCGGAGATTTTGAGACACCGCAATGGAGATACGTGCTGTCACACTTTGACCGTCGATATGATACGTCTCGATATTTCAGAGATTAGTGCATCACGTCCGGTAATGGGGGCGGAGGGCTGATCTGATGGAGGACCCGTCTGATAGATTTTTTGTGAAGCAAAAAATTCGATCAAAATACTACACCATGAGAAAATAAAGAGAAAATGTCATAATCTACGATTTAAAACGCTTTTGCTAATTTTTAATATGGTATCGCCGTCGAGAGGGAAGTGCGTCTACAGTTCCTCTTGCACATTTTTTGGGCCATGAAATAGTCTCAGTGGTACTATTAACGCCAAAATTGTGTGTATTTGATCACTGTGCGATTAGGGATTGTTCAGAAAATACGTAACGCTGAACTCGCAGTTTCCGAACCTCCCCTTCCCCGCTTCTCTAGCTTTAGTGACGTGGGCCCCAATCCTTTAAGATGTAAAAACAAAATTGTCTAATGCTCTCCTCACTGCTGTCATAGCATAGAGAGCAGTAAGGGTCAAATTTTCGAAATCAAGGCTCCTTCAAAATTCGTCTAATCCATTTTAGATGAAATCACAGAAATAGCTAAAATAGCAAAATTCATCTTATTTTCATGGAAACGAGACATATGAGAAAGCCGCAAGTGCGCAAAAAATGACGTAGTTTCACGCAAGGTAGCAGTTCTGCCGTGATAGCGAAGAGAGCCGTAAGTGCAAAATTTTCGAAATCGAGTTTTCTTCAAAATTCGTCGAAACTCTTTTCGATGAAATTACTTAGACAGCTAAAACAGCAAAATTCATCCTAATTTAATGAAAACGAGACGTATGTAAAAGCCGTAAGTGCACAAAAAATGACACAGTTTTTTTTCAAGACAGCTGTAGATGCATGAGAGCCAATGAGAACAGTGCTTTCCAGTAAAGTGCCGCCTTCTTCTGCCAATTTCTAACCTGAAAATGTGTTTGTTGTGCGTCCAAAACGCAACCACGAAAGCATGCAGAAAATAGCACTTACGACTGTCTTGCCTAACAATAACCTAGCATGAAAATGAAAAATACCCTTTTTATGTAATGGAAATTAAATCAGTCGATTTTTAATCATCCAAACGATCTCTAGGAATCTTTCGGACGATTCGTGATAATTTGAGAAAGAACGGAGGCTTCTGTAATAAAATTTTCCGGTCACATGCCTCTGAGCCCGTTTTACCAAAACTTCATTTTGGCACTTACTGTACTCTTTACACTACCCGTTACACTACTCTTTGCTATCAACGGCCCATCACGTTGACACACATTAATCACCGCATCTGTGGGTACTGAAAAGCAATATCGTGATCTATTAACTCAAAGGCTCCAATGAATCATCATTTTCGGAAGTGGCTGAAATCTCGGGGATGGTACTTAATATATTAAAGGGAGTAGTACTATTATTGTGGGTATAATTAGGCCGGGGAAATAACCCGAAAATGACGCGAGGTAACAGTGACAAGGAGCGTATTGAGAATTGGCAAGAAGGAAACCAAAAACACGAAAGGTGATTAAGTGATGGAGGTGTAAGGTTTTATTCCTCCGCGCACTTCATTGTAAAAGAAAACTTTCAATTTCTGTGTTCGCAATGAAAGTTTTGTTTCACATGAATGTGAATCTACATGTCGGGAGAAAGAAGAAACGCAAACCTACCGGTATCTTTTCTAAAACAAGAATTTTTTTTTCCTAGGCTCTGTCAAATTTTTCGCAGGAAATATCGATGAGACTTTTCTTCCCAATAAATTAAAACCAATAATTCCGAAATGCGGTCAGGGTAGAGAGGAGGGTTCTACACTTCTACCATCAAAAGTATAAACAACACTATGAAGATGATTTGACCTAGTAAAAGCGAATACGTGAAGCACTTTTCACAAACTCTTAAAAAATTCGTCAAGAAGTATTAATTAGAATAACACTTTTGGTATATTTTTAAAGGAAAAATGCTTCAGGACTTTTACATAATAGATCTCTGAAAAAGAAGCCTCGTGTTTGAAGCATTATTATTTTTTTTTTCTTTCAATTCTTTCAATTCTGGTTAAAACCAGATTAAGTAAAAAGTTACAGTAAAGTCAAATGTTTCAATTTCTTTACTGATGTAATTTTAATTATTGATATAATGTTTCAAAATTGCACACTAAAAAGGGCTTTATTAGAACTACTTTTAAACAATTTTTCTTGAAATTGTCTGTTTTTACGAGTTTCTCGATGCGAAGATCATTTGAGAAGAAGAGGAGAAGGAGGAGGAAGAAGAAGAAGAAGGAGAAAAATAGTAGGATTGTAATAATAGTTAGAATAGATAACGCAGTAGGAATAGAAGCGCCGCGCAGCGAGGTAGCGGTAGTCTGATTTACGCGGCAAATTCAAATATCGGATATGTTGAGCGAACTTGCCGGGGCCGGCTAGTTAACTCCAAAGACTGGATTTCGTATATCATTGCCGGGCAATGGTATTTAACTCAGGATCTAATGATCACGCCCGGATCGATCCCTCAAATGTCAAGATTTCAACCGCATTGATGACCCATCGCATCCGTCTACCTGAGTTTTGATCGCAGAACAAAAGAAAGGGGAATCCCATTCAGATTTGAAGCCAGTGTCCGCGATGAATCGATCCGGCCTCTCGACACTTGACGTGATACGTGCCTTTATGAGCTATCGAAGCATATCATATGCAGTCTCTGGCTGAAACAGAACGTTATCTAAATGGCGCTGGTATGATTTTTAATATCTTCTGAGTCGGGCAGCTTGAACTTTTCACTTCTGCTTCAGGGTATCTAGATGGGTTAAAAGGTTTTCTTCATTCACATGGGCCATCTTCGCCCTTACCCTCTTAGAGGCATTCCCTTGACACACTGGGTGACTCTCCCAATCTCCTGCCTTAGGTTGGCCACTTTCCTTTCAATCCTGAGTTGCCATCTTGGTGCATTCAGTTTGATTTCCCTACGCCCATGATTAGTGGGGCCTTTGACGGCTTGTGTTATTGCCTGAGCTGCACAATAGATGATGCAATGAACCTCCTCTAGCGTTGATTCTTCACGAATGTGTGCTGGTATAATTCGGTCCATCCTCTCAATACACGCGAACAACTTGGAGTGTAAGGAAGTTTTGGCAGTGACTGTCTAAGATTCAGACTGACTCCTTGCCATTTGATCATTTCAGCAATAAATGCAACCTCTAGCGTATCAGCTTTGATAACGTTCTCGTCAGCAGTATCAGTTGCACACTCATCACGCTCCGCATGCACGATGCCTTCATCAGTGTGTAATTCCGGTACAATGTCTCTTGGTTCCACTGGACCATCTGCGCAAGAAACTGAAGCGGGATCAGCCTCTTGTACGTTTTCTTCGTCTTCACGTTCACCGCGAGAAATTTCAAGTTGGACTTCATCTTAGATACTCTGCAGAACATCAGCAGACATTTTACAAGACTTCAGTATCACTCGCTTTTGGTCCATTAGGCGCTGCTCTGAGACATTTTCGCAGTCAGGGAACTTATCAAGAAAAAGTTTCCGCATTTCCGCCCGGTGTCCAGGAATCGTTTTCATTTTAGACGCGAGGTAATAACAACGCATGACGTGTTGATTCATACTTAGACTCCAAGTCATGTGTTGCCTGAGTTTCCCTGCTTTAGTGGTCGTCGGCTGACTACTCGACGAAACACTTGGAGCAGGGTTGGTGTTGTTGGTTGGCCGTCGTGCCATACACTGGGACGATCCACGACCATCTTCGTTCCCAGCGTGGGGACTATTTTGCGCGCCATGTTCCCCAACCCTCAACGCGACCGAGGCTCTTCTTTTATCGTCTTGTGTAAGAAGATCACTGACTAGGGGCTGCAAACCCCCAGCCAAGGATGCGCAGCCGGTTTTTCAAGTTGGGACAAGCCCAACTTTACTTCCTTGGACGCCCCTGGCGATGTTTTGGCCACGAGGATGTCCAGACACTTGCTCGGGTACCGCGGGGTCGCCAGCCCTATTATTATTATTATTGTTATTATAATTATTATTTTTTTTTTTTTTTTTTTTTTGTAACTCAGAAGAGGGAACACTTCCGGCACAAGTATTACTGACGGGCCACAGGCCAAAGTCAGTAACACATACTATCTTGCTTGAAAAAAAAAGGGTAAACGTTATTTTAAAGTAAAATTTAAAAAAAAAATTTAAAAAAAATTTAAAAAAAAAAAAAATTAAATTTACTAAATTTAAAATTAAATATTAATATTAGTAAATTATATCAATATATAATATTTAATTATTTTTTATTAAATTTAAAATTAATTTATTATTAATATTTATATAAGTACTTTTCTCACAAACATACGTTTGTGGAAAGAAACTCATTGAAAGACGGACCGTAGCCAAGTCTTTCAAAGCTAGAGCCTTCTAAAATTGCTAAAATTTGATTGGAAATTGCTAAAATTTGATTTAAAATTACTAAAATTTGACTTAAAATTCCTAAAATTTGACTTGAAATTGCTAAAATATGAAAGTTAAAATCGTAAAAAGGTATTAAAATCGAAAAAAGTTGTTAAAATCGTAAAACGTTGTTAAAAATATACCGCAGGGGCAACACAATGTGTTGCACGGGAGGCTCCTTTGGGCTGGCGACCCCGAGGTACCCGAGCAAGCGGATGGGAACAATCTGGTCGGCCAAATCCAAACCCGTGGCATCCCAGGAAGTAGGTTTGGACTCGTCCCAAGCTAAGGTTCTCAGCCGCGAGCCCCCTGTCATAGGGTTTGCAGCCCTATGACAGGTTATCGAGTGTCTTGCAGTAAATCATCAAGAAGAAGCCTCGGTTGCGTCAACTTGTGAGGTAGTTGACGTATCAGTTCATCCTCACAACGCTGGAGCTGAGGACGGCCGTGGATCAGCCCAGCGTCTAACGGTACGACGGCCAACCCTGAGCAGATCCCCTTCACCTCCTGCCTCCGGTGTTTTACTGGCAAGTCAGCCGGCAGCCACCAAGGCAGGAATTCCGAGGCAGCGCATGACTTGGACTAGAGAAATGAACATCGATGTCATGCGTTGCTTCTATAGAGCAACACGACTAGACACCAACGCATCAGGGTACAGATTCCAACTACGTCAGTTGTTCCTGGCAGCGTACCCTGATCTAACTAATGTCACTGAACAGAGGCTAGTGGATCAGAAACGGGTAATCATCAACAACAAGAAATAAACAGTGCAGGAAATCGAGGAAATAAAGAGAGAAGTTGCTCATGAGTTACATATTGCATCTACTCCTACAGAGGCGGACATTATCTTCACGCCATCATCAGTCGATGAATTCTCTCGTCATGCTAGGGATGGGGTGGTGTCCCTTAGAGCATATCCAATTCATAGGTTTGTCGATTCAGCGGATAGTGTACCAAGTTTTGAAGACTCGATGGAACTGGAAACTCGTGAGAAGATTAGATTCTTCAGAGACAAATGGAGAGGGAGTAATCCAAATCTAAGGCCAGCAATTCCAAAACTTTGGATGAATAGGATGTGCAAAGACCGCATAAAGATTATTAATAATAAGATCATTAATGAACTCATCTCAGAGGAGGCGGATCTCGAAGAGATCTACTTAGTCGTCTACGCTTGTGCCTGCACTGTCACAGTTTTAAATGGCCAGAAGTTAAGGTCGCAGGGTGAGCAATGTCCAAAAAGAAGGAGGAAACCTGCCTGGCAACTGAGACTCGAGAAAAAGATCGAGAGATTGCGGAAGGAAATTGGTCGAACCACTCAGTATTTAAGAGGTGTCAGAACTAAGAAATTGGAGAAAGAGATTAGTCTTATCATCAGGGACAAAAGTAAGACCGTCGCGGAAACCCAAGATATTTCGAAGATGAAACTCGCTGTTTGCGCAGCTCGCCTTCGAAGGTATAACGAGTCCAATGAAAGAAAGAACCAGAATGCCCTCTTCAATAGAAATGAAAAGGCCTTCTACAGGAATCTGACCTCGAAGGAGATACCAGTTACACCACCTAAGAAAGAAGAAGTGACCGCTTTCTGGAAAAATCTCTGGTCTAATCCTGTGCAGCATCGGGAGGGTGGTGAATGGATTGAAAAAGAAATTGCCCGGCAGGAAACCGTGCCAGAGCAGACAAACCATGTTATCACTGTAAATGAGCTTGCGGAGACTATCAGGGGCACCCATAACTGGAAATGTCCAGGTGTCGACAGTGTACAAAACTTTTGGTATAAGAACTTCCCTGTATTGCATGCACACCTAACACAGCAAGCCAACAGAATCGTTCAGCATCCCGAATTGGCACCCGAGTTTTTAACAGAGGGAAGGACGTTCATTAAACCAAAAGATGAAGACACAAAGAACCCTGCGAACTATCGTCCCATCACTTGTCTGCCCACCATCTATAAGATAATTACAGCGACCCTCTGTAGGAAAATTGATCGGCACTTGATATCGAATGATGTCCTAACGGAGGAGCAGAAGGGGTGCCGAAAACAGAGCAAAGGTTGCAAGGAGCAGTTAATAGTGGATAGTGTTATTCTGAAGCAAACGGAAAAGAACCGCAGAAATTTGAACACCACATTCATCGACTATCGTAAGGCGTTTGACATGGTGCCTCATTCTTGGTTATTAAGAGTCCTCGAAATCTACAAGATACACCCTGTGTTGAGACACTTCCTGGCATCCGTAATGAAAAATTTGAAAACGAAAATCTCCCTCAAAACGGAGGACGGCCAATTGGAAACTGAATTTATTTACATTAAACGTGGAATTTTCCAGGGAGATGCGCTCAGTGCGTTGTGGTTTTGTTTATCCCTGAATCCCCTGTCGAATGCTTTGAAAGACACTGAACTTGGGTTTCACATTAAAGAGCGCAGACAAACTCTGTATATTCTCAGTCATCTGATGTTCATAGATGATATTAAAATCTACTCCTCATCGCCGGGTGAGCTTAAGATCTTGCTGGGTGTTGTGGAGTCCGTATCCGCTGATATTTACATGGAGTTCGGGTTGGAGAAGTGCTGAGTTCTGAATTTATATCGCGGAAAGGTGGTGGAAGAGGAGGAAGATCAGACTCTCTATGGTACAATTGTCGAACAAATGGATGAAAATGATTCCTACAAATACCTAGGATTCCAACAGAATCGCAGACTAAACCATAGTGACATTAAGCATATGGTTCAACAGCATTATGAGCAGCGTCTCAGGGTCTTGTTACGCTCTAGACTGAACTCAAGAAATCTGTTTAAAGCTATTAATACTTTTGCTGTGCCAGTCTTGACATACTCTTTCGGAGTTATCAAATGGACCACCACTGATCTGGAGAATATCAACATTAAAACCAGAGTGTTGTTGACTAAGAGCCGGAAGTTACACCCGAAATCCTGTAAAGCGAGAGTGACTCTCGGTCGGGAAGTAGGCGGAAGAGCAAAATTGTTGGCGCAAATGTAACTTTTGATCAACATCTTGAGGAGAATCAAATGACGTAAGTCAGAAGGCAATCGGTCATGGTGCAGCTTCCCATAAGAGGTGTGCGGGGTCCTTTCAGCTAACAACCTACTTCACTTGGGTTGCAGGATTATCGTCATTGATGACTTGAATCAAATGCTTGAAACTGCGCACCAAACAAGATCAGGGCAAAAATGGGCAGATTACTTGTATGAAATTAGATGAAAATGCGATTTAAAGATTGAAAAATACTACAAACCTCCTCTTCATCATCGGACCCAAATAAATCTACATCATCAGCATCATCTTCGTTCTTGGTTGCCGCAGACCCACTTCCACCAGTGAATTTGGCAGGAGCTTGTTTGTTGGGGAAGGTCTTCTTTTCATTAGTATCAAAGGATTTCATGTGATTGTACCATCTTAGAACGTTAGGAGTAGAAAGAGCTGGAGTTTTGTTCAATTCATTGAAAACGACAACATCTGCTTGAGATGGCTGAAATCTAGTCAACAAGAATAAAAATTAAACAATTTTGAATTCTCAAAATGGACGATGGACGAATACAGGGCGTTCCAAAAGTCCGCCATCTCCCCTAATAACTTCTGAACGGTTAAAGATAGAAAAACGAAACTTTGGGAATATTTCTATCTCAAAAGAGACCATCTTCAAGAGAGTTCAAAATTTTTGTCCCTCCCTCGGAGGGGGGGGGGGGGGCGCGAAGGCCCCCAACCTTTTTTTTCAGATAGTAGCCCCTATCTTTTAATACACCATAAGTAGGTAAGAAAACAAAAACCTAAGAATTTTAGCGCCAACCGCAGATCGATATTTTAATTTTTGACAGAGTTATGGTAGGTCAAAGATCAAATTTTACCTATTTTCAAAACATCATAACTCTGGTTCAAATTATCGTAGAGAAAAAACAAGACGGGAAAATTTACCAAATTGCAAACACTTTTAAGTACAATTCACAGATATCACTTCGAACCAATTTTAAGGGGGGATGGTGCGGACCCTCAAATACGTCAATTTAAAGGTCATACGATTATCCAGTGAAATGAGCCAATTCCCTCTTACTTTGCCTCAACATCGTCTCGGAAAGTTCAAAATTAATTCAACATTGCGTTTTCAAGTCCCAAAATTCCGTGCAAAGTTTTAAGAAAACGAAATTTAAACTGTTAAATTTAATCACATTAAATTTCGTTTTTCGAACTTTGCCGGAACTGGTTTACGGTTTGCGCCAAATTCCAAGTTTCTTGTAATCCTTCCAATGATGTATCGCAGGATAGGGGTTACCATTTGAAAAAAAAGGTAGGGAATGCCCCCCCCCCCTCCCATGAGGGAGGAACGAACATTTTGAACTCCCTAGAAGATGGTCCCCTTTGAGATAGAAACATCCCCAAAGTTTCGTTTTTCTATCTCTAACCGTTCAAAAGTTACCAAGGGGGGGAGGGGTTACGGACTTTTGGGACACCCTGTATATTCACTGCCATGCCTGAAATTTGTCTGATGATTTACCAGTCACATTAAGCTCTGAAATTCAATGTTGAAACCCTTTAGTTTGCTGTGACGATGTCATACTTATTACTTAGAACATGATGTCCCAAGGACGCCTTTGGACCTAAAAACGGAGCTTGATCTTGGTTTTTGATGATAGGAGGGGGGATTCTTGCTAACTGTTGACGGTTATCACTTGCCACACTCTCTGCCAACCTTACTGTATTCAAAATTAGGGTTGCCTTATCCAAAATTTAAAAAGGAGATAGGCCGAGCCAGAAATGAATACATTTATACGTCGAGTAGAGGACAGGACATCCTATTCCTCACGCCACTCGTTCGTCGTTCGTACTTTTTCCACTTTCCTATCTCTTTTAAAGTTTCAGGTGAACATGAACCTTCCACGCAGAGCATTCAAAAACACAACCAAACATATGTCCTCTTGATCCACCGTTTTAAAACAAAAATAAACCTGAAGGCAGGCTGCATTCGTCCTCGGTGATATCTTGACCGTCAGCGAGGAGAGACCGGGGCACTGAGTCTCTCTTTTTTCCTTTTGATTTTTAAAATTGTTTAAAGAGGTCAAGGAAGTTCGTTTTAAGGGGTTTACTTACTCCTGGTTGAGACCCATAACCCCTGAAAGTTTTGTTGGAATTTCATCATCAGGGAAGTTTTGAACAATAATTTTTTCGAGAATTTTGAAACTCAGTTGAAACCATTTTGCAGTATGTCGGAATTTCAGATATCAAATGAAAGATTCGTTCTTCTCGTGCCGAACTACCCCCGGATACCAAGTTTCATACAAATTCAACGATAAGCAGCCTAAATATCCACTTCCCACTCTAGGCCACCATTTTGAAAAATACTGACTTTTCTGGAAAATCAATGCCAGAATCGTTTTTCTCGTCTTGAAAAATCCTAGGATTCAGAGTTTGACGCCAATCCGTCAACACACAACGGAGATGTCAGATTTCCGCCATTTAGAATTGTGACCGGCCGCCATTTTGTCAGAACTCAACATTTTGACCTGCGGTTTGCGCCAAAAATTTTCTTTCCTAATTATCTTTCGAATGAGGTAACACAAAAGGGGGATTACCATTTGAAAAAAAAGTTAGACCCCGCCCCCCAAAATTTGGGGGAGACCAAAAAATTGCTACCTTAAACCGAGGAACATTCCCAAAGTTTCAAACTTCTATCTCAATTAGGAAAAAAGTTACAGGGGTGGTCAGTGACTTTTGGATAACCCTGTATGCACTTCCCCCCTTTTTTTCTCTTTTGCTTACTACTGTCGGCGGGTGACGTTTCCTCATATCCGAGATTTTCGGCAACGTTACTCTCTGCCTTGCTACCGCAGGACGCACATGCGTTTGCGCACTCGCGGAGCCTGGCGGCCAGTGAGATGGGAACTCGCGCTGCGGGCCGATTATTGAAACTGATAGACAAAGCAATAGACAAAGACGACAAAAGGGATTTGGAGGGATCCTAGTGGTGGAAACGGGTGGTTGCAATGGACAAAGGAGGTAGGTAATAGACTAACTAACGGCAACCCACGAGAGACCCGACAGTTAGTCTATCATTTTCCCCCTTAGTCTATGAGAACCAACTATGTCAACCAGTAGGATCGCTCCAGACTCCCTATGTCATCTTTGTCTATAAGTTTCAATAATCGCCCCGCTGGCGTAGACGGATCGTGAGATCAGTGCGAATAGGCGATCGCTGTGATCTAGAACCTGCGTCCAAATAGCCTCTTCCGTTTGTTCGGCAATTTTTGCTATTCGTCTCAAGCCAAGTATTTTTCAGCTCGTCATTTTCTCCTTGATAACTGGTCAATTCCTGACTAGGAGCTACGCAATTCTGATGTTGCGCATAGCGGAAACGAAGCAGAATATCGCGGCAGCTCTGGGTCGGGGGCCAGTTTTCAAACCCTGGTGCCCCTACAGGAGGACTTCCCATATGATACCCGGCGCCTCCACCATGTGTGAGGGGAATCTCCCTCTAGGGGTCACCAAGGTTTGAAAACTGGCCCCTGACCTAGAGCTGCCGCAAGTTACGAAAATAAACGCAATATATGCGCATATTAAACCCTTTGCTTTTTGTTGCATGCCTTTAAATTCGGAGTTCCGGAAAATTTTTCGCATTTCCTTTTCCAACTTTTGCACTATGTACAGTTATTTCACTTTACATCCATTAGATGTAAGTAAGGGCGTATTATCGATTGGTCGAACAGGCCCCCCTCCCCTCCAATGATGATTCTGTGTACATTGAATCTATATCTGACACATTTGAAGTGTGATCTTGAGAGCAAAAGGGGCAATCATGGAATGTGTGAAGCTCTGTGGGCATAGGCGGTTCTAGACCTTCATGCTTGGAGGTGCCCAGAGGTGGAAAATGTCAGAGACCGGCCCCGAAGGGAACGGTCGCTTAGGGGAGGCCTAAGTTTCGGCCCTCAAGTTTTATCCCTTTCCTACCTTCCTTTTTCTTTTTCTCTCCTTCCTTTCTACTTAGTGTATAAATTTAATGACCACTGTGCGACGAAAATTTTGTCCAAAAAATTCTTCCCCCTGACCCACTGTGCGCCGATCAGCTTGTCCAAAAACTTTCTCCCCCGACCCACTGAGCGGCCTTGCTCCGGCCGGCTCCCCTCATGCCGCGCACCCCTCGCCTAAAACTTTCAAAGCTCGCCATTTTTAAACTGCTCGGCCGATTTAGCTCAAATTCAATACCAAACCAGTCCTAGGGGAGAACTACCACCCGTAAAAATTTCAGCTCAAAATATTCATTTTCGCTCGAGTTATTGAGTGGACAAGATTTGACCTCCCCCCACTTTCGAGTCCCACCCCTCAAAATCTAATGCCTCGAATTTCAATTTTTCTTCGCAGAATAGTAGTTCTAATGAGTTTCTACTAAATGCAAAAAAATTGGTCAAAATATCTTTCAACGTAAGAAAGATATAACTCCTCAAAAATCGAAAAATCTTAAAAAGGCGGAAATAAATACATACATACATACATACATACATACATACATATATATACATACACATGAATTTGAATGGCATATATTTTCGTGATCTACGACCCGTGATCGGTGCTCTTCACAAGGTCTCGGGTCTGGGTCCGACATCATGGGAGAATGCAATAGTGTATTTTCTTCGGAAAATACACTAAAAACAGTAGAATCTTTGTAATACACGGCTATAAATATTAATTCTGTTTAAAATTCAATTAATTGCTGGGTTTTTTTCTCAAGTGAATACAGAATCTTTAAAATCAGTAATTTCACGGTTCCGATAACCGTACTTAATTTTTGCTTGGGGGTGCCCGGCACCCCCGTAGAACCGCCTATGTCTGTGGGTACGTGATTTTGAACTTACCAGTCTCAGGTTAGGGACCTATGTCTCAAGTACCTTTCGGCGGAAGAGGAGGGGGGGGGGGGGTCGACTAATCAGAAAATTCACGTTACGTATTATACAGGGTGATCAAAAAGTCCCTTCCGACCCCTCTAACTTTTTACCTAATTGAGGTAAAAATTTAAAACTTGAGGGATGTTCCTAGGTCAAAGGGAGCTACCTTTTTTCCTCTCTAAAATTTTCAGGGGGCTCCCCTTGGGGAGGCAACGGACCCCAACTTTTAATTTTCAAATGGAAATACCCCCTTTGTGAAAGCTCGTTTGAAAGAGCATAAAAAAAGAGAACTTTTCGCGCAAACCCGAAGTCGATACCTCAAACCGTTTCAAAATGGCGGCCAGTTACAGTTCAAAATGTCCGAAAATTCACGCCGATTATTTGTTGATGGATTTGCGCGACAATCGGTACGAGCGGTATTTCGACACGAGAAAAACGAATTTGACGTTAGATTTTTTTAAAAAAAAACCGAAATTTCCAAAATGGCCAAAAATTGCCACCTCAGTTTTTTGTTGATTGATTTGCCTAAAACTTGGTATTTGAGGGTGTTTTGGCATAAGATTAACATATTTGTACTTAGATTTTAGAACAAACCAATTTTTGGTCATTTTGAACTCAAACCAGCGGCCATTTCGGTTTCGGTTTTTTTTGAAAATCTAACGTCAAATTCGTTTTTTTTTTTTGTGCCAAAATACATGAGGATACCGATTTTCGCGCAAATCCATCGAGAAATAACCGGTGTGAATTTTCGGCCATTTCGAACTTTAACCGGCTGCTATTTTGAAACGGTTTGAGATAGCGACTTCGGGTTTGCGCGAAAAGTTTTCTTTTTTTATGCTCTTTCAAACGAGCTATCACAAAGGGGGTCTTTCCATTTAAAAATTAAAATTTGGGGTCCGTTGCCCCCCCCCCCCCCCCAAGGGAGCCCCCCTGAAAATTTTAGGGGGGCCAAAAAGTAGTTCCTTTTAACCTTGGAACATCCTGTGGGGAACGAATCCCGCCTCTACGGTCCCTACATATCACAAATGCACTCAGTCTTGTCGCGATACCGCAATGCGTAGCGTAGACTGAGGTATTTCTGATGGGGACGGAGAAAAGGACTTTTCGGGAAGAGGTGGTGGCACCGAGAGGTGATGAAAGGAAAAACACAGATTTACCTTTTGACGAATTGGACAGGTCACCCTTGAGAGGGAGAAAAACCGGGGCGAAAGCGCAGGCGATGCCACAGCTCCGTAAGACTTAAAGGATTTCGGCATTAACCGTGCAGACAGACTAACGTGAGGATGTTATGTTTAGTCAGGTCGGCTCGACCTCGACCCCGACTCTTGCTCTTAATCTAAAATGCAGACCCACCTTTATTTTCAACTTCCGAGCCAATCCGGCATATGATACTTTAAACCCCTACCAGGTCAGCCCAGACGGAAACTAAACCCCTGCCTGGGTGTGTCAAAAAATGGGCTGATGTGCATTTGGGACTTAAATCGTCGTATTACCGCGCAAAATCGCCGCTTTTTACCTCACGGTTACCACCCCCCCCCCCCCACCAAAAAAAAAAAAAAAATCTGGTAAATCCCCAATATCGCATCGGATAAATTAGTTATTCTCATTGTATCGAGACAAGTCCCGAGAGTGGGGTTATGTTACCCCTTTGATTAGATTCTCCTTTGGGACTCGGAAGAATATATTTTCTTCGTTTTTATGAAAAAGGACGAAGCACTAGTAGATTGAAAATACTTTACTGAGTTCATAATTATCACTTAATTCTCTAGGCCGTATTATTGCGACGGTATACATGTGTGTGGACATCATGTGGGGATAGGTAAAACTGTAGGAATTCGAGAATGGGCTGATCAAAGATTACGAAAAACTGTCAATTTGTGCAATCTTTATCCCCGTTTGTGACTCCATGAGGGGGTGTTGTCTTGACTCTCAGTATAAAGGGACTCTAGTGTCAACTCTTTTCTGAAGATATCAACTGAAATTGATTTGAACAATACTACCTATGAATTGGAATGTTTCGAAGGGAAAATTATGGATAATATAAGACAAAACTGATTGTGAGTGATTTATGGCTGGAACGAATGAGGCACAACACTTTGGAATGGGAGACAACAAATATTGGTGTCCAACTTTCTACTAATTAGTTGTGGATGTATGGTTATGTCATATTAGATAGAATCAGAGAGAAGAACTAACGTAGGAGCAAAGACGTAAAGACGGAGTGCTCGTATCTAAAAGCACGGGGAAAAAGTGAAGCCTGGTTTTTGGCACTGGGTGCTTGTGTGAGTGTGTACATGAGCGCAGGAATCCATGGCGGCAAACGGAAATTTGATTTGAACTTGTCCTCTTGATTTTTCCACCTTCTTCTTCTAAACGTATTTTAAATGCCTAAAACGAATATATTGAGAAAGTTGGGACTGCGTCCTATTATATTACACCTACTTTTGCTCGATAATAGGCAGTAATCTCAGATAAAGTTAGTTTTTCTTCTGCTCATGGTGGTTCCACAGGTTCAAACAGGCCGTTACAGTTCTAGATGACCGTAACTCCCAAATGAAATTAATTGGTCGACGACGGACCAAAGCTAACATAAAGTTAAAAAAATATGAGTGGGTAAGTGAATTTGGGCAAAAATCAACTTAGAATACTTTGATTCCGCAATTTTATATAGTTCCCGCCCTACATTTGAATTTCAAACTTGTCCCGATTTCGCCGCCAATCCTCTAGCCAATAGTAGAGGTGGTTGAAAAGAAGCTTCATTTTTTGCTTTTAGCCCTCCGTCTTTATGTCTTTGGTTACTCCCAAATGAAATTAATCGGTCGACGACGGACCAAAACTAACCTAAAGTGAAAAAAAAAATTGAGTGGGTGAGTGAATTCGGGCAAAAATCAACCTAAAATACTTTGTTTCCGCAATTTAATTTAGTTCCCGCCTTATGTTAGAATAACAAACTTGTCCCGATTTCGCCGCCAATCCTCTAGCCAATAGTAGAGGTGGTTGAAAAGAAGCTTCATTTTTTGCTTTTAGCACGCTTTTTTTCCTTTTTCTTTACGTCTTTGCGTAAGAGACGCGCAGAATTGTTTTTCCCCAGAAATTAGTCATGAACAGAGTCCAAAATTAGAATGTAAACAAAGGGGTTGTAACATAACCTCACTTTCGGGACTTGCTTCGATACATTGAGTATAACTAATTTATCCGATGCGATATTGGGGATTTCCCAGATAGAAACGTACATTTGAGGATATATAGAACTCATAATCGCAAAAAAATCCGGCACAAACTGTCTGAAACTACCCAGAATCAGTGTTTGAAAATTGACTTTCCGTTCCTTACGGGAAATCCCATGTAAATCGAACCGACCTAATCCCGGTTAGGGCACCAGGCCTAAGATGAGTTGTTAAAGTCAGAATTGCAACTTCTGAGTTATCCGCTGAGTTGCTGAGCTCAGCGAAAGTGTTGTTAAACGTTTTCTGAGGTTATCTAGAGTCCCTTTATACTGAGAGTCAAGACAATTTGAATCCATTTCTGATTGGTTCCCGTATTTTAGGCCTCCACAGTGTCACAAACGGGAATAAAGATGACATTTTCACCAATTGCAAAGATTATGATCTGGAATGGACCAGGGAATTACGGATTCGGCAAGGAACAAACGGAATGAGAGGAGGAACGGAGAAAGGCATTTGAGAATGGGCCGATTAAAGATTACGAAAAACGTTCAATTTCTGTAATCTTTATTCTCGTTTGTGACATCCATGAGCCGAATTGTCTTGACTCTCAGTATAAAGGGACTCTAAGGTTATCCGCTGAGCTGCCAGTTTGTAAACAAAGGCCGCCATTTTCTCAGCAAAATTGGTCAGCGCTCATCCATGTCAGGTGCGTTGTTAAATTACTTTTGCTGCCCAACAAAAATGGCCGAATCTTAGCGGGATTGACGTCATCTCAACGACGACTTCAGCTCAACAGACGGGAGAAAATCGAGGTGTCGTTGTTAAATTCCCGTGGGATTCTGCGGATTTGGAGGTTAAGTTTTATTGAAATTTAAGATTTTTAACATTTAAAAATCTTATTAACACCCACATTATTACTTATTAACACCCACATTATTACGAAATTAACGCAATTAACGATTATAAGCAATTGCAAGTCAGTCTGGTGACGAACTTGTGGCGAAGAAATGCGAAAAAATGGCGGTTATGGACGTAAACAATAACATTACAACAATCCAGCAAACTCGGCAGCGGTCAACAGCAGCCAAAAACCTCGCTGAGCTGTTGGGCATTTTGCTGAGCAGCCATCTGGGAAAACGGAGACGTATTTTGTTTGGCGTAACAATCGAAACTGTTTCGCATCAGTGTGTAACATTCGTATTTTGTTTGAGTGTTACCGGAAATGAGGGGGCGTGGCTTATTTAATTGGATTTTTTTTGGCACAACATGGCAACGCTGTCGTAACATTTTGATGCGAAACACTTGGAACGTGCTCCGGAGCAGGTTGCAGAATTGTTACGAGGTATTTAACCTCACTTCTAGCTGCTTTGCTCTCATTGGTTGTGAAAAAGTGACGCAAATAACACAAAATCGGTAGCAGGAAACAATTGTTGCGGCAAACAAAATACGTCTCGGGTAAATCTACCAGAATTTACCAACGCTTTCGTTGAGCTCAACGCTCCGCGGGTAATTTTCGTTGGGTAGTTGTGGTATGGAACGCCGTTAGTGTCAAAACCCTTTTCTTGCGCGCGCGGAATTTTTTCTGGCGCGCAGAAAGAAAAAACCCGTTTCCGATGAAAATCTCTGAATTTCCGGATTCCGCGCCGGTTTTCGATATATTTGCGCCGTTTGTGTCAAAACTATTTTTTCCGGCGCGGCGCTCCAAATCTGTTCCGCGCGTGGAATTTTCGATATATCGATTCCTGCTCGCCGCCGGCGCGGCGCTCCGAAATCTGTTCCGCGCGCAGAATTTTCGATATATCGATTCCTGCTCGCCGACTGTTTTTTCCGGCGCTGCACCAGAAAATAATTCCGCGCGCCACTTTTTCGATATATCGATTTTTCTGCGCGCGTGGGTCGTGTAAACAAACGCAGATTGATAACACAAATGATCCAAACAACTCGAAATCTCTTAATTTTAATTAATTTAAATCCATTTTCGACTTCAACCAAGCATTTGGCAATAATATTCATCGTATTTTACAACCTGGAGCCACGGCCTATCGGCTCATTTTAAGGTGCATTCTGAAAATCAGTTTTACAAGTCCAATGTCCAAACCCAGACTTTCTTCTTTCCCTTTTTTTTAACCATTCTCTTTTCACTTTCGCCTCAAATCAAATGTTTTGCAGTTTTTTTATCTTAAGTAAGTGGTCCTGAATTCATTCAAGAGTTAGAAGTTCACGATTTATTTAGTATTATAGCCTTTTGACCTCTTAAGCTTTATCGATATGATCTCATGTAGTTCGAGGTTTCTTTGGCCCAAACCAAGTGATTACTTACACATCTGATGTGAGTCTTATGGCTCTTCAAATTCGCAGTGTAGAATTAAATCAGAGACTACAGTTACTTAATCCAGTTCTGCTCTCTTGTTCAATGTTTGTCATAAGTGTTTGTTCGTGTCTGTTCTTTATAAGTGACACCACTGTAGTGCATATACACAGTTATGCTATCGGTACAGGTATTATTTCTTGTTTTCTACAGTCAGGACTTTCTCTTAAGCGCAATAATTTACCAAAGAAATTCACCTAGTTGCGTAAATAATTTGGTGTATAGATATTCTGTTAATGTCTCCTTGCGGTGGTGCAAAGTTTCTGAGATCTGTCATAAGTGGATTTTGCATTTAGACGGTCACTCTTGCCTGATAAAATTACTGCTCTAGCAGCTTCAAATTTATACTTTGATCTCTGATTCATCACTAAATGACACTCGTGCGGTGTCATTTATCTTTAATCAGTTCAAAGCTATTTCGACAATGAATCATCAAAGGTCCGATCGAAGAAGGAATTTTCTGGTGAGTGCTGCGGCTGAACCGACATCACAACTCAACTTTCAAAAGCATCAACTTATAAAAATTTATGAGGAAGTGGTAATGGTAAGTGGAAATCATGGTAGTGCTCGCTTCTTTCTTAAGCAAATTGTGCGCTCAAAATTTCAAAATCTACTCACCTGCATGTATATTTGAAGAGGAATACGACATGATATGTAGCAGGCTACACTTCATCTATTAATAATACGTAAATTTGTCTTCAGAGCATTCTTAGGAAACTTCCACAATTTTTAGTTTTGTTCCTGAGAGAAAATTTTGAGATGACTCTGCTGGTATTCCCAGTTTCTTTTCAGAAATTTTGTACTTCGTAGGTATCATCAAATACTTAAGTATCAACAGATATTGTACAAGATAGAAAATTTATTTGAGGATTCCTGCTAGAATGTTGTGTTTCCTGCAGAAACAAGGCTCATCACATTTCATGGAATGAAGTAATCAAAAACTACTTACTTACCTACAGCTTGGTCAGTTTCATGTCTTTCTAGAGTGAAGAAAATATTTTTTTTCTCTCTATTTAAGAATTCAGGGTGAATCAAACCTGTCCAACAAAAATTTTAATAAAATGCCTTTGTTCAAAAACACCTAAGAATCATTTCAATTGTAAAGATGCCGACGAATCTGGTTAAAAGTCCGAAAGTCGGCTGATTTACTGAATTTCTCAGGTACAGACGGATGGAAGGATTTTGAAAAGACATAGAATTACATCCTCCCATAAGAATAAGTCAGGAACATGGTTAAGGTTATCTGGGGATGACATTTGTAACATTTCGTTGCATGATTTTATAATCGAAGAGAAACAGAAAGTCTGAAACTTTGTAAATCTACGTACATGGTTTTCTAGTTAGGCTATGACATCGATATGCTCGTTTTGTTATCAATTAATCTCCACAAAGGTAAGCATACCTACAAACACTGTTCCACAAGAGATACGAATGTAACTTGTGATACCTAAGTGACTTTACAAATCTTACCTGTTAAACTACCAGCTACCTGATTATTGAAACTATGTCAGCCCGATATGAAAAGACATAGCCCTATCTTCTCCATGTAATATATCGGAATTTGTTGTCTTGTCGGGTTGCTCTAAGCCTTCAATATGTTGAATTTTTTGCGACTCAGCGGTTAAAAATGCGTTGTTACTTAAGTCCTGCAACGCCGAACTGCAAGTATGCAGACTCAGCAAGCCTAGTGGCCGAGGAGTGTTTGCTTCACTTTATTCTCTTTTCCTTTCCTTCAGTCTGTAAGAGTCTCGCCTCGACCCCGTATGTTTTATCAATAAAACTACTTGTACGTTTCCAAAAACTAAGCCTCGCAAGTGATTGACCATACCCCCCTGCGCGACAGGTTATCGGCCCCAGCTTATACCGAATTTTTTTTGTGGTTTTTAAATAACAGTGAAAAGTGAAAATGAGTTGGTCATTATTTGGTGACGAAAGCACCATAGAAATACGCAATGACTTCGACGTCCACGACTTCGCGCACTACGCGTTGTTCGCGCTCCTATTTGCGCTGATGGCTATTTATTTCTCTCTCAAAAAATGCCGAAAACTAGAGCAAGAGATGCGGGCTGCAAGACGTACCTAAAACAGATTCTGTGTTCGGGCAACTTAAAAACTTGAAAACCTAAAACCGATTCTGTGTTCGGGCAACTTAAAAACTTGAAAACCTAAAACCGATTCTGTGTTCGGGCAACTTAAAAACTTGAAAACCTAAAACCGATTCTTTTTGTGTTCGGGCAACTTAAAAAACTTGAAAACCTGAAACTTTTTTCGTGTTCGAGTCAAATGGCGGACAGCATTGTAAACAAAATCGAAGTCCGAGACGTCGAGAAGCTCAGAGACGCAGAAAATTTTCAATTATGGAAATTCCAAATAACGGTCATCCTTAGAGCGGCCGGGATTTTCGCGATAGCTGAGGGATCCTGGAAGAAACCCACCGACGAGGACAAAGCAAAGGACTTGGGAGACTGGAAGAAATACGATGCTCACTGCCAGAAGGTCATCATTCAGACAGTGGACAAAAAGGTGCTGGTGCATCTGATGACTTGCAGCTCGGCGCACAGAATGTGGAGTGTGATCCTGAACCTTTTTGAACGAGACACGGAGGAATACAGATGCAAGCTATTGGAAGATTTCTTCAACTTTAAGTATAAAAGAGGTGATGATATCATGACCCACGTGAGTAAAATTGAAAATCTGTACACAAACCTGAATGCGGTAAATGGTAAAATCTCTGAGGAGATGCTTCAGACGAAGATAATCTCCACCTTACCCCCAAGTTTGAGCAATTTTTCGACTTCTTGGGATTCAACCGATAAAAATAAAAAGACCTTAACGAACTTGAAATCCAGATTGTTAATAGAGGAAACGAGGCGTAAAGGAAACAATAAAGAGGAGCCGGTTGCTTACAACACTTACGAAGGATCTAGTTCTTCAAATAAAAATAAAAATGATAGATTCTGTACTTTTTGTAAAAAATCAAATCACACCGTTGAGTACTGCAGGAAGAAGAAAAATAAAAATAAAAATGGGGAAAATAAAAACGGAGAAAATAAATCCGGGGAAAAACCCAATCAGAAAATTGAAAAGTTTTGTAACATTAGCAAAAAAATGAACAGTCATATTGATAGTGAGTGCTTCTTTCGTGATAAAAATAAAACTAAGAAAAGTGAAGCAGCCGTTGTGGCTTTCATGGGCATTGAAAGTCATTCTAAGAGCGACATGTCGGATGTTTGGGTGATTGACTCAGGAGCTTCGAAACATATGTGTAATGACAAAAATCTATTTTTTACACTTGAGTTATGTGATGTCGAGATTTCAGTTGCAAAAGAAAAAGTTAACATGAATGCCCTAGGCATAGGAACTATAAAATTTGAAGGCGTTGAATTAAACGACGTTTACTATGTCCCAGATTTGTCAAAAAACTTAATTTCCATAAATCTCATAACTAAAAACGGTGGAACTATAACTTTTATTGGTGATGACGTCATCGTAGAAAAGGAAGGACGTCATGTTTTGCATGGTTACAAACAGGAAAGTGGCCTATTTGTCGTAAACCCAAAACCCTTAAAGCGCACTAAAAATGAAAGTGCGTTAACCGTGAAAGATAAAATTCAAAATGAGACAAGGAAAGGTGATGTTAAAAGCTTGGTACATAAAAATGTTAAAAATTGGCATGTAAAACTTGGGCATATCGGAGCCACAAATTTGATAAAACTAATAAACATATCGGAAGGGATAAACTTAACTAGAAGTGATGTAACTGAAACAAATCTAAAAGATTGTGATGTATGCTTGAAAGGGAAAATGACTAGAACAGCTTTTGGCAATGAGAGGGAGAAAGCACAATTTCTTTTAGAAATTGTCCACTCAGACATTTGTGGACCCATCGACCCGCAAACGTGGGACAATAAGCGTTACTATGTTAGCTTTTTAGACGGATATTCTGGTTTTTGTGTTATCTACCTTCTTGCATGCAAAAGTGAATTGTTTGATGTATTTTGTGAATATGCGGCGCAAGCCGAACTCAAAACTGGGAACAAAATTAAAAAGCTGCGTTGCGATAATGGCGGTGAATTCGTATCAGGATTACTTAAAAACTGGTGCAAGACTAGAGGTGTAATTTTGGATTATTCGCCACCATTCACCCCACAGCTAAATGGATCTGCAGAACGACTAAATTTGACAATTTGTCAAAAACTAAGATGCCTGCTGTATGAGAGCGGAGTTGATAAGGCCCTTTGGGGAGAAGCAGCCCTCACAGCGGCATATTTGATAAATCGCAGTCCGAAAACGGGACTCGACTGCACTCCTTACGAGCTTTGGAATGGAAAACCGCCAAACTTAAAAAATATCCAGATTTTTGGGTCGAAAGTGTACGCAAAGAACCTGACTTACTTAAAAAAGTTGGATGAGAGATCCTCCAAGTACACCCTTGTGGGTTACGCACCAAATGGGTACAGACTGTGGTGCGAAAAATCCAACAAAATAATCATAAGTAGGGATGTGACTTTTATGCCAGTAGAAAAGGCTGACCAGTGTGACACGTCTGATAACGAGCCAGTTATATACATTCCAAATTTTAAAATAAATCAACCATCTGACATAGGAACCATGACACGAGCCGGTAGAATAGTAAAGCCACCCGAAAGATACGGCGATGTTGTATCAAGTGACATTACGATTCCAGAGATCTGTGACACGATTCCAGAGACCTGTGACACGATTCCAGAGATCTGTGAAAACGCAATGATGACCTATTTAGAGGCCACTACTGGTTCAGACGCGACACACTGGGAAAAGGCCATCCGAGAAGAGTACGATTCATTAATAAAAAATAAAAGATGGAACCTAGTGGATTTGCCACCTGGTAAAAACACCGTAAAGAATAAATGGGTTTTTAAGATTAAGAAAACAGAAGACGGGAAGATTGCCAGATATAAAGCGCGACTCGTCGCAAAAGGTTTCACGCAAAAGCAGGATGTAGATTATTTTGAGACTTTTTCACCAGTGATTCGCTTCTCCACAATAAGGCTGCTATTAGCACTGGCCGTAAAATTCAACTTAAAAGTGGAGCATCTTGATGTAAAAACGGCATTTCTCAATGGAAATCTTAATGAAACCGTTTATACATCGAACAGCCGGAAGGATTTGTAATTCGCAATTCAGAGAGCAAGGTATGTCTCCTACGTAAGGCAATTTACGGGCTCAAGCAAGCGTCAGCAACATGGAATAAAACCATTGAGGCCAGCTTGATCAAATATGGTCTAATAAAATCCGAATATGAGCCTTGCGTCTTCATTAAACGCACAAAAATCGGGCTAATAATTGTCGGACTATATGTTGACGATATTTTCTTGCTATCGAGTGACGAAGTTACAAAAGAAACAATTAAACGAGAATTAATGGGAGAATTTGAGATGACCGACCTTGGTCAACTTAAGTATTTTCTCGGCGTAAATTGCTGCATCGGAGAAGACAACACCTTGACTCTGGACCAGACTCATTACATTTCAGAAATACTTTCTAAATTTTGCATGGTAGATTGTAAGCCGGTCGCGACTCCCCTTGAGAAAGGCAAAAATGCAGAAACAGAGGGAGCGGGTGAGCCTCTATCATCAGAGGTGCCGTATCAAAGCCTCACAGGCCATTTAATGTATTTAGCAGTGGTCACGCGGCCTGACATAGCGTTTGCTGTGAGTCACCTAAGTCAATTCAATAAAGCGCCAACGCGTCAAAATTGGTCAAACGCGAAGAGAGTTGTCAGATATCTAAAGGGTACACTGAATCTAAAGTTAAAATTTTCTAACAGTGAACACGAAATCCTTGGTTACGTTGATGCCGACTGGGCAAGCTGCACTTTAGACCGGAGATCATATACAGGGTATGTCTTCAAAATGTCAAATGCACCTATTTCTTGGGAAAGTAGGAAACAACGGACCGTTGCGCTATCGTCTGCGGAAGCAGAATATATGGCGCTTGGAGAGAGCAGTAAAGAAGGCACTTTTCTATACAACTTGTATGAGGAGCTCGTCGGTGACAAAGCAAAAATAAAAATTTTTAGTGACAATCAGAGCGCTAAAAAGATTGCGGAGAACCCAGTATTCCACAGTAGAACAAAACACATTCATGCTCGATATCACTTTGTTCGTCAAACTGTCAAGCATGGTATTGTAGACCTAAAATACCTCCCTACTGAGGAAATGCCAGCAGATTTTCTGACAAAAGTAGTACCACGAGCCAAACACGAGTATTGCACAAAAATATTCCTCAAGGAATAAGCTCTATTAATCATGTTATTCTCCTATAATCAATCCTTTCTTTAACTTTTCTGATAATTTTTTCTTTGAAATATAATGGTTAGTTTTAAGACAAATGTAAAGGCGAGACAGGGTAGTATTAGACCCCGTAAGGGCTAAACTTTATTAGACCCCGTAAGGGACTACATAAATAAGAAATCAGTACAGTACAATCCTTAAATTGAAAACCACTTCATCGAGAGGGAGTGTTGAATTTTTTGCGATTCAGCGGTTAAAATGCGTTGTTACTTAAGTCCTGCAACGCCGAACTGCAAGTATGCAGACTCAGCAAGCCTAGTGGCCGAGGAGTGTTTGCTTCACTTTATTCTCTTTTCCTTTCCTTCAGTCTGTAAGAGTCTCGCCTCGACCCCGTATGTTTTATCAATAAAACTACTTGTACGTTTCCAAAAACTAAGCCTCGCAAGTGATTGACCATACCCCCCTGCGCGACACAATAATCGGCCTGCTGATGAGTTGCAAAATATTTCCACTTCCAGACGAATGATCATGTCTTGGTTGATGCATTCGATAGTAGAGTTGTGATGTCGGTTCAGCCGCAGCACTCACCAGAAAATTCCTTCTTCGATCGGACCTTTGATGATTCATTGTCGAAATAGCTTTGAACTGATTAAAGATAAATGACACCGCACGAGTGTCATTTAGTGATGAATCAGAGATCAAAGTATAAATTTGAAGCTGCTAGAGCAGTAATTTTATCAG
Source organism: Bemisia tabaci (assembly GCF_918797505.1). Lineage (NCBI taxonomy): Eukaryota > Metazoa > Arthropoda > Insecta > Hemiptera > Aleyrodidae > Bemisia > Bemisia tabaci. Next base: position 32,976,290 of record NC_092794.1, read on the forward strand.
GCAAGAGTGACCGTCTAAATGCAAAATCCACTTATGACAGATCTCAGAAACTTTGCACCACCGCAAGGAGACATTAACAGAATATCTATACACCAAATTATTTACGCAACTAGGTGAATTTCTTTGGTAAATTATTGCGCTTAAGAGAAAGTCCTGACTGTAGAAAACAAGAAATAATACCTGTACCGATAGCATAACTGTGTATATGCACTACAGTGGTGTCACTTATAAAGAACAGACACGAACAAACACTTATGACAAACATTGAACAAGAGAGCAGAACTGGATTAAGTAACTGTAGTCTCTGATTTAATTCTACACTGCGAATTTGAAGAGCCATAAGACTCACATCAGATGTGTAAGTAATCACTTGGTTTGGGCCAAAGAAACCTCGAACTACATGAGATCATATCGATAAAGCTTAAGAGGTCAAAAGGCTATAATACTAAATAAATCGTGAACTTCTAACTCTTGAATGAATTCAGGACCACTTACTTAAGATAAGAAAACTGCAAAACATTTGATTTGAGGCGAAAGTGAAAAGAGAATGGTTAAAAAAAAGGGAAAGAAGAAAGTCTGGGTTTGGACATTGGACTTGTAAAACTGATTTTCAGAATGCACCTTAAAATGAGCCGATAGGCCGTGGCTCCAGGTTGTAAAATACGATGAATATTATTGCCAAATGCTTGGTTGAAGTCGAAAATGGATTTAAATTAATTAAAATTAAGAGATTTCGAGTTGTTTGGATCATTTGTGTTATCAATCTGCGTTTGTTTACACGACCCACGCGCGCAGAAAAATCGATATATCGAAAAAGTGGCGCGCGGAATTATTTTCTGGTGCAGCGCCGGAAAAAACAGTCGGCGAGCAGGAATCGATATATCGAAAATTCTGCGCGCGGAACAGATTTCGGAGCGCCGCGCCGGCGGCGAGCAGGAATCGATATATCGAAAATTCCACGCGCGGAACAGATTTGGAGCGCCGCGCCGGAAAAAATAGTTTTGACACAAACGGCGCAAATATATCGAAAACCGGCGCGGAATCCGGAAATTCAGAGATTTTCATCGGAAACGGGTTTTTTCTTTCTGCGCGCCAGAAAAAATTCCGCGCGCGCAAGAAAAGGGTTTTGACACTCATAGAGAAAAAAAAGGAGGTGTTTGCATTTCGGGCATCTTGGAATATTTTGATGACTTGATGACGTAGGTGGGTACAGCTGGGTACAGGGACGTCCCCTTCACACTGTACCCACCTACGTCATCAAGTCATCAAAATATTCCAAGATGCCCGAAATGCAAACACCTCCTTTTTTTTCTCTATGTTTGACACTAACGGCGTTCCATAGTTGTGGACTTTAACAACGCATCTGTCCCGCGGTCCTCTGAGCTGGCTGAGCTGCTATTACTAGAGTCCCTTCACACTGAGAGTCAAGACAATTTGAATCCATTTCTGATTGGTTCCCGTATTTTAGGCCTCCACAGTGTCACAAACGGGAATAAAGATTACATTTTCACCAATTGCAAAGATTATAATCTGGAATGGACCAGGGAATTACGGGTTCGGCAAGGAACAAACGGAACGAGAGGAGGAACGGAGAAAGGCATTTGAGAATGGGCCGATCAAAGATTACGAAAAACGTTCAATTTCTGTAATCTTTATTCCCGTTTGTGACATCCAGAGATGGAAAGTGAAATTTCACGTTTTGAAATTTCATGAAATTTCACGTGAAATTTCATGAAATTTCACAAGGCCCGAATAAATTTCAAAAAAATTGAAATTTGTTGATTTTTCAAAGAAATATTGTTACTAAGCCTCGGAAACGGTTCAGATGATCCTCCTGCTGATGCAGCAGAATATGGCCCACTAATGAGATGCTACACCCAAAGGAGGGGGCACAAGGGGGGTTTTAGAGAAAGTTAGCCCTAACCTAACCTCCAAACCAAATGTAAACAGACATGTACCCAGCAAATCGCGTGGCCGTGGACAAGATTATAAGAACATCACACCCTTTTAGAAACGTTTTACTTTAGTACTTTTATGTTTTCAGAGATGTGAATAATGGCGAAAAAGCCGAAAAGCCGTGCTCGGCTTCATTTTGGTATAAAAAAGGGACCCACTCCCACAGGTAAAGATATAGGTGTGTGCGGTTTTTAGCAAAGTTAGCAAGTTGTTTAGCAATGTTTTTACAAATAAAATTAAAGTTACTTACGTTTGGAATTACTTGATAAAATTCAAGATGATTGAAAACAATCCATTTTTGAAACTGAGATTTCCGACTCTAAAATATATATGTTGGCAGTTTGGCACTGCTGAGAATAATCTTTATAGTATAATTGTTAAATATGTAGGACATTAAGTTGGTTCAGAAATATACCACTAAAAGTGCCGTTTTTTAGCATTACAATTTTTAGC